>NW_026652294.1:54655652-54987153 GCF_009828535.3 Hylobates moloch | reverse complement strand
TGATATGCATAATGGGGGCCATAAAAATACTTGGTTCTTGAAAATAAATTAAATAACATAGGGATGATGGTTAATTTTAGGTGTCTACTTGACTGGGCTAAGGGACGTCCAGATAGCTGATAAAACGTTATTTTGGAGTGTGTCTGTGAGTGTGTTTTTGGGAGATATTAGCATTTGAATGGGCAGACTAAGATCACTCTCACCAATGTGGGCGTGCATCTTCCAATCTTTGAGGGCCCAAGTAGAACAAAAAAGCAGAGGAAGGACGAATTTGCTCTCTTTAGTTGGCCTGTGACATCAATCTTCTGCCCTTGCACACTGGCGTTCCTGGTTCTGGGGCCTTTGGACTCAGACTGAATCACACTACTGGCTTCCCTTGTCCTCTGGCCTGCCAATGGCAAACTGTAGGACTTTTCAGCCTCCAGAATTGTGTGAGCCAATTCCTATAATAAATTTCCTCATAGACAGATAGATGGATAGGCAGGCAGACAGACAGACAGAGCCTATTGATTGTGTTTCTCTAGAGAACCCTAATGCAATGAAGAAATACATGTTAGTAATGGTCATTACTGTTGCTGGAAAACAGGTTTGAGGTGGAAGAATGTTCTTTCTGATTAATTGGTCTTCCTAAGTGAGCTAACATAACTGAGCTGAAGGTTGTTAAGACTACCTGCTCTTCTGCTTTTGTCTAAGAAGGAAATGAATCAGAGAGATAACACTCCTGCTTCATATGTAAGAGTTTTATGGGATGGTGACCAGTGATAAACGTGTTATTCTCTAACTATCAGGAGTTGGACGGAAGCAGGCAGATGAGACCATCAAAAATGTGAGCCCCTAAACAGATTGGGGCTGCTGCAGCTGGCTTCACATCCAGCTGATCAGAACAATATCTTAGATCTAGCCCTGCTTCTCCAGCTCTCTCCAGGACTGGGCACACAAACCCAACCAAATGAACTCTGGTCCACAAAGAGACGCTAACATTATGTCTGTCATAACCACATCTGCTCCAGGAAATATTTCATGACCCATAAAAGTCCCCTCATCTTGGGGTCCAGGGAGGGAAAGTGCAATGGCTAAGTGACGAATTTCTCTTTTGGTTTGTGGCCACGTCTTAGTCAGTTTGGCTGCTATCACATGCATTTCTTATAATTCTGGAGTCTGGAAATCCCAGATCAGGGTACCACGTTCTTGGTGAGGGTCGTTTTCCTGGTTTAAAGATGCCCTCTCTTTATTGCTGTACCCTCACATGATGTATGTGTGGAAATACACACACACACACACACACACACACACACACACACACACACACACACAGAGAGAGAGAGAGAGAGAGAGACAGAAAGTGCATGAGCTCTGGCCTCCTTATCTTTTTATAAAGGCATTAATCCCATTCTTGAGGCCTCTGACTTCATGACCTAATTACCTCCTAAAGGCCACACCGCTGAACATATTGAGAACTTAGGCTTCAACATGCAAATTTTGAAAGGTACAAACATCCAGTTCACAGCAAGTCATGAAACCAAAAACGCTCTTATATTCTGGTTTTACACGTAGAGTATTAAAGAGAGCTTCATGCAGATGAACCACACAGGATAACAGAAGTTGAAGTGTGTAGTTTTAACTTGTAAAGTTATTCCATACAAGGTATTTTACAATTTTTGAGTTAATGCAAGGCTATTCTATAATTTTCAATGAAGAATTTTGCATACTTCTATTAATGCTTGACATTCTAAAGCCAGGAAACACACTTTCCGTTCCTCCACAGTCTCCCCAGCTGTCTACTTGCTGTCCCTTAAACATACTGAACTCATTCCTGACTCCTAGATTTAGTCCTTAGTGTTCCATTCTCCATGTGGAACACATTTATCTTTGCATATCCAAACTTATCTAACCTTCACATTTTGTCCCAAGCCCCATCTTATCTTTAGATGTTAAGACTTCTCCAAGTCCTGCCATCTCCAGTCACCTTGCTTACAACTGTGTATATCCCACAGTGAATAATGTATTCTATGTGCCAGGAAGTGTGCTGTGCACTGGAGATGCAGCAGTGAACAAAACAATTGAGTGGTAAACAAGGCAGAGGAACAATCAGACAAAAATTAAAAAGATATTTCTATAGTAAAAGGTAATATGGCAAGATTACCAAGACAGACTTCAGAATGAGAAGAGACCTCACCAGGTTTCCTGAGACCTGGGGTGATGCTAGATTGGGTCAGACTCACTGTGAGCTGTCCTGGGAAAGAATCAAGGTTTGAGACTAGTAGTTACCACCACCCAATGAAGTGTAGATAGAAATAAACTACCAGTACACACACAGTTTATTGTGGATAAGTCTGGAGTTAGGCAAAGCCTATCCTCTCAAGATGTAGTGTACTGTACCATTAAAGACACACTTCTTTGCCTCCTTTATAAAAATGAACAGGTCTTTTTAAGCTCTGGTAGTTATCGCTCTTTCAATATATCATATCAATGCTATCTTTCTTCAAGCAGCATAAAGTGAATTTTGAAGTGTTTTATTCTGATGACGTCCCTTGAAAGATATCCACTTGTTAAGTATCTCTCATGTAATTTTCAGTCTAAAGTCCATCATCTGTAGACAGAAGTGAGGACAGCACAGTTGGAAAGAGGCCTAAAGCTGTTATTTTAAACAAATAGCTAGTTACAAGTGCTGGTGAGGGAGAGCTTTCCCATTTGTCTTTTCATACACAGACTAGCTTGTCGCCACAGCATTTGTGTCCCTAATCTGATTAGCTAGAGGGGTGTCCAGAAATCCCCTAGCTACAATAGTCACTTGCAAACTCCAAATACATCAAAACAATGATTAATAAAATATATCTATAAGCGTGTTTACAGTCGCAGGGGGTTAAGAGGGAAATGAAACAGCAGCTATTGCAAACTCCTTTCCCTTGGAATTCATAATTTATTTACCTTGTCTGTCCTGTTCCCGGTGTGGCTACAATCAATTGCATTCAATGTCAACTCCTAGTACAACAGTCTGTTGTGCCTGCATTTCTAGCTCTACACACTAAAAATTCTATAAACACTTTCAAGAAAACATCAGCATCTACATATTAGTTATCCAGGTGAAATATAATTGCTACTAGAAAACGATATGGAAGCCTATCCTTCCCTGTAAAAGTGTCCTTAAAGAGAAGTATATTAATCAGGGTAGGCTAAGTGAGGAAAGAACCTCAAAACCTCAATGACTTAATATAATCAACAATTATTTCTCATTTATGCCAAATGTAATGTGGATATTCCTGGTTTGGCTGTTCTCCTAAACACTAAGGGATCCAGGTTCCTTCCAACTTTTACTGTTTGCAACTGCAACATGATATACCACCATTTTCATGGAATAATATGAGTGTAGGCATGGCCTACCAAAAATTTAACCACCTCTTCCAAAGTAACATATAATCATTTAGGTTCACATTAAATAAGCCAGAAATAGCCAAAGGCCTCACCTAGATTCAAGAGGCTTGGGAGATGTAAACCCAGCAAAATGGCATTCAACCTCCTGGAAAGGGAATGCCACGTTGCTGGTGATCAGCTAGCCATCTTTGTTCTGAGGACCTCATGTAGACATATTTTTTTAAAACACACACACACGATCTACCAATCTCAACTCTTACCAATCCTTCAGGAGATGATCAACGCATGGCTCTTAAGTCCTCACAGTGATACAGTCCCAGTTTAAAGGCAGGGGCTTAGGAGGCCAACAAACCTACATTCAAATTCTAACCCATCACTTATCAGTGGTGTGACCTTGTGCAGATAGCATATCCCTTCTCTGCTTCACCTGAACAATGGAGATAACCATCATATTTTATTCACAGAGTTGCTGTGAAAATTAAATGATGGGGCATGTCAATAAAGATACCCCCAAAATGAGAACAATGGCTATTTAATTATAACTTGATATAACAAGGAGTCAGCCACTGTCACTTGCATTTGGCAGAGTCAAAGTCAGGCAGGGAATGAGAAAACTTTGTAATGAAAAAAGGGAAGGCTTCAGGTATGCTTTGATTGGAGGCTGCTGGCATGGGGAAGCTGGAGATGGGCTAACCAGGACCAGACATCTTAAGTGATTGGCTCACGAAGCATAATGGACTTTCTCTGCTTGATCCTGAGTGGTAAGTGGCAAAAATTAGGGGAGCAGACAGTCACTAACCAAGTCCTGATAATAACGGGCTGATGCTACAGAAGTTGTGGTTTGGTGTCCCGGGTTGGTGGCTGTGCAGTTCATGAGTCAGTTGTCACCATGGTCTGGCCTTTACCCCTTTACTTGCTCAGTCTCTCATGAGCTATTATTTTTTCCAAATTGGATGGTGGTTCTACTCTTCTTTCACAGACAGAGGTGATCTTCCCAGTTCTCCACTCCTATGGAAGAACTTTAATCAGAATTTTTATGTTCTTAGGCCCTTGCGTTAAGGGATGAGAGGCAGGGAAAATACAAGACAATAGCTTTAAATTCTGTGCTGTCTGGCAAAGCCAGGTCTACCACTAAGCTACACTGCATAGAGCAAATCTCTCCATAGCCAGGTGAAACCACTATTAAAGAGCAATAGTGTGTTCTACAGTGCTGTGAATGAATGGGCTTTCCAGGATGCTGGAGAGCTGAGGGCAGAGAAAGAGTGTTCAGAAGTGCCTACACACTGATTGCCTTTACCCCAGGTGAGGATGGAATGCTCTGACCTGAAATTGGCTCAACAACCAGCAGAGCCTAAAGTCTGCAAATATCTCCTTGAAGAATTAAGTACGGAGAGTTTATTGCGTGTGTAGATTCGTTATGAATGGTGACGAAAGGCACAATATAAAGTGACTCTGACTCAGCACAAACTTAAGCTTCTTGGATCCTGCAAGACCTTACTTTACATGGATAATGGTACCAGTAGCTACATGCCCCCACCTCACCCATTAGAGACTCTGGGGTCCAAGTGAAGTGGCAGGAAGATATTCTGCAGCTGCTTTTGCTCTGTGTTGTCACATCGCTTCTGCTAAGTTTCTGTATCCTTGACTAAGCCTCAAGCTTACAGCGTGTGTGTGTGTGTGTGTGTGTGGGTGTACATGCACACTTGCACTCCAGGGTTTGGATGGTTTTTATCATTAAAATATAGACCACTTGAAATTACGTAGGTGTCCTGGGTCAGACCACAAGTGGTGGCCAGTCTCAGCCACAAGCCTCAAAAGAGACATGTAGCACATTTGAAGAAAGCAACCAGGACAAAGAGAGACTTAAATAAATGACACATGAGAATGAATAGTTGAGGAATGAAAGGAAGGAAGGAACTAGGGATGTTAAACCTGGAAAAACTGAGTTCCTGCTAATAGCACCATCCAAAAATTGAATGTGTTTTCCCTGGATTGGCAGAAGGCAAACTAGTTAAGTCTCTATCCCGGGACATATTTGAACAAATATAACAATACTATGTTTGAAATGTTAATTGACTCCTTCTGCCCACCTCTAAGACTTTTCCTTTCCCTCGTAGCCCTTGATTCTTTACAAGCAGCCAAGTTGCCTGTCCTCGTTGCCTCTGGGAAGGGATGAGCATAAAGCAGAGGAAAATGGAGCCCTTTCTTATATTTGTATTCCAAAGCCTAGACTCTTCAGGGAATGAGAACGGGAAAAAAAAATCTCCCACTACACTAGAAACCAAAATCATGCTCTGAGGCAGAAGGTGGAGACAGACTTAGAGGTTTTTGAACTCAGAGTCTGTGAAGCTCAGGATGACAGCATTTACCTGGAGAGACGCTGTAGGCCAGAACCGAGTCAACATTTGCAGATGGTCCAAATTTCCCTGGAACAAGGTCCATACACCGCCTGTGCCTCAGGGCGCTGCATCCTGCCTGCTTCAGTATTTCAAGTACACGGATGCCTGCCCGGGAGGCAAGAAGCATGTGAGGGGCAAGACTTCACACAGCCCCCGGAAGACTCACCTCCTGAGGGAAACTCACTCCCACTACAGCCTCACAACAGCCCAGATGTTTAAACTTCAGAGATTAAAGGGCGGAGAGTGGAACACTAAGCACCTAGCAAGATGAATGTGGTGATAAAAGGCCTAACTACTACGCTTTGGCAGAGTTGGAGAGACCAACCCCACAACCCTGAGCCAGGAAAGTAGAAAATTACACACAGACTGAACGATCACTTGGCATGGGGTTATGTAGAGGAAGTCAAATTAGGAGTCTGTGTTAGTTGGGGTTCTCCAGAGAAACGGAACCAATAGCGTGCGTGTGTGTGTGTAAAGGGACTTACTATAAAGAACTTGCTCATGTGATTATGAATGCTGAAAAGTCCCAACAGCTGCAGGGTGAGTCGGCAAGCTCAGAGACCCAGAGGAGATGGGATAGAGTTACAGTCTCAGTTCGAAGGCCTGTGAATCAGAAGAGCTGATGGTGTAGTTCCAGTCGGAAGGTCAGCAGGTTCAAGACTCAGGAAGAGCCGATGTTTCAGTTCAAGTCCAAAGGCAGAAAAAAGCCAACATCTTAGTTGTAACGCAGTCAAGCAGGAGGAAGTCTCTCTTACTTGGGGGAGGGCCAGACTTTGTTCTATTACAGGCTTTCAACTGCTTGGATGAGGCCCATCTACATTAGAGGGCAATCTGCTTTATTCAGTCTATCGATTCAAACACTAATCTCCTCCAGAAATACCCTCGCAGACACGCCCAGAGTAATGTTTGCCCAACTTTCTGGGTACCCTGCGGCCTAGTCAAGTTGACTTGTAAAATTAACCATCAACAGGGTCTCAATGGGATGACGATGAAGACCTTCCCAAACATAGATCTAGGGTGTTTTGTCAGGAGGGGATTCAGGCATCCAGAACTTGGAAAAAAAGAAAATGCACCGGGGAATTTGTTGAGGCTTATCTATGTTTGCCTTATCTTGCTGATGTTTCTTTCTAGGAATAGTTCAGTGTAGCCAGTCTGTGTTGATGTTCAGTGGAGCATCCAGCTATGGCATAAGTGCTTTGCACAGTTTTGTAGTTAAATCCATGTTATTTATCTGGCATAAAACCAATTTTTTAGAGACATAAATAGCAAAAATTTTCCAAGGCTATAAAAATTGTTCTTCCAACTTTCCTGATAACCTGATCTTCTGGACCCAGTCAAGTCAGTACAACGTGGTGATTAAAATCAAATGTTCTAGAATATACAGGCCCAGATTCAAACCCGGGCTCTGCCAAGACATTTACAATGAACTTCAGCAAATTATTTAAAATCTTCGAACCTCAGTTTCCACATCTACAAATGTAAAGATAGTGACGCTGCTTACACTTATTAAATCAGAGGATGCCAGTAAATAACTTAGCCCTGTATTTGCCACAGGCCAAATGCTTAAGATGTATTAGAAGTGGTTATAATAACTTGGATGGAGTTCTTTAAAATGTGCTGCCGGCATTGCCCTGAAATCTTTTAAAAACACTTCCTCTACTTATCCTTTCCCTTCCTCTTGCATCCCACGACTTAACTATCCATAACAACTACCACTGATTTTCAAGGTTAGCAGATAGATTTCTGGCTGAAATCCTGGATGACAATTTCTCCAGAAACTCAGGAAGCCATTTACGAAGGGCAGGTATTTGACTTGCATGCCAGAAAGGTGGAAACCAGAGAACAGAGATAAATAATCCTATTTCCTCCTTCAAATTAAAGCTTTGTGTGCATGCATGTGCACCAGAGAATACTGACTTAATGAGAAGCATTCAATTAAGATTAGAAAGAGTAAAATACAGCCTCAGAACTGAGGCAAGCACAGCAAACAAGCAGTTATTTCTACAAAATCCAACCTCATGACAATGCTCGGTATCACTGATGTGTGGATATGAGCAATTCCAGAAAGTAGAATAATTGCACCATTTGACAATAATGCAAATGTTCTCTCCTTTACTATGTTGCTTTACCTCTGGCTGTGAGTCCGGAATTTTCCAGAGAGAAGACACTCAAGAAAGATGTTGCCTTGACTACTTTTAAAGATAGATTTCTAGATGCAAATATATTTCTAGATGCAAATTTTCAGTCACATAAAAAAAAAAAAACAGCAGGTCAGCTACAGTCTGTTATTATTTTAAACTACACTGGTTTCAACCAATGGTTTCAAGAGGCAGATGACTTTGAAAGGATAGTTTCTTTAGAGAAAGTTTCACAGACGTAATCAGTCAAGGGAGATACCACATGACTGAATCGTCATTATCCCATATGGAAAGAGTACCTTTGTGCACAAGATATTTGTGAACAAATATCTCTAATATATATGAAAGATCTTTCTATTTTGATAGGATTTTTTCTATATATATATTTCTATTAAATACATATGGTGAAATTTTATCTATAGTAAAAGAAAAATCCTACCATCTCTTGGAAGGAAATTATGTCAAAATGAGAATGTGTCATTAGTCTTCAGGAAGGCCAAATTAAACCTCACTGTGATACTCCAACACACACATTAGAATGATAAAGTTAAAAAAACAAGGCAAAACTCTGACTATACCAAGCACTGGAAAGGATATGCAGGAAATGGAACTCTCACGTGCTTGTGATAGAAATATGAAAGGGTACAACCACTTTGGAAAACTATTTGGTGCCAGGTGCGGTGACTCATGCCTGTAACCCCAGCACTTTGAAAGGCCAAGGTGGGGGGATCACCTGAGGTCAGGAGTTTGAGAACAGCCTGGTCAATATGGCAAAATCCTATTCCTACTAAAAATACACACACACAAAAATTAGCTTGGTGTGGTGGTGTGTGCCTGTAGTCTCAGCTACTCAGGAGGCTGAGGCAGGAGGATCGCTTGAATCTGGGAGATGGAGGTTGCAGTGAGCCAAAATTGTGCCACTGTACTCCAGCCTGGGTGACAGAGCAAGACTCCATCTCAAAACAAAACAAAAACTATTTGGCAGTTTCTTACAAAATTAAACATACAACTGCCATATAATCCAAGTATTCCATGCCTAGGAATTTAGGGAAGAGAAACAAATATGTATGTTCACATGCAGACATCACATGAATGTACACAGCAGCTTTATTTGTAATGGCAAAAAACTAAGAACAACCCAAATCAACATCAAATAAATGGGTAAACAAATTGTAGCACATCCATACAATGAAGTGGTACTCTGCTACAAAAAGGAACAAATTATTGATACATGCAAAATGGATAAATCTCAAAATCATTATACCATGTGAAAGAAGTTACATGAAAAAAGAGTATACATAGTATTTTTCCATTTATATAAAATTGTAGAAAATTCAAACATTAATTTATAGTGGCAGGAAGCGGATCAGAGATGTTGTCTGGGAAGGTTTTGGGGGGAGAAATGGATTCCAAATAGGCACAAGGAAATTTTGAGGGACGGTGCTGATGTTCATAGCAGCTTTATCTGTAATGGCAAAAAACCAGGAACGACCCAAATCAACATCAAGCAAATGGATAAACAAATTGGTGATACAGATAAAGATGGTGGTGATATAGATGTTTGTTTTCTAGATGTAGTGATGGTTTCATAGATGGATTCACAGGTCAAATCTGAATTGTACACTTTAAATATGCGTAGTTTATTGTACCTCATTTAGCTATCAAGTATAAAGACAAAAAACATCTTCTCCTTTGTGAATTTCTCTTCCTCTGTCTCTTATTTTGCTCCATATATTGTATACGTGTGTGTGTATATATGTATATATGTGTGTGTATATATATACATACATATATGACACCCACTAACAGCATCCATATATTGTATATATTGTATACATGTGTGTATACATGTATATATGTATGTGTGTGTGTGTGTGTATATATATATTTTTTATATATATATATATATGACACCCACTAACAGCATCTTCATTTCCCCTTGAGGAATATGCTTTCCTGATTCTCACTCCTTCAATTCCTGCATTGTGGCAAGCAGGAAAGCCATGTGATTCAATCTTGGCGAGAGGAGGATACCCTTTTAGCCAGTGTGATGGTTAAGAGACGAGCTGTACCCTAACCTGGGCCAATGAGATCAGACTAGGAAGTCCTGAATTAGGACTTCTCTTCAGATCACAGAGAAAGAGCCTGACTTAGAGTGTGAAAATGTAAGCATGGAACTGCAGGCGGACATCTGGCTCCACCAAGGGAAAGCCTGCCTAAAATGGAGCCAACACAGAGGAGAGATGGCACGATCCTGTGTGAGCTGCTGAGTTCAGATGTGCCTGAAGGCAGGCAGATCTATCTCTGTACTTTCAGTTTTGTGGCCAATACATTTCACTTTTCATTAAGCCAATCTCAGCTGGGTTTTTTGCCACTTGCCATTATCTCTCCTCCTCCTGGCCAAAGAATGACGTGTGATGTCCATGGGAAAGCATTACATATTTGGTAGTTTTCCCACCAATGAAAAGTTGATGGGAATGCTTAAGTGATTTTAAAAACCCACTAGTTAGCTCTTCTAAAATTATAGATGGTGGTAAATGAATAGACAATTTGACAAGCCAAAGGATGCTCATGGTATGGTCCTCTCTACTCAATGTATCTCAAGATAATCCTGGACAAGATGAATACAAGAAGCAAAATAACTCTTATTAGTTGTGTGACTTTAGGCAAGTTGTTTAACCAGAGTCTCAGTTTCCTCATTTTAAGAGAAGGCTAATGGCAGTATCTACTTCTTGGGTTTTTAGGACAGTTACATTAAACCATGCACATAAAGTCCCTGCCCTAAGGTAAGTCCTCAAAAAATATTTGTGTTACTCTAAGACGCTAGTAATCTTTACCTATACTAAAAAGCCCCAATGGTTCTCCCTTCTCTTAACAAAAATCCTACGCATTCTTCAAGTCCCACCACCTCCTCCAGGAAAATCTCCCTTGATTACTTCAATACACAATGCAGTGATTTCTTTTTTCTGGATTTCCAAACCATTTACTACAAATGTGTGTCTGATACCCTTATCTTATTTTGTCATAAACTGAATTTCCAGTCCTAGGCTGGAGCCAGTTGACAGTAGATCTTTGGAGTTAATTATTAAATTTTCAGAAATTTTGAGAGATGGTTGCTAAATATCCCATTATTTAAAAATTAAATTACAGAAAATGATGATTAAATAAGTTAAATTAAAAACAAAGGCAATACCCAAAACATAATGCTTTCCACTATTTGTATAACATTTATGATATTTTGCTATTAACTATACTCTTGAAATGATGTCTGTTATATGTATATACAGGACACTATTAAATGGAGTGTTACTGTACATCTCTTTCTGAATTCAGTGTCATCATGTTGGCAACTTGTAACTTGCAAATGGTCATGGCAGGAGAATTCACACCTTCGAAATCAGCAAATGCTGCAAATCAGGATTCCACATCCCTACTTTTCTTTGAGACGCGGTCTCACTCTGTCCCCAGGGTGGAGTGCAGTAGTGTGATCTCGGCTCACTGCAAGCTCCACCTCCTGGGTTCAAGCTCTTCTCCTGTCTCAGCCTCCCGAGTAGATGGATTACAGGTGCATACCACCAAGCCCAGCTAATTTTTATATTTTTTAGTAGAGACGGAGTTTCACCACATTAGCCAGGCTGGTCTTGAACTCCTAACTTCAAGTGATCCGCCCACCTCGGACTCCCAATGTACAGGGATTACAGGCGTGAGCCACTATGCCCAGCCTCCACACCCCTACTTTCTGGTGCCAGTTGTTAAACATTTAGAGGCACACCACCGATTTTAGCTTTTGCACATTTTAAATTGTTCCACTAGGTTCATTAGCTCTTTGATCATAGGAATGCTTCACATTTGTCTTTGCCCCCTGTGTTGTTCAACATATACAGTGGGTGCTCAACATTTTGCCACTTGATAGGAGCCTATAAAGAAGCAATCATTTCACAAAGAGAGCTTTGCTATGTGCTATTAATCTATCTGACCTTATGCAGTTAAAAATACCTCCAAGCACACACAAAAACCTTGCAGGTCTATCACTGTTTGAGTTGTAAACAATGGGGAAAATGCCAAACGTGAAAACAGAGTAAAAATATTACAATGGGATAGTCGAAGTGAATGCATACTGACACACCCTTACCCCCTAACAAAAAGCTAAGATCAGTCGAATTCATGTCACAGGGAACTGGTCCAAAAAATCATCAACGTTTCACCTAGAGAAAAGAAAAATGTAGCTGCGCAGAGGGCAATAAAAAAGTATCTTCAAATAGCTGAAAGGCTATTACAAAAAAAAAGACTAGGTATGTTCTGTATTGCACTAGACAATAATAACACCAGAATCAATGTTTAGATGTTACGGAGAGACACATTTTTATATAATGAGGAAGAACTGTCCTACAAAGATGGCCCAAGGTGCAATAGTCAACCTCAGGAAGTAGGCAAATTACTGCTCCAGTATTACTCAAGTACAAGGTGTGGCATATAGTAGCAATTTAACATTTTTACATGAATGAATGAGTGAACAGGCTGGCAGTGGTTCTCAACTGGGGCTACTAATTCTTCCTAAGAGGTGTTTGGAAATGCACTGAGGCACATAGTGAGAAGCAAAGATGTTAAACAATGCAATGAAGGATGTCCCCACACAAGAAATTACCACCACACAAAATGCCAACAGCATCTCTCGAGAAATATTGAGAAATACTGAGCCAGACAAATCCTGGAGGGAATGTTTTAAAGATCAACATTCAATCATGAAGTAAGTGTTTACTGAGTGACTGGCAAGTTCCAAGCACATTGCTAAAACTTTAGGGCTAAAAGGTTGCATAAGATAGTTTCTTCCTACAAGAGGCTCGAGACTAACGGGAGAGAAAAAGTAACCAGTTTCAAGAGAGTGAAAAATGGCTAATCTAGAAATCTGAACAGGCAAGGATAGGGCAGAGGGCTCCCCTAACTATTGGGCCGTGGGGCAGTTCAAAGGGTAGGGAGGCCTCTCAGAGGCCTTGAGTTGGGTTTTGTAGAATACGTACAGGAATTTGCCAAGAGGGAAGAAGAAATTCCAGATGGAGAAAACAGTAGCGGTTAAGGAACAGAAGTGTGAGAAAACATGGTGCTAGAGGCCTGAGAAAGCAATCCATGTAGAAAAGAATTACTTTCGTCATAGTTACATTTGGGTAACTGGTATATTTTGTAAACATTCCCACACAGAGCATATTATGAGAACCTAAGCACTGTTTCAGTGAAGCTTGAGTATGGGCACTGTTGAAAAAGGAGACTGGGGAGTTGAGGACATGTTCTTTGCAACCCTGGGGTTCTTCAACTTTTTAGAGGAGAGGGGAAGAGTTATATCTGGGTTGCCATAGGATGAGCAGAAACCAAGGCCCTCATCTTACACCACTCTCCTCCTTCTCCCTGCTCACTCTGCTCAAGCAACATGGGCTTGCTTTCTGCTGCTTGAGCTCACAGCTAAGCTTATTCTCTCATCAAAGTATTTGCATGTGCTCTTCCCTCTCCGTAGAACACTCCTTCCCAACCTTGAGATCTCATTTCAGTAGCACCTCCTCAAAGAGGCCTTCTCTTGTCCACCCAATCTAAAATAGCATCAGCTGAAATGTTCACATTCTTTCACTTGATTATTGCTTGTCTTCACAATTAGAGTGCAAGTTCCATGACAGCAAGACTGCCTCGGCCTTGTTATTTGTATAGTCCAGAACTATGGGTACCACTAGACCATTTATTCACACCTGGCCATTTCATCCTACGACAGATAAGGAGAAAACGGACCAGAGGAGAGCACACATGGGATGGTTAGGAGACTCCACACCACAGTCTAAGAAGAAGAAACTACTGTCTGGTCCACCTAAAAACCTGAATGAGACTAGAAAAAACTTGGAAACCATGTGCTTTGGGAGAAAACTGCAGGTCCTGGGATATTCCCCGGTAAAAAGTAGTCTCAGATGGTGCATCCTCTTTTCAAATGTCTGGAGGTATCATGTGGAAGGAGGACTGGAACTGCTCTGGATGATACGCCAGGGGAAAGACCACAGGGTAGAAGACAAGTGAGAAAGTAAGACTTCAGCTCCACATGAGGAAGAACAGTAACAGGCAAAGCGACAGTCGAAAGTTCACAAGGGCCTTTCAGAAAGTTCCAGGTTCCCATCAGCAGAGCTGTTTAAGCAGAAGCTGGCTAACCAGTCCAATAGGGATGAAAAGCTCAAGCCTTAGTAAGAGAGCAGACAAAATAACTAACATTTGTATGTCACTAACTGCATGCCAGGAGCACTCTTCGAGGTACATGAAAACTATGAACTCATTTAATCCTTACAACAACCTGAGAAGGCAGGTGCTTCTGTCATCATTTTACAGCACAGACTAAGACACAGAAGTCAAATAACCTGACCGAGTTCACCTTGCCAGGAAATGGCAGAGCTAGCTTTTTAAATGACCTTTGATGTGTCCTCTAAATTTCACAGTAATTTTTTTATGCCTCAACTAGCAATGAGTTGCTATCCTATTTTTATCATCTCCAGGGAAAAAGCTTTCCAAAATGTCCAAGTGTGACTGTCCAGCACCATGGGGGTTCAGAGTGGAGGTGGCACATAACGCCGTACTTCAATACTTGCACAGAACAGTCATTCTGAAACGCTGTGCTGAATGAGGGACTCAGCCCTTGGTGTAGCACATATTTCTTTATTTTTATTGTCTATCTCCCCATAACCTTCAGATCCACAAAGAAAAGGATTTTTTTTTGTTATCGTTGACTGCTATGTCCGCAAGTGTTGAATAAGTATTTGTTGAAAATAGAAAAGAAAGGAAAGAAGAGGGCTGGGCGCGGTGGCTCACGCTTGTAATCCCAGCACTTTGGGAGGCCGAGGCGGGCAGATCATGAGGTCAGGAGATCGAGACCACAGTGAAACCCTGTCTCTACTAAAAATACAAAAAATTAGCCGGGCGTGGTGGCGGGCGCCTGTAGTCCCAGCTCCTCGGAGAGGCTGAGGCAGGAGAATGGCGTGAACCCGGGAGGCGGAGCTTGCAGTGAGCCAAGATCGCACCACTGCACTCCAGCCTGGGCGACAGAGCGAGACACCGTCTCAAAAAAAAAAAAAAAAAAGAAAGGAAAGAAGAGGAGGAGGAAGAAAGTCAGTATCTTCAAGGATTCTCCACCTTGGACTCAGCACATTAGCTTCTCTGCGGGCCTTTCCTTTGAACCTAACAAGAGAAAAACCACTAGGAGCCCAGATCTCAGACAAACTAAACATGCAGCTTTTGTGGTTTTCAAAAGAATCCATTGCAAACAGTTTGGTTTCCAGGTTAAAAGAAAAACAAAAACAAGCACTTTTCAAGCAAGGTAGCTGAAGCACAGATAAAAGTTTAGAGTGCATCTCTGGGTTGCTGTCAAAATCCCTTTCTGATTAAATGTAATAAAAGAGAGTCAATACTAAAATGTTAATAAAATGCTGTTTTTCCCCTAGTCACTAGCATCTAATAAAGGTGTTTTGATCCTATTTATGAAATAAATTATATTACTTAGTACCCAAAGGTGCGATTTTGTCTGTGGGAGGTAATCATATTCTAATTTAATGACAGAGAGGAAAAATCATGCATGACTAAAATAGCTGTAACACAGGCTATCCAGCTTTAAGAAGACTTACATCTTGAAAGGGGCTACAGACATGCCAATGCTTGTTAAAGTATTAAAATTAACATGTTTAAATTTTTTCATTTACTATATATTCAGTGTGCCTTCTTCCAGATCCCATAAGCCCACACTATCTTTCTCATGCATATTTAATCTTTCTTTCTCTGGGAAGTCAACTCCACAACCACCCCTCCAGAAAAAGAACTGTAAACAAGGCTGAAGGGAAAAGTGAGACAGGGAGATGAGGCGAGAGCAATGCAAAAGGACAGATGGCTAAGAATAGCAGAGCATCCTACAGTCACCCCTCAAAGGAAGAGAGAGACAATTAGAACCAGAAGGGAGCAGATTCATTTTAGAGGCATTTAAGGCTCTAATATCTTCCCCAAACGGAGAAATGGGTTCTATTTTGAGGCAAAGGGGAGGCTTATGAATACTTTATAATGTTTGCATTAGACAGCCTATGTCAGCATGAATAGATTGCATGCTTTGGGTGAGTAAGCCACTCCCTGGTCAGCGGTTAGAAATTTTAAATGTCTTTCCCGAAGCAAACTTCCTGGGAGCAGTTGAGTCACCAACTAAGGTGATTTAGAGGCAGACAGAAAACCTTTAATGGAGAAATAATGAACTACTTTGCATGCATCCATTAGGCCCCAAGAGTATAGAAGGCCTCCCAACACGGTTCAGCAGAAAACCATTAGCGCAGCCACATTTTGAACTGTATGAAGACAACTGGGGAAGAACCTAAAGCAGAAACTCTCTCTTCAGCCACACAAACATCATTTTCTACCTTAAGCTGGGATGGCATGAATGGTATGTGATTTTGTAAGAAAAAAGGGGTCAGTATGATTTATTAAAACTCTAATCATTCAATCAAAATTTCTGGTGAGGATTCCCTTAATACTTGGGCAACCGTAACCAAGGCCATCCTGCTGTCCAAGCACATTTTTGTTTCAAGTGAGTAGGGGAAGTGCTGTGCCTGAGTGATACAGGAAATACATGCTTTCCTGTAAGATTGCTAAGGGCTAACTAAATTCTAGGCCTAATTAATTTCATTAAAATGACATTTGGTTTGAAAAATATTTTATAGTTTCAGTTCCCTCAGAAGTAGATCAAGAGGTGGATATTAGAATGCAAGTGGGAGGTGATTTGGGGCAACTCCAGCAAAAACATGAGACAGGAAAAGGGAAGTGAGCTAATTAAAGGTTCATTGTCAATAAATTACCACAATGGGCAAGTGGAGCTTAATCTCACTGGGGAATTCCAGGAAGCAGCATAGAAAATGTGCCTCAAAACTTAACCCGCCTGAGAAAGGAAGTATAGTCACATACCAGCTCCCCATTATGGGATGCTGGGGGTGGGAAAAAGGCCTTAATTGTCCAGCACTTAACAACCTGCTGCCTGCCTGAGGGTGGAGGAGTGGGTGGTGGTTGAGGGAGAAAGCCGAGTGGGTTTCAGCAGCCACGGAAAGCACGTAAGGAGAAAGAAGCCGGTGCTTGCACCAGAAGTCAAGCCCAGTGTGCACTGAAATGGCAGGGGTCTAGGGCAGCAAGAGCAACTGCTGCCGCAGGAAGAAAAGTCAAAAAGGAAGCAAGTGCCAGTGGACTATAGCGAACTAGAAAACATGGGCTTTCAGTGTCGCTTGTAGATACTAACATTTGTTACAGGCTTCAACCAAACCAAAAAAAGTTATTCATATATCCCCAGCAGCTGCAGCCACACAACCACTACCACCACCCAGTGCCCAGAATGCTTAGGTGGAAGACAAAGCTGGATTGTTCTGCTTAATAAGGGGAGTGGAACTTAAAGCGCCCTAAGAGAATCAAGGAAAGAAGACAGATGCCTAGGAGCCTGGGTACTGTGTGAAAGTTGAGGAAGAAAAAAAAAAAATCACCACCCCTACTCTCCATTCTACTCTAGGAAGAATAGCAATGTAGAAAAGACTGGAGAAAAGAAATGTGTAACAGACGATTTTTCATAGTTTCTTGTTTCTTAATGTGAGACACACATATGCACATACAATAAACTTCCTCTCCCCACTATTCTTAAAAATCTTCAGTGCAAACTACATTATCTACTAACACTATGGTAGGAGGTGATTCTAGAGGCACTCGGAAAGTTGCCATGCTCTACATCTGAGGTGAGCATTGACAAGGGGACAGTGCACTTCCTAACTATATCCCTGTTCAGAGCACTTTCTAACATACCAGAACTCTAAAACAAGTCACTCGTTTGCTGATTCAGTCTCAGATGTACATTTTGGTATTTCCCCCGCCAAGATCCCCCATTAGATGTTTTAAAAATTGAGACCAACATTAAACTCTGACTTCTGGGGGTAAAAACTCCCAGCAGTTTTAATATATGGTGATAACCACATAGCTCTAATCAGTTAAAGAGTATGTATTAAGATTGCCACAATCCCCCCACTCTTTTTGTTTCCCATACATTACACTTGCACTGATTTTTTCCCAGGAAATCCTAGCAAAAATGCGTCTAGCAAACATGGAAAAAGGATAACTACTGCTAGCAAGAGCAGTGCATGATTCTAGAACAAAAGAGAATGTATATTTCTCTGTGGAAATGAAGAACAATCCTAAGTCTAAAACAAAAAGTGTGTGTTGTGTATGAAGTTTCTGGAGTCCTTGAGATTGACCTTCATGCTCAGAAAAAATTACTCAGATGGCACTTTGGTTTTAAATGTTAATATTTGATTTTTCAGGTTATAAATTTAAAAGTCTAAAATAAATAAATTTAAAAGGCTACTTTTTCCTTCAGCTTACAAATGTAATTCTGTTTGTAATCTAGTGAAGTTTAGCAACTGCTTTTAAGGGTACTTAGAGGAATATTTAGCACCATTTATAAATAGTTAATTAAACCTCTTCAAACATTTTTAAATTCATTTATAAATTTAATATATTTGATTTCCTTTAAGTACTTCAATTGTCTGACTTTAAACCTTCCTGGGTAATTAAATAAATCTCTGAAATCAAATGAATTAAATTTATAAATATGGTGAATCAAATTCGTTTAAATATTCCAGCACTGTAGATCAATTTAGTAATATTTCAACCTAAAACCATAAGCCTAAATCAATTACTCAATTATGCATTTTATATTGGAATTATAAGGCTGGTCTGTTTAACAGAACAAACTCTCTTAAGCATTACAAAAACTTAAATACCAAATAAACACGGATTCCTTTTTAACACAAAAGCATGTTGTGTTAGTTTTGATTCTCTCAAATACTGCTGTATTTAATTTAAAACTTTACTCTTTTAACTCCCTAGTTAAAAGAGATGATGACTTCTTTTCCAACTAATGAACACCACTGTTGATTTTGACCAAGTCATTGGAGTCTTCGCAAAATTGATGGGAGATCATCAGCCCTATTTATAGACTATGTGAGGGACTTCAAACTAAAGTTGGTGGCCATGTAACTTAGTTCCTAAGATTTGAGTCACACTGTAACCAAACTGCAAATGAGATTAGAGTTTGTAACTGTCACTCAGGCAGCTGTACCACTTGACTGGATTCTATAGTTCTTCGGCTCCTAAAATATATAAATATTTCCCCTTTTAAATCTAAAGACCTGTGATATAATTGAAGAATACTCATTCTTTTTCTGTATTTCCCAACTCTGCCCCACCCTATAATGTCTGTTATGGACATTAAAATTATATTGTCCAAATGGATTCCTGACATTTCAAACAGATTTTGTCTATTTGGTCACGATGTCCAAGACAGTTCTACTGACAGTGCTATATGGAAAGACCACACCAAGTCCCCTCTACTTATCAGTTCCTGGTAGGTATCTGCTATGATCACCTGTGAGATACACCATACTACGAGTTTGGAAATCCAAAGGTTGTTAATGTATGGATTTCAGGCAAACTGTATAAGCACTCAAGTTAAAAATGAAAGGGGAGGTAGGGATGTATTGTTTAATGATTCTTAACTTTTTGGAGGTCACCAACACTTCAGAGAATCTGATAAATGTTATGAACCTTCTGCACAGAAACACACAAACCCTGTAGTTTATAATTTCCAGGATTTTGTGTTTCCCCTGATATTCACTAACAGATATCACGTTACAAGAAGCAACACAAAACCTTGGACTAGATGGATCTTTAAGGTCCTTTTCCCAACACGGTCCTGAAAACACAATCCATCAAAGTGACGCATTACAGAGGAGATTTCAGAAATTTGTTTTGGAGGATTAGTTTTCACAATGACTAATACAGAGAGCTCATCATAATCAAAGCAGAATAAAGTTCAATGGAAATTAAACAGACTAAATTTTCTTTCTTTTCCAAAATTTTTTGTAGTCTGCCCTAATTTTCATTGACATGTATGGCAGAAGTAGGGTAGAGTGAAAAAGTAACCTAGAAGGTTAGAAAAGATAATTTTATTCAGCTTGGCGAAGTAACAGTGATGAAAATTTTTATGATGGGTATTCCAAGTACGTAAAAGGCTTTTATACAATGAAAGATAATAAGCTTATTCTCCATCATTACTAAAGATAAAATATAATTTCAAGATAATAGAACATTTTGGGGTTTTGTTTGGTTGGTTTTTGGATGACTTACTTATTAAGATAATAATGGAAACAACTTATCTGGAAATCACAACCTCCAGTGTTCCTCATTTGTCTGGGATTATTAAGAACTACTAAACAGCAAGAGGAACCACATGTTTTGTGAATGAATTAATATGAATGAATGACCTCTTAATATTCCTTTCAAACTGATAAGGACATATTTCATTGCAGATTATGTAGTTTTTCTATTTGTTTAAGCAGTTGTTTAATCTATACACTCTATGCTCTTTACTAAATAGAAGTAATCCTATTCATATCATGGTATTTTTTAGAGTCTACATTTTACCTGTTAATATCAATTCTGTTGAGTTTAAATTCCCCACTGATAGCATAAGTTTAAAGAAAGAGTTATAGCTATTTAAGAGTCTCTTTGGGCCCTCTATGTGCTAAAAGCTAAAGGCAAACTTCTAACATGGTTTTACCTTGTGGAGTATTTTTGGAGGTTCAGCGGGTTTTGAAATTATTTTATCTGTAGAGCCCCCCACCAAAGCCAGGGCTCCTGCACTGAACACATTCAAGGCTTGGGTTTAAGCTGCCTGGCTCATAGAGTAACAAAGAAAACAAAGCTCTCATGCATGAGGCCGTCAACAAAAGCAACACACTTTCTTTAAAGTTTCAGTTCAATAAATGTTTGCCTTACGGGAAAGATCTTTTTGCGTTTTGAGACTTTTTCACTCAAATGCTCTCATTTTAAATCACGTTTTAAAAAAATGCCTTTATTGTTGTTGCTAGAGATGGGACTCTCCAAGGTGCCTACAAAAACAATGAGGTTGTAGTGAACTGAAAGGCAAAAGGCTTGAACTCTATGACCTTGGGTAAGTCCTTACACCTCTATGGTAAGAGGTAATGAGAGTAAGGTATATAAAAATGAGTAGACCTAAAACCATAAAAACCCTAGAGGAAAACCCAGGCAATACCATTCAAGACATAGGCATGGGCAAAGACTTTATGACTAAAACACCAAAAGCAATGGCAACAAAAGCCAAAATTGACAAATGGGATCTAATTAAACTAAAGAGCTTCTGCACAGCAAAAGAAACTACCATCAGAGTGAAAAGGCAACCTACAGAATGGGAGAAAATTTTTGCAATCTATCCATCTGACGAAGAGCTAATACTCTGAATCTACAAGAAACTTCAACAAATTTACAAGAAAAAAACAAAACAACCCCATCAAAAAGTGGGCAAAGGATATGAACACACACTTCTCAAAAGAAGACATTTATGTGGCCAGCAAACGTGAAAAAAAGCTCATCATCACTGTTCATCAGAGAAACGCACATCAAAACCACAATGAGATACCATCTCACTCCAGTTAGAATGGCGATCATTGAAAAGTCAGGAAACAACAGACACTGGAGAGGATGTGGAGAAATAGGAATGCTTTTACAATGTTGGTGGGAGTGTAAATTAGTTCAACCATTGTGGACAAGAGTGTGGTGATTCCTCAAGGATCTAGAACCAGAAATACCATTTGACCCAGCAATCTCATTGCTGGATATATACCCAAAGGATTATAAATCATTCTACTAGAAAGACACATGCACATGTATGTTTACTGCAGCACTATTCACAATAGCAAAGACTTGGAACCAACCCAAATGCCCATCAATGATAGACTGGATAAAGAAAATGTGGCACATATATACCAGGGAATACTATGCAGCCATAAAAAAGGATGAGTTCCTGTCCTTTGCAGGGACATAGATAAAGCTGGAAACCATTATTCTCAGCAAACTACACAGGAACAGAAAACCAAATACCGCATGTTCTCACTCTTAAGTGGGAGCTGAATAATGAGACTACATGGACATAAGGAGGGGAACATCACACACTGGGGCCTGTCAGGGGTTGGGGGCTAGGGGAGGGATAGCATTAGGAGAAATACCTAATGTAGATGACGAGTTGATGGGTACAGCAAACCGCCATGGCATGTGTATACCTATGTAACAAACCTGCACATTCTGTACATGTATCCCAGAACTTAAAGCATATATATAAAAAAAAAAGTGTAAAAAAAATGGATAGACAGTGAGAATGGAGGGAGTAAATGTCTTCAGGAGTTGGGCAGCTGCCATATAAATGTGACTTCAGAGACTGCATGCTTCCTCTAATGCCATTCAAATCTGAATTTTTAAAAAATTCAGCAGGCCGGGCGCGGTGGCTCACGCTTGTAATCCCAGCACTTTGGGAGGCCGAGGTGGGTGGATCACGAGGTCAGGAGATCGAGACCACGGTGAAACCCCGTCTCTACTAAAAATACAAAAAATTAGCCGGGCGTGGTGGCGGGCGCCTGTAGTCTCAGCTACTCGGAGAGGCTGAGGCAGGAGCGGATTGCATAACCGATTCACCAACTCTACCTGGTGAAAGAGAGCCATCTCAAAAAAAAAAAAAAGACATACATAAGGTGGATTAAATCCGAGCATTCAGAGTCTGAGGTGTTTTTGTCCCCTCCTATACTAACATTCCTCATCTATAAAGAAGTTGGCAAATCTCCATGGATCTTTGCCTTGTGGAAGAAGTGGCCTAGAAGTAAAAATAACTTCTATGAAGTTCTTCAGTGCTGCTATAACCAAACCTGTCCATATGTTAGTAAATGTTTCTATTTTGCCCTCACTTTCCTTAGGGCCAAGCCCCTTTTTTCAACACTGCATATTTTTCATAGAACACTCCAATTACCAATTGGGAAAAAAATGCTTCATATTTATGCTGAACTAAAACATGCCATATACTAGAACTTAAAGTCAGAATATGCAAATCCCTAAAATAAAGCAAAATGACAAGTCACCACAGGAGATGTATTTTAGTCCAATCATATATAAAATCCAGAAATTATGCTAAGTTGGCAATCACTAAAAAAGGCATGCATTCCTCTATTCATTCATCCAATTATCCATTCATTTTTAAAATTCAGTCATCATATACTGCACTCCTATTATGTGCTAGGCACTGAGGATAAAAAGATGAAAGAAACAGACCCATCTTTCAAGGGGATACTGCTGGAATCTGACAAGAGACATGGTGTTGATCATAAGACAGTGTATGAGAGGATTACAGATGGTCTTCTGAGCAAAGAGAAGGGATACCTTGCTCAGATAAGGGAGGAGATGGGAGCTCTAAAGTTTTCTTGAATAAAGAGTTTTAAATGATAAGCAGGAGATAGTTGGGTAAAAAGAAGAATAGTACTTTAAAGCTAATAGTTGTTTTTCACATATAACAACAAAACACATTCCCAGTACGTAAAAGTTTTCCATGTCTTTTATATCCATGGAAAACTCAGATCAGATCTAAGGATAGCACACAAAATTCTCTCTGAAGCTCACGGAAAGTTGGCATGATTTTTCCTAACACAAGCCCTACTGATTCCTCTGATGGCACTGGGGACATACAGTGCAAACTCCATGACATCTCAAATACATGGAGCTTGGAGAAGACAGCAGTTAAAATCCTCTCTTTCTCTTGCACGCGCACGCCCGCGCGCGCACACACACACACACACACACTCATACTTACTAAAAGTCCCAGAGTCTTAAAGACATATCTGCAAAGGAACATTAAACGGTCCTTTCAACCAGTGAACTAAATTTAAAAGAAACTATCTTATAAAAATATTTGTAAATACACTTAACAAAGAAGATTAATTCTTGAGACTCCTTGCATATTCCAAGTGAGCCAGAGGAGCTGTATCTTCATCCTTCCTCCTTGCTGAAGTTACTTTTGTTTTCAGCTCACTGTACTTTTATCAGTTACTAATTGGGACATTCTTCCTGCCAGGGCTTAGCATTTTCAGATTTTTTTGTAGGTACTGATTTAATGGCACTGACATTAAGGTTTCTATCCACTGGGTCACATAAAAGCCAACTAAAACAGGCTGCAAAAGAAGAAGAATGTTGAATATCAAAAGGAGTGGGTGGGCAGGAAGACGACTGTCAATGTGCTTACCTGGCTGGACAGACATGATAGCTGGTGCTGGCTCTAGTTATTAGCACAGCATGTTGAAGGTCTACTGAGAGTTTCTACTGAGCCTCCTCCTGACGGGATAAAGCTCAGGAAGGTGGAGAAGGCTACAGTCTATCTTTGATTTTTCAGACACTGAATCAAATATTCCCATCTCAGTAAAATAGCAGAGACACAGGCCAATCTCCAAATCAGCTTTCTTAGCATTTCCCAAAAGGTTCTGATCAATTTGGCCACCCTGGTGAAACCTGGGCATTGCTATAAAAAATACAGACCCAAAGAAAGATGCAGTACTTTGAGGAGGAGAGAGCAGAGGTATGAGGTATGGCCAAGAGCTGAGTTTTTTAAGCCAGCCTTGAATCAGTTGCTGCCTAAATTCTGTGGGAGCCAGACAAGTATTTGAGGGAAGCAAGCGTGGGAACTGCTTAGAGAACAGAGAGAATCAGGACAAAGTGGCAAGTCCAGGCCCTACCCAAAGGGCAACCACTATTCAACTCTAGCCCAGTGTTTGGCCGTGACAGCATGCAGGTCTAGTATGGCAAATGTGGTATTTTAAGAGAAGTGAAAATACAAATTTTATTGTGAAATCCCCCAAGTCTGAAATGTTGGCAATGAAAGTAAAAGTCATCCAGGTCAAAAAACACACCTGGTGCTAGATGCAGCTGAGCAACCACTGGTTTATATCATCTGATCCAAATTCTAAAGGAAAAGTTTGGGGTTCATCTCCATAGCAGAAAGTAATAGAGATACTACTAGAGCTTAGGCACCTGAACTATGCTACTTTTTAAGCCAGAAGGGCCCTAAGGGGCATACCAGCTGGCCTTGGATATAAACACATGTTATGTTTTCTTCTGTCTTCTCAAAGCAAACTTAACATTAGGTTCAAAATTTCCAAGGAAGAGAAATAAAAAGGGAACTGATGTTGATATTTTGCCTTTCTTTTAAAGGTTTTAGAGGGCATGTGGGAATAGTAAGTAGTTTGCATTTGATCTCTACAGTCAGTCTTATTTATTAAAATAAACTTGCCTGTTCTTATTTATTGAAATGTGTTTGCTCTGACTCTCAGATGACTTACTTTCACAGATATTAGGACTGAATGATCTGAGTCTCCTGTTAAAGTATTGCAGATAAAATGAGGGTTCTTTAACCTGGCTTTCCTCAGCATTTCAGGGACTGTTAAGAGCAATTTCATTACACAGGGACATCCCAGGTGAGTTTCCTGATGGTCAAAAGGAGTTCAGGGCTAGAAATTACATCATAAGTCTGACAAACGGCTTCACAACCACAGGGCCTGCTTCCTCAAAGTGGGCAGTCAATGAGCAAGGATGGAAAGTGCTCTGTTCTGGGTAGGCAGGGGCAGCAGCCTTCCCTTCTTAGAATCTCCAGCAAATGCAGAGCATGGGGGTAAGCAGACTGAAGCAGTGGAGGAGGATGGATTCATGCACTCATTCAGTAAACATTTATTTAATGCCTAATTCAAGCCAGGTATTGTTATAGGTGCTGTGAATCACTGCTAATTAAAATTCCTACCACCATTAGACAAAATTCTAAACAAACAGACACATATTATAATGTTGGACAGCACCCAGTGCCATGGGAGAAAGGAGAGAACTAGGAAGGATAAATGGGCCAATATGACAGAATAACAAGGCTGCTTCTGAAATGTTTCCCTAAGGCCTCCTCGGAGACCATTTCCTGGATAAGAGGAACAAGAAACATCAGTATACTTTGGCATTCATATCTTGGTTCACTATGCAGAAAAAAAGAACACCAATTTGAAATCCAGTCAAATTGACTAAAACTTGTATTATTAGGCCCCCTTTAATTTCTTATGTCTCAGTTCCTTCACCTGTAAATGGCAATAATATCGGCTACTCGTCTCAAAGGATTAAGTGTAGATTATACATGGCAATGAACCAATGTTCTGTACAGTGAGCTCAGAACAGAGTCAGCACGGTGTGAGCCACATCGTGACTTTCACTGGTACCTAGCACAGTGTCTGCCTCCAAGTAGTTACTTAGTTCCTTTTCCCTCCTCATCTCCCTTAGAGTGAGGGCCCAAGGTGGGTATGAACTTGCATATCTGTGTTCCACAGCAGAGATGCTGGGGCTGAAAAGAGCTAAACAGTTCTTTTGGAACCAAAGTAAGAAGCAGAGTTCCGTATTATTAGCTCTTTTTTCTTTTTCCTTTCCACACCTATTTCATTCATTTATTTTTGTAGAGACGGGGGTCTCGCTATGTCGCCCATGCTGGTCTCAAACTCCCAGCCTTAAGCAATCCTGACTCAGCCTCCTCAGTAGTTGGAATTGTAGGCATGTGCCACCGTGCCTGGCTCCTTTCCACACATATAGTTAAAATGTATACATTAATGAAGAATTAGCAACTTTTGAAAGCATTTGATGGACCATATTATTTCTTTCAGACAGTGTTTCATGGTCAAAAGAAACTTGTTTCCATAAAAAAAACTATGAAAAAAATGAACAGTTTTGTTAAATAGTTGTGTTTTATTCCTTCTTTCAAAAAGTATGGCTATAATGGGACTTCAGATTGATTTATATGGGTTGATGACTGCCAAAAAGTCAAATGATAAAATTTTCCAATGCAAAAATAATCACTCTAGTAAAATGAACAAAATACTCCAAACATATATTTGATGAATTGTGACACCAGTTGAATACTGCCTGCCACATTTTTCAAAGGTTGTTAAAAATGGGTCCCTTTAGCAATGCAGGTAAGGGAAAAGTGAGAAATTGATTTCAAATTAAAATTTTAAACTGCTTTTGCCACTGCTGGTGCCACTTCTGTGCTCCTTAGGTGAAGACTTGATACCTCCCTTTGTGAAGTGGCAGCTGAGGATATTCTGGCACCCACTGAGGCCAATGAAAAGCCCAAGGAATGAAGACTCAGAACCACCACTGCATTAATTTGAAGGTGGATGGGCATAATACATCTGTGGTGTAGTTTAAGCTTAGGCGGTATATACCACTTAGTAAACTAATGAAAGCCTATTGTCAGTGAGGCAGATCAAATTCCAATCAATAAAACAGGCACACCTGCACAGTTAAATACAAGGATGAAGGTATAACTGATGTATTCCAGCAGCAGACAGGAGGCATCTACTAACAAATGAACCTGGTACTTAACTCCAGAACTCTTTTCCTACAGACTAAGAATACCGTCTCAACTAGAAAACTATAATTCGGTTTCACTACATCCTGACTACTATAGTATTCTCTGTTCTTTCATTTCCCTCTTCCCTATTCTTTTATTGTAATATAAGGTAGCTTGTGTATGTGCACAAGCATAATGCTTTTTTTTTTTTTTTTAACTAAATGGCCAATGGTATTTTTTGATGGTCATGAAATGGAGATGAGATGGGGAGAAAGTACTGGATCTGTGAAAACGCCCCCTTTCTTCATTAGTTGCATGCTCATTAAGCTCTCATTTTTATATTCCAGTAAATTATTTTGTTCTCAATTTTAACAATAACAACAACAAAAATCTTTGCATATCTTCGATTGGCTCACTTGGAGAATTTGAACGTCTTTCATTCATCACTGGTAAACCAAAGCCAATTTTATAACTTTTTTGTATACAGCTGTTACATATAGGGCAATGTCTTTAAGTAGGGATAAATTAGTCTAAAAAAAATGAATCCTCAGTAGTGTTCCCTTCAAGTCAAGTGTCTTGTTTAAATAAACTTCTTGTTTAAAAATAAATAAATAAATTCACAAACTTAATCCCGCAGCTGCTTACCTACATTTGGCCAAAAATGAATCAAATTGATTTTTCTCACTCACCGTTACAAAGAGGGTGTGTGTTTACCTCTGGAAAAACTCTAGAAAGTCTATTTAAGAAGTGATAAAAGTAGACAGTCATTACTTTATGAGGAACAATTAATTTGTAAACGTGCTATCCAGCATATAGCCAGCATATCTGCACACTTATTCGAATTTTTTCAAATCAAATGTATTAAACCAGAAGCTGAATAAATCACATTACAAAAATTAATGTTTCTAGACTTAACATATCTGTGCGGAAACCATGCCTGGTAAACTCCATGCGATGTCATAGGCAGAAGGAAAAACAAGAGTGGCACATCTTTGACTCGAAACAACGAAACTACATTGCAATATCCGTTTTCGCCATCCGATACAAAAATTACAGGTCAGATTTGCCTTAGAATAACTAGACAAGTCTTAGGTACATTTTGAAAACCCTTTGTTGATTAGTATTCCAACTTTTAGCAATATCCAATATAAGTCCATGCAAATACAATCCTTTGGACCACTGAATTTAATAATGTAACACTCCTCACCCCAATTCTGGAGGTCTCTTGTTCTCCTTTTTTATCCACAGTGCATATCTTACTTTTTCTATATGTACGTGTATATATGTATGTAGTACTATGCCTAATGTTTATGGCCTGCTTCCTTCAAAAGACTGTAAGGTCCACAAGGGCAGGAATCTGTATTGTGTTCAGTGATATGTCCAGAACACTTAGAACAGTGCCTAGCACAAAGTGAGCTTTCAATAAATGTGCTGCCTGGATGAATCTAAATGCATTATGACAGGTTATTATTTAAAGCAACACAATGGGTGGGTTTTATTGGTAAGATGAGTTTTTCTCCCATTTAAAAAATGTACACTTATTTTCCAATTATGAGCCTATTGCTTTCGCTGCCAGGTGCTCTTAAAGCAAGTTACACTTGTGGTAGTGCAGGAGTGGAGGTAAAAAAAAAAGTCATTAAACCACCATGTGGGTATGTGGGTACAGGAGAAAAGGGGTCATGCCAATGGATCTTACATCCTCGTAACCAGTGATCTCATATTTAATAGCTCTAGGCCAACAACTTAAAATACCAATGTACCAAAATACTTGCAGCCACACAACCTGGCCCAGAAATCAAAGCATGCCATTGCGACATTAATGCAACAAGCAGGCTTCCTGCAGGTAACAACCTCTAACCTCAGAGCGTTCATTAGGTCATAGTCACAATTTTATCTATATTTATGCTCACTTTATTTTTCTCTTTAAAGGCAAAATGCAAAACACCTATGCTGAACACTTTCAAGTATAAATATAATTCCAAGGTACAAAGTTCTCCTTCACATGGATAGCCCTTTCTCTTTCATTTTGAGTTGATCATCAAATCATCTATTTTTTCCAGCCTTCTTATAAGGAAACATGTACCAAAGTCTCACATATTAAAAGTGATCTTCTAATCCGGGCTCTGTCATATCCTAAGGCATATCATATACGTTCCTAAATCCTCAGTTTCCTTATATGTTGAACAGAGCCAATGCCACGCAGAATCGTCAAGGTTAGAGTTGCTGAACGCAAAGTCTAGGCTGTGGTTCCAGAATGTAGCACTGTGGCATAATATCTATTCAGAAAATAATCTGCATTTTACTAACTGCTTTAAGAAGCAAAATCATGAGCGGCATTTCTTCTGTTATAATAATGTAGCCATGCTCTTGTCATCTGAGTTCTGGGGCCTTACCTGGGGGCTAAAAGGGAGCAGAAGGAAGCAAGGCAAGAGGGTGGGGTTCCTGCCCTCTTACTTCTATCCAGGTTTGGGTTAAATTAATATAAATGGTTTGTTTGATTTGGGAGAGGGAAGAGTTAACCTTCCTTCACCTGAGAAGGCAAATATGTGCCCAAGTTAATTTTCCAAGTAAGACTACATGGTGCCTGGAAGGGATGAACCAAATCCTTCAGCCTAGGGCCTTGACAAATGATTGCTGTATTTAACTTGCCTTTAAAATGGACCATGTTGATTTCAGTATAAGTTGCTTGGTGGCGACCAATGTAGATCAGAACAAAGGGCACATCACAGAATGTCAGAACTGTGTAAGATCTCTGGAAGGCATGTAAAACTCTATGAAGATCCCCATCCCATTAGCATTGGGCATCTGTCCACTTTGGCATGTATGGGCTTAGACTCACATTTAAGTTTTGAATAATAAGAAAATATAATACCCATAAACCCAAATGTTATAGAACAAATTCATACCCATCACTCAAATGGAAGACTCACACTAACTCTATGGAAGGTTTTTCTCTTTAAGTGTGGGGAAGTAAAGTGTCCTCATTTCATTGGAGTGATTATCACGGCAACTTCAGTGCTATTCTATCATGCCTTCAGGCCACAGCACATTCTAACGTCCAATCTTTGTGACGAAGCACTGGAACACAGTCACCAGCCTCCTCAACAGATGAGCTGCAACTCCCCTGCAAAGCAACTAACCAACCATTCTAAATTCAAGTCATCAAAGAAAGTTTTCTGCTTAAAATGAACTTCAAAAAGGTGAGTCACTCTTTTTCACAGTCAGCAAGTTTCCTATGGGTAGAAAGAGAGGGAATGATCACTTATGTTTCAGTGCTGAAAATATGGGCTATCTCTGTCTTGATGCCTTTTCAAAACAAAAGTATTTTAGTAACTGCAGCCACAGATGTCAAAAGGCACTCCCCAGGGTCACCATCATCACCATAGAAATGGGCAACCCTTAGGCGAGAATGCATTCATGTGCCAGTCACTGCCCTATGCACTTTGTGAGCATCATCTCATTTACTCCTGACCACAACCCACTGATATTATTATCCCATTTTTCCAGATAAAGAAATTCAGATTTAAAGGCGTCAGCTAGGCTACTGAAGAAATAACTAGTAAATAAAAGAACTCAGGCTCCAGGAGTCAAGTTCTTCACTTCACTGGCATTCCTTTGGCATCCTAGTCACACCATGTCCGGGTTTCTACGTCTCCGTCAGGCCTAGCAAATCTGAGTCCTCGATGAGCCCTCCTATCTTTTGCTGTAATAGCAAAAGTGTAACAGTGGTAGTGGTGTAATACCACTTCTGCTAGTTACATTGTAATCACTAAATCTTCCATCTTAGGAGGAAAACAGAAACCACACCAGATAGATATCTTACCAGAGAGAATCTGAGATAAGAAATTAGTTAAATTGGTGTTGTGGAACTGAAAAAGTAAACAAAGAACACTGAGGCAATCCAGGCATCAAAACCAGAAGAAGCAACAACCACCCCTAGGGAAAGTAAGGAAGAGACAGGGTAATTAGAATCTGGAAGATTGGAGGAGGAACTCTGCAGAGCTGGGCACCAGACTTCTGAGGAGCTGCTCAGCTGGTACTGGGTGTACCAAAATGAACTGGAGACTGAAACTAACCACTGTTGCTAGGGTGAAAACAGGAATTGCAAATATATAGGAAGGAGCAAATGCTTCTCCTCTCCTCTAGTCTCCCAGTCTTCTTCTAGTGCTCCTATAGGCAGAATCTAAGGACTTGAAGAACCAGCTTCAGGAACTCCCAGTCCAAAAACAAAGCTAAGTACAGAAGGGTGGGTTTGAAGTTGGAGACAAAGCTAAAGTACTAGTTAGCACACCTCCCATTAGGTCAGGTGTGCTGGTAAACAGAAGAGACAGGGCAGGCTGAAGGAACTCATCACCAAACACCCTGTCCCCTCCACTGATGGTGAAGTGTGACCCCTAATGATTCCCACCAAAAAGACTCTTCTCATTTGATCTGGTCCCCATTGAATGACTTCATGAGGGGAAGAAAATCAGTCTGGATTGATGCCCATAATGTGTGAATATTGTACTGAGAATTTTATCATGTGCATCCTAATAGTTAATCCTTAAAAAACAGTTATGCCACCATGCAACACAGGCATTAGGAACAAATATCTTGCTATGCAAAATCACATGGTAAAAACCACAGGGCTCACAGGAAAATTGGGGCTAGGGGTCACTCATAAAGTTTTGTTAGTGACATAGAGGAACCTAATAAAAATAGCACAGTTTTACACATATTAGATGATTAAGAACTACGTAAATGCCACAGTAAGTATGTATGGAACTTCATGGAACTTTATCTTGAAACAGGCTCAAAGTTTGCTCGTGGGAGTGGGTGGTCAGTCGGGCTGCACTCGAGCCTGGGTAAAAGAGCAAGATCCTGTCTTAAACAAACAAACAAAACAAGAAAAGAAAACGGGCACACTCCTTTTCTTGGACCAGCATGCTATTTTCTCATTTAAGATACATCACTTGACAGTATGATGTCAAGGCAGCAGAACCTGAGGGCAGTTTTCAGTGCAGTTTTACCCATGACCTTTTCCAGGTGGGAGCATAGTGCCCTGGGACGAAACGGCTGGTGATCTCAAGCTTCTTTAGGTCAGTGTTTAACGCAGAGCTGCTGAACAAAGGAATTCGTGTCTGTCTCGTACATTCTCATAAGTGCATTTCTAGATCTGAGTCATGGTGATCCTCAAAAGATGTTTGATAATACTTCAAACACATGGAAATACATGTCCCAACCTCTGTGGTCCAGAAATAAAACATAATATGAATTGCTAAGTTTGTTCTTCCATCCTTTGCCACAGTGATCTTTCTAAGTCAATAATGTCATTCCTATGCTTAATTTCCTGCAGTGGCTCCCTATGGCCCAAAAGATAAAGTCCAAGCTCCTTAGCATGAAGGACAGACTCCTCCTAGATGTAGAGCCTATTTACACATCAAGCTTCAACTGCAGCTAAGCCCCTACCTAAGCTATGGTCCAGTCAGCTGAACTATTTGCTTTCCCACAATTTCAGAACCACGTGAATTTGCTCACACTAATCCTTAACCTGAAATGCCCATGTCCTCTGTGCCTGCCTGCTCAACACCAAGCCACCATTTCGCTCACAGCCTCCTCTGATAGGAAGTTCTTTCCAATCTCCTCATCTTCCCAGGCAGAATGAACCACTCATTCTGTGGGGCCCCACTGTACCCTACGCTTGCTAACTCCTATCATAGCACTTTGCTGTACATATTTGATTGAAGGTCAACTCCCCTTACCCCACCTTTAAAAAACAAAAAACAAAAAGCCACAAGCTATCTGAGGGTACTGGCCATGCCCCAGTAATCTCTGCATCCCTGGCACCTAGCTCATTGCCTGGTAACTGAATGTGTCATCAATGTTTACAGAATAAAGCAATGGCTACATTACCATTACAGGAAAAGAGTGCAGTAATATAGATCAAGATGTACCTTTTCTTTTCTCCACCTGAAATCTAGAAAAGACCCTCAGTGGCACTAAATATGTTGCAATATTGAGAAAAACCTACTGAATTGGTAAAGGCAAGGTGATTACTAAATGCATCAAGTGATTTTTCCAAGATGAAGATGGCCTAGGAACACCAAGGTGGAAGATTCTCAAGCACAAGAAACTCACTGGTGCTTTGCCTTAAAAGCATATTGAATTAAATATAGGTAGTACCAAGGAAGTGGAAATTATAGTACAGAAAATACTCCTTCTGGTTGAATGATTAAGTGAGGTATCTGGATAAGAAGCTATGGAGAAAGACTGCTGCCAGTAATAAACACTTGTTTACAGAATCTGAGGATTAAGAAAACTCTTGCCCTGTAGTGTGAGTTTGACAAACGCTGTTTAAATAAAAGCGACTAGGCTGAGTGCAGTGGCTCACGCCTGTAATCCCCGCACTTCGGGAATCTGAGGCGGATGGATCACCTGAGGTCAAGAGTTCAAAACCAGCCTGGCCAACATGGCGAAATCCCATCTCTACTAAAAATATAAAAACTAGCTGGGTATGGTGGCACATGCCTGTAATCCTAGCTACTAGGGAGGCTGAGGCAGGAGAATTGCTTGTACCTGGGAGGTGTGGGAGGTGGAGGTTGCAATGAGCCAAGATCACACCACTGCACTCCAGCCTGGGTGATGACGGAGTGAGACTCTGCCTCAAAAAAAAAAAAAATAAATAAATAAAATAAAATAAAATAAAGCAGTTAGTCATGCTGTTCCACATTAAGGCCAACTTAGTCAAAATACCATAAAAAGCGTGCAGATACCAGACATATGACACTATAACTAACATGGGCTGCTTACATAGAGTTTCTGGATCTAGATTCTTCAAGAGGTCTCTTCTATTCCAAAGTGACTCACTCTTCCTGGGCAGCAGTGGCATGAATCATTAATCATGTAACAGTATATACAGTCCCAAGGTATATTAGGCATGATCCTCTTGAAAACACATATTTTCTAAACAATTTTTCCAACAAAAGCCTACTTTCCCTGCCATTTGGGTAGGGCATTTCTTATCACAAAACAGTGAATTCTGAGAATCATTTTCTGACAGCTCAATAACTGAAATGATACAGGCAAATCTAAAGGCAGGTCATACTTTTCCTCCTTAGGAAAAATGGCCACACGGAAGCTCTAAGCCTGTTTTACCAAGTGCCTAAGGAAGATTCCCACAGTACATCTCACAGTCACTTCAAACTCCTTATGCCCCACACACCCTTCTTTTTCCCACAAACGTGCTGTCCCGGCCAATGGTCCATTTTCCTACAATGGTATGATCAGCAGCCTGGTTACATTTACCAGTTAAAATCCTCAAATCATTCTTCATTCCTATTTCTCTCCCCTATCACCAAATCTCATCATTTCTTTCTTTAAAAACTTGGTGACACACCAAAAACATCTCAGCCTTCGCTTGACTATGGTTTAGAACCACGGCATACATTAGTTAGTTAGCTATTCTCCAAAATTCATGCCCCCTTTCTATAATGTAGAGTTGTTGCCAGGAAGTGACTGCCTGCTCTGAAGTTCTATTTACCCTACTTGCAATAAGGTGTGCTAGTGAATGTTAGGCCATGGAATGTGAGCAGAGATGATGTGTGCCACTTCCAGGCCAGGCCCATGAAAAACTTCCTCATAGAGCCCCTATATGCTTCTCCCTTCTCTGCTGGCTGTGATGAAATTTGGGGTCTTAAGTGATGGTGGAGCCACCAAAGGAAGCTGCTTGGATTCTGGATCACCATGTGAAGTGAAGTAGTATCCTCTGTCCAGCAGCACCCATGTTTCACTGATACGTGAAGAAATAAATTTCACGTACCAATTCACTAAAATATTGAAGTGTGCTTTTTTACAGCACCAAAAAATCAGGACAACTAGAAATATTTAAGGTTTTAGTTAAAATCATCTCCATGGGCATGATACTGAGGGCTATGGAATTGCCCTTGACCACAGGAATCAAACCTCTTAAGAGAATTCTATTGCTTTTTGAAAATAATTGTAACCATTATATTGATTAAAAATAGCCACAATTTACTAACCTTTCCCTATGTGCTAGGCAGGGATCATACTGTGTGTTTTATGGATTTTTAAAAATCATATATATACACATATATATACACACACATATATATGATTAATGATTGATGCCACTATATATATATACACACACACACATATATACGTATATATATATATACGTATATATGTGGTAGATATTGCTACCATGTCTCATTTTGTAAAGGGGAAAGCTTGGAGGTGAAAGGTGAAAGCCTAGGTTACACAGTTAGAAAGTTACATAGCCAAAGCTCAAGGTCCTCTGTCTTTCTCCAAAGCTCATGCCTTACCTCTTGTTACCCTGCCTTCTCTAAGGAAAAAAGGTAAACAAGATAAGAATGTGGTGTAATGGCTCTTGCTCCAGTTACCACATGCAACTGCATTTTACAATATAAATGTAAATTTATTTCTGCCATACAGAATAGGCAACTTGGTATTTTAGTTAACACCACTGAAGAGTTGTATAAGTCTAGTTTCAGGGTTTCCCAGCACAGTGGAGGCAGCTGGATAACCAAGATGCTTTTCTGATGCTCACCTCTGCGTTCCCCATTCCCGAAGTGCAGCATTCTTCCCTTCACCCCATGAGAACCTCACATGGATGTCTCACATGTTACATCTGACCATCTATGACCATCTTTTCATTCAACCACCCATTTCCAAATCCAGATTTCGGAGTTAGCTTTTATAATAGCAGTCCCTCTCTAGAGCATGGACTAAATATCACTAAGTCAACCATCTCATCATCATCAATTTTCTCCCTCTCGTCAACAAAATCCAGACGACAGTTAGCTTGTATTATGCTTTCTAACCATTGTGAGAAATGTATCAGATCCCAAAATAAATCTACCATGTTTTTTGAAAATTAATTCATCTTTCCATAAACTGCCTTGTTTATGACTGATCATTTTCCAAATTACATGCTGATGGGACACTTATTAGTCACTGACTACAACTTATCTGACCAACTGTTCCTGACAAAGCATTTCCCAGCAGACAACAGGGGAGCCAATTTGTGAAACGCTAACCAGAGATGGTGGAGGTCACCTCACAGAGAGCACTGACCTCTTAACCCAAGAGCTCTGCTCAGGTATTTTATGTGCCAACCTTGGCACAAAATATAATTTGTTGGGTTAAAATGAAGACAAAGACAAATTAGACACTTCTATGAGAGTGCTGAATTTTTTTTTCTATTGCTATGGTAACACTACTCCATTGTAGGAGACGGAGAAGAAAGAGTGGGCCTTAACAAATAAGCTATAAACTCTGTCAATGATGTATCAAAAACGACTTTTAAAAGATATTCCTTTCAACTATTTCACTGCTAGAAATTTATCCAAGAGCAACAGTCTGTTAAATAGGCAAAATATGTACATATCGGATGCTTATAACATTAAAGATACATGTCCAACAATTAAATTATGGTGTATTCATACAGTGGAATTCCAGAGAACAGGTATGAGTTAGGATGTAGATGAATACTTATTGATGTGGATGCATGTTCATCATGTGCCATTAAGTCAGTATGTGAGTTACAGGATAGTACATATCATTTGATTCTGTTATAAACATTTCCCAGGGAAAAACGTCTGAAGATATTTACACCAGCATACTAACAGCAGGAGTTATTTCCAGTGAGAGAAATTTTGGGGGTGACTGGAAACACTTGCTATGTGCTTTTCTGTATTTTCTCTGATGATTTTTCATATTTGTGTAATATAAACAGAAAAAATGCAACTGTGGCTGATTACACTATTTATTCAGAAATATCCACTGCCCCTTCTTAGTGACCCTTTCCTGGTGCCTCTTTTTACGGGAGGAGGATAATTTTTGTCCCCATAGACATCAGGCTTAATGATGTGACGTACTTTGACTAATGAAATAAAAATAAAGTATGAGTGAAAGGGACATGGACAACTCCCAACAGAAAGCTTGAGATTTATCATGTGCTTCCGTCAATTTTTTTTTTCCTCCATCCTGAGACAGGCATGCTCTCGACAGGAGAGGCTTCCTGAGCCTAGACAGCAAAAAGATGTGAAGCAGATTCGAGCTGACCTGCCATAGCCAAGATACAAGCAAGAAAGTTATCTTGGGGCCGGGCGCGGTGGCTCACGCTTGTAATCCCAGCACAGACACGAGGTCAAGATCAAACACCATGAAACCCCGTCCTACTAAAAAAAAAAATTACCCGGGGTGGGGGGGCCTAGCCAAAAAAAAAAAAAAAAAAGAAAGTTATCTTGGGTTGCCATAAGCCACTGGGATATGGGGCTGTTTGTTAGCATGGGATAACACATTCTAAGCTGACTAATAAAGCAAATTTACCACCACCCCCCACAAGACCAAACTAGGATTTAAATAATTCTAACAGTCCCTCAGTTATTTCCAATTTAGAGCTGGTGTTCCATATTAAATTCAAACCTCTCTGCTACCAAAATTTTTAAACTGTTATTTATGGGAGAGTTTATTGCTCCCAGCCTCCCCTGCTTTCTTTCTGCCTCCCCGCATCATCTCAGAGTCACAGTGATGATTCCTTTGCCTTTCATGACTGTTTCTTTTAGGCCTTCCTATTCTCCCTGCAGTCCATGGGCAACTGCTCATTCCATGCCTGCATATGGTGGCTATGGCCGATGATATTACCCTTCAACCCTCTTTTTAATATTTACTTATCTTTAAAATGTTATTTTTAATATGTGCTTTTTAAAATTTAATTTTTAATTGACAAATAATTGTATTTATGCATATATAAACTATATGTATGTATTATATGGGTACACTGTGATGTCTTGATATATTTACATTATAGAATGATTAAATCAAACTAATAAATCCATCACCTCACACACTTATTTTTTGTGCTAAAATATTTAAGACCTACTCTTTTTCAGCAGTTTTGAAATTTACGATTATTTAAGTCACAAATCAATCTTCTTTATACACTGTTGTGGGATTCATGTTCCTTAAAGACTACTCTCCAATTTACCACCACTAGTTCAAAGCTCCCCAGCCCGTTAGTCTAGAATTCAGGAATTGCTTAATTCTTCAAGCTCACTACCCTCATAACACAAACTCTCAGCAGCAGCCAAACTGTTTCATTCATTATTTCCTCCGCATAACTCACATTCCCAGAATTGAGGCTATCAAGATGATGGCAGTAGCTTGAACCCTCTGGAGAAAGGTTAAACTGGTGGTAGAAGCAATCATTCAATGGGTGACTGACATACTGCAATACAGGTAGCACAGCCTTGAGGTACAGGCTGCAAAGTCGACAGGCTGACAAGACATAGTGATAACCACCAACAATTCTTCCCATCCCTGAACACACAAGACCTTTTTCCTTTCTCTTAGAATCTAGGCTGGCTTTGTGACTTGTTTTGACCAATAAAAATGCAGTGGAAGTGATGAGACTTTCAAGAGGTTAAGAGACCTGGCGGCTGCCTCTTTCTCAGAGCCCTGCAGCCGAGCTCTAAGGGAGTCCAGGACAGACCACCGAAGCATGAGTGGTCACATGGAGAGAAGCCCTGAAGGATGTGGCCATCTGGGACTTAGCTGCTCCAGCCAAGTTTCCAGCTGAATGCCACCTGAGTGACCAAGCCAAAAGTACATGGAACAGAGTAAGTGCTCAGTCACCCCAATCAACCCAGACTTGGGAGGAAAAATAAACTGTAGTTCTCTGTAATAATTTGTTTCATAGCCACAGATAACTAAGACAAAAGGTATTCTCCTTACTTCTGCTCTGAATACAGTACCACTCAAGCCTCTAGGGGAACGGCGGTCTATGGATCCCAAAAGACAGTACTCTCTTGGCACAGTGGTAGCACTGGGGTGCCCTTAGATGACTGAACAGGCAGTGAATTTAAACGGTGGCAAGAGGAGTAGGAGTGCACATGAAGTGGGAGAGCAAAATGATGATAGAGGCCATATGGTAAGTATTGCCAATAAACTAGTCCATAAGATGTAAAGAGATGAAAACCTAGGAATGGTAGAAGATCCCAGCTGAAGGTGTGGGCAAGAACCAGTACAATCTGAGTTATAGTTCCTGTGGCTCTGTTTACACCAGCTAGGAAGGACTGAGAAAGAGTCAGGTGGCATCAATAACGTCTAAATCTATTACAACCACTCATATCCGCCACACTGTGGTTATCAGGAGAGACATAAATCCATCATGGGCAGAAACACCAACCTACCAACAATCAGAGCACTGAAGCCGCAGGTGGCAGAAACTGCTAGTTGATCATCAAACTGATTTCTTCCTGTTCCTGGGCACATGATCAGATGACATTCCCCAGCCTCTCTAGCAGTTGGATGAGTCCATGTGACTGAGTTCCAGCCAACAGAATATGAATGGAAATGATGAACACCACGTGCCAGCCTGGCCAAGAAACACCTCCACACTCTCCTGCCTGCCCAGCAACCTTGGAAATTACATGCTGATGGCCATGGAGCCTCAAGACAGAAAGACCGACCATGAGTCTCTGATCTACTGCTTGCAGGTGAGGTGCCACCTAAACCAGAACTGGTGACTGAAAAAGTGGTGTACTACCAAGATTTGGGAATTTATCTTTTATGCCCTTATAATATATCCTAGCTGCACATACGGCAGCACTAAGCATCTACACCTGAAAATATTCTTTAGAGCAAAGATACCCCACAAGGGTCTCCAGGTGTTTTGGAAAACTATAATACAGTAATGAAAAGTCCTTAGCTATGTTCAATATTCAAAATGCCTAATGAAAATTCTACATTTAGGTTTCCAGGCTAATTAAAACATCAAGCCTCTCTGCTTTTGGCTGGGATGCATCACTTGAGCTAGCAGCACTGGCCAACTCGTGCCAGTCAGGAGCCTGGAGCTGCAGTATGGCCAAATAAAAATCCCTGTAAAATGCAGCTTGTTTAATCAACAAAAATCTTTCATTACATGAAATAATAGAAGTGATACCTGGTGGTACAAAGATTTGGAATCACTGCTCTCACATACCATATCGACACAGTTGGGTCCCTTCGTTTTTTTTTTTTTTTTTTTCCTTAAGGAAAATGGGCATCACAACAATGAACGGTTATGTAAAAGCAGATTCAAAAATTAGTTAAGATATGTATGGATATTATATTATCTTTCTGACAGCATCCAAGAATAGATCTGGCTGACGCTATTAACCAATTGGATGACTTTGGGCATGTCACTTAAATCTTGCTGAACCTAAATTTCCTCAGTGGTAAAAGGGGGCTTCTTTCATTTGCCTGCAGTGGCCCTGAGGCTTGGGGGTCACCAGCATTAGCAGGAGTGCTTGTTAAAGGAGACTGCTGGGGCCCACTCCATTTCCATTCACCAGGTCTGGAGTGGGGTCTAAGAATTTGCATTTCTAATAAGCACTCAAGTGTAACAGGGTTCTCCAGAGAAAGAGAACCAACTGGCTGGGTTGGTGTATAGGGGTGTGTGTGTGTGTGTGTGTGTGTGTGTTTGTGTGTGTGTAAAGAGAAAAAAGGAGAGAAAGGAGAAACTGACTGATTTCAAGGAGTTGGCTCCCACAACTGTGGGCCTGGCAAGTTTAACGTTTTGCAGGGCAGGCCAGCAGGGTGGAATTCCAGTAGGAGTCACTGTTCCAGTCTTCGGTCTGAAGGTAAACTGGAAGAGAATTCCTCTCTTCTGGGTTTCTCAATCTTTTCTCTGAAGGCTTTCAACTGACTGGATCAGGCCCACCAGAATTATGGAGAGTAATCTGCTTTACTCAAAGTCTACTGATTTAAATATCAATGACATCTAAAAAATAACTCCATAGCAACATCTAGACTGGTGTTTGAGCAAACAAGTGGGCATAATGGCCCAGTCAAATTGACACCCAAAATTAAACATCACACCAGGTGATGCTGAAGTCCTGGTATTCCTGAGAGCCATCGCCCTACAGGACAGCGATGACGATACATAATGCAAGCCAAGTAAAATCATCTAGTAGCAAGGGGTTTTTCAATTATAATGGCCTCTTCTACTCCTCCTTTCAGGCTTTTAAATTTTTTTTTTTTTTCTTTTTTTTGAGACAGTTTCACTCTTGTCGCCCAGGCTGGAGTGCAATGGCGTGATCTCGGCTCACTGCAACCTCTGCCTCCTGGGTTCAAACAGTTCTCTTGTCTCAGCCTCCCGAGTGGCTAGGATTACAGGCACCTGCCACCACGCGGGCTAATTTTTGTATTTTTTAGTAGAGATGGGATTTCACCCTGTTGGCCAAGCTGGTCCTGAACTCCTGACCTCAGGTAATCCACTTGCCTTGGCCTCTCAAAGTGCTGGGATTACAGGCCTGACTGGGATTACAGGTGTGAGCCACCATGCCCGGCCTCAGGCTTTTACATTTTTAACCCACCAGAGAAACCACATTTTTCACTACCCAAATATTTGAGAGAATATTCTTGAAAAGAGAATGTAAAAATGCACACCTGTGGCTGCTTCCTAAATTCGATTACCCAATTTCTGGAATAACCAATTGTCAGTTTAATGACATTACTGACATCACCAAATCTCACATTCAACAGACAACCGACACTAAAACAAGGTTAGTATGGTTTTCCACCTACGCCTAGGATTTCTCAAACCTTCATGGATAGAAACATAGAAACCTCAATTTCAAAATTAATGCTTATATTCTGACCAGGCAGTTAATAATTACATGTTACATCAAGGGGGTGAATAATTTTGTATGTTGCAAAGTTGTAAAATGATGATATTAAAAATGCTAATTTATCTAAGAGAGTTGTTTCCTACTAGGATTTTTTTTTTTAACACATTTTAAAAATCTGCACTTCACAGCAGTTAGGAAGTAGCAGAATCTGGTTCTGATTTAATCAGATGAGAACTAATTCAGCTTCAGGCCATAATGACACTTGGTGGGAGAGGTCGGGAGGCTTTCACACATTAAAAAAAAAAAAATACAAATCTCTTTCACTCTTCCTTGAACTTTCACTCTGCTTGATACTATTCCTAGATTTTAATTCCAAATTTCCCCAAGGGCAGAGAAAAGCCATCTAACGTGTTAGAATGTAAGACATCTTTAATAAGGTTTTTATGATACCAGAATCAAATGAGCCACTTTTTAAAAACTTATTTTGGCAAGGGTGGCAACAAAAATATTTATATAGAGACATACATCCATACACACCTCCATTTACTCATCCATCCACACACACAAACACACACACACATCTTTTTTTGACCAACCAAACTCTTTTCTTATCAAAAACATTTGGATAACCCTTATCTAAATTATTATTTTACTTCACAAATTTTGTTCCACCAAGTTTATTGTTACAGGGATTAGGAAAAAAAAAATCAATCAGCTGGGGGGAACTCTAGATTTAACAAGCTCCACTGTTTTGGAAAGTCTCTGATATTTTAATACGCTAATACGTGCTGGGACTTTTATTAAAACAAGTGTGTGTGTGATTGTGTGTATTCACTATTTCCCAAACTTATTTGTTCATCAACTTTTGTTCCCTGTTCAGAACATCTCTCAATATTTTAGTTCTACTCAAACATGCAAGAAAATGACTTAACGATGTATTCAGGAAGAATTTACACTAACAGTTGATGGACTTCCATTCAAAGAAATGTCTGTAAATATTGCACTCTGTTTGTAAATTCAGGTCAGTAAGGCTACGTCTTCAACAGAGAAAGAAAGTAGAGTCTACATGTTAACAACGACTCTGCTTCTTCAGTTTTCCTGCATTTGAAAAAACCTGTTTCCCTATAATGATGATAGTGTTTCAAATCCATCTGGACAAATGGTGTAACAATTGCTAAACGCTCTAGGAAGACAACAAATGTCATATATAGAAGAACCCAAAACATCAACACTCGTCATTTCCAGGTTAAGATTATGAGTTCTTTCCTCTTCATACTGTTCTGCATTTTGTAAATTCCCTAAAATGAGCTATACTTTTCTAATCAGAAAATAAATATAAGTATCATTTTAAAAGGTAATCTAATAGATTTTCTTCTCAGGGGATATTTCATAACATAAATAGTTACAATGCCATGATTTTTATCGTCATAACCAACCAGAGAATACAGAAAACCTAAATCAGAAATTAAAACTAAAACATGAAAAATGTCCCAGAAGTGCTAACCTTGCTTCTGTTTTGTCATCGTATGTGAGCTGCTCTTCATTAAGAAAGGAGAATCTTCACTTTCACAGGAAATGTGCAGCAAACTGCTAGACAGCTATGTTTTTACCTAGCTAGAACTCGGATAAGGAAAAAGAAGAAAACCATTAGCATTATAGCCAATAATTTACTTTCAGAACAATCATTTATGGAACAGTTTCTAATGTCTGTGGTAGGCTGGATAATAATTACTGCAACGCCCCCTCCCCAACCCTGGCCTCAAAATTCACACACACACACACGATATCCATGTCTTCACTTCTGGAGTCAGTGAATCTTACCTTATATGTTAAAAAGGATTCTGAAGATATGATTAAGGATTCTGAAGATATGATTCCCCCATCTCATGATCGGGGAAATTATCTTGGATTATCTGGGTGAACGCTAGATATAGTCAGGTGTGTTCTTATAATAGGGAAGCAGAAGGCGATGTGATGACACAAGAGAAGGCCTGTGGTCACAGAGACTGGAGTGATGCAGCCACAAGCCAAGAACGTGGGCAGCCACCAGAAGCTGGAAGAGGGAAGGAACAGATTCTCCCTTAGAGACTGTGAGGAGAATGGCTTCCAGGGGGACGTGTGGTTCTGTGAAAGCACTGATTTTAGCCCAGTGGAACCACTTCAGAATGCTGGCCTCCAGAACTGTGAGGGAATTAATTTCAGTTGTTTTAAGCCACCAAGTTTGTGGTAATTTGTTACAGAAGCCATAGAAAACCAGTGCAATACCCTAGTCGCAAGTAGGCAAGTGGTCTTCACTTCTATAAGGCTGGGGAGATGGACCTTCTGGCTGACTGGATCTTGAAGACAATCCCCACCTTTGGTGACTATTCCTCCGCCCTGATGCAGGGATGAGCAGGGCACTGGCCTGCAAGCTCTGGGTGCAGTTCCTTTCAGTCGCACTGTTGAAGTGTGTTAACTAAATCTGAGAGATGTGAATCTGGTCATGTGAATACCTGGGATAATGTCCGTTTATTATTAAATACATCATTTCCTGAGATTCTTAGCTGGATGTTTAAAATCATCTCTCTTGCCAGGAAATTAATAAAATATGCATCTGACACAATTATGTCCACACCTACAATCCTGATGTCAAACAAAAAGCCCCATAAATCTAGAAACTTAGAGAACGTTGTATATAAGAAACAGGTGAGAAAGAGACAATTCACTAAGCTTATTGATTAAACTTTGAAAGAATAAAACATATACTGTGGGAAACATTGGCAATTGAAGGAACAACTGCTATACTTGTGAATCAAATTCATTCCACTTAAGAGTTCTATTATCTCCAAGTAGTACCAAAATTGAAAAGAAGTTATTGCATTCAAAGGTTTAATTTAAATTTAGGTCCTTCAACAGCAAGTTCAATGATTTATCACACTGATTGAATTCTAATTCTCTTACAATGTTGAAATCTAGAAAACCATTTCCTTCAAACATTAGTGCCACTGAGAAACACACTTATAGGAACTCCTTAATCCTCCAAAAATAATGTAACATATGAATCGTTTAATTCAATGAGGCAGTGTTATTGTCATATAGTGATAAAATTAGTAGTTCTATGCCAAGAAGTACCTTGGGCATAGGAGGCATGGTATTTTTTTCTGGTAGTCTTCCAGAAAACCTGGCTTAGCAAAATGACAACGTATTGATGGCTTAATATCATAAATATGGAACAAATTAAATATAACTTACTAGAAAACAGAGTAACAATCTAAATAATTCACTTTTCTTCAAGAGGGACTTAATTCCCTTTCCTAACACCTCACTCTATACCACACTCTACATAAAAGTGGCTTACATCACTTGAACCCAGGAGTTTAAGACCAGCCTGGACAACATAGGGAGACCCTGTTTCTTTTTTTTGAGACGGAGTCTCGCTCTGTCGCCCAGGCTGGAGTGCAGTGGTGCAATCTCGGCTCACTGCAAGCTCCACCTCCCAGGTTCACGCCATTCTCCTGCCTCAGCCTCCCCAGCAGCTGGGACTACAGGCACCCACCACCAGGCCCGGCTAATTTTTTTTTGTATTTTTAGTACAGATGGGGTTTCATTGTGTTAGCCAGGATGGTCTCGATCTCCTGACCTCATGATCCACCCGCCTCGGCCTCCCAAAGTGCTGGGATTACAGGCGTGAGCCACCGGGGAGACCCCATTTCTATAAAAAATTTAAAAATAAGCCACGCATGGTGGCTTGTACCTGTGGTCCCAATTACTTGGGAGGCTGAGGCAGGGGGACTGCTTAAACCCAGGAGGTCAAGGCTGCAGTATGATCGTGCCACTGCACTCCAGCCTGGGTGACAGAGCAAGAGCACATATCTAACAACAAAAAAAATTAAATTAAAAAGTATATTACTATCTCAATGTAAAGTAACGGGAATTCAAATCTGAATGTCGATTAATTTCAAACAAAGGTTGTAGCAGAGACTTGCTAGCTTCAAAACCTGTTTTGTCTTATTCATGGGTGCACAGCTAGACTAGATTTCCCAGCCTCACTTACAGTTAGTGTTGAACTAAGACTGTGGCCAAATGCAAGTGTAATAATGTGCACTGCTTCCTGGCCTGGCCTATGTAACCCCAAAGAAACAATTCTCCACACTCCTTACCTTTCTCTACCCCAGCCTCAGCAGCCATGTGTTCAAGAAGACCGGCAGAGCCACAAAATGGAAGGAGCCTGGAGGAATAAATATATATGATTGGCACTGATTTCTTGCAGTAGCTAGCATTAGCTTTCCTGACACATCGGTTTTGCTTTATTTGTTAACTTACGTGTTGATTCAGTTAAAACAAAAACACATTGGGTACCCAAAACATGACAGAAAACAAACAAGTGACTCATCCTGAAAATTCACCAAGTAAAGGAAATAATATAACTAGACAAAAATCCAACGATGCACAGTCCTGAGTCCTGTGGATGAAATGTGCACAGAGTTCTGGAAGTTTCTGAGGAAATGGGAGAATGAAGCTAGCTTAAGTTGATTCTTGAAGTACAGACATGGCAAGAGCCTTTCCAAACACAGGAATAAGCTCATGCAAAAGCCGCAAAGTGCCCGATGATTGTGGGCCCTGTGGGGATGGAGTGGTGGCAAGGAGTAAGAGAGGGGGCTCCACGTACAGTCAGGGGAGCCATAACTGCAGGCTTGGTACTCTCAGCAACACCCTTCACACACTAGTACCACTGCCCAATAATGTTAATACCACTGCCCGACAATGTTAGTACTTTCGCTGGGGAGACCGGACTTTATTCTGAAGGCATTTCCTGAATGGAAAGTCACAGTCTGGTAGGTACAGACAGAGTTAAAACTGTGATTTGAGAAAAACATTCACATACCAGGTAGAGAATACACTTTTTCCCTTAAGGGATGTGGTAGTTAAGGAAGGCAAAGAACCAGTAATAGGTAGATCAAGTTTACAAGCTACTGGATTATTACATCTCAAATCCAAGGTTTTGTACAGATGACTTTTAACTCACCTTCTAAAATACACCCAGGGTAATCGTTTCCAAAAAGGACATACTCAGTTAGGCAAATTACTCCTTTACAAATCTAGAAGCTTTGTCACTTTTTATACATTCCTATCAGACATTAATCACAGAGTATTTCTATCTCATGTATCTTTTTAAATTCATACTGAAGGAGAGAAGGAAAAAGAAACAGAACGGACAATAAATACAAAGTTAATATCCCATCTATCCAGAGCTTAGCTGTCAAGCAATGATACCCAGGAGAACCATCCAAAAAGTGAAAAGGTCTCTGAGAGGTGAAGACAGATGTCACACTGGCTAGTGACTAAAGATGTGGCAATTTTCCCACAGGAAAATCCCTCAAAACCTTATTTTGATAGTTAAAATTGTGTGAAAATCTCTCAAAACCTTATTTTGATAAAGCTGTATAGAAAAGCTAAGTGTCCAGGTTTTTAAAAATTTTTTTAGTTTTTTGGAGCAGTTTTAGGTTTACAGCGAAAATGTGTAGAAAGTACATACACCCCTCCTTCCCATCCTGATATATGCAGTTTTCCCTACCATTAACCTCTTTCATTAATGTGGTATATTTTGAAAATTCATGAACCACTATGGATATATGATTAACCTAAGTCCATTGTTTACGTTAGGATTAACTGTGTTGCATGTGCTACGGGTTTTGACAAATGCATAGTGTCATGTAGCTACCTTTAGTGTCATACAGAATAGTTCCACCACCCTAAAAATCCCTTGCCTACCAATTCATCTCTGTTCCTCTCACCCTCTGCCACTCTGGAAATCACTGATCTTTTCATTGTCTCTATATAGTTTTGCCATTTCCAGAATGTCATATAGATGGAATCACACAGCATGTAGCTTTTTCACAATGGTTTATTTCACTCAGTAGTATGCTGGTTCCTCCATGTCTTGTCATGCCTGGATGACTTGTTTCTTATCACGGAAGAGTACTCCATTGCATGGATGTACCATAGCGTCCCCATTCAACTATTAAAGGACATCGTGATTGCTTCCAATTTTTGCCGATGATGAATAAAGCTACTATAAACATTCACATGCAGGTTTTTGCGTAGATGTAAGTTTTCATTTTGGTAAATAACTAGAAGCTTGATTGCTGGGTTGCATGTTTAGCTTTCTAAAAAACTGCCAAACTGTCTTCTGAAGTGGCTGTAACATTTTACGTTCCTACCAGCAATGAATGAGAGTTTCCATTGCTTTACATTCTCAACAGCATTTGGTATGATGAGCGTGTGAATTTTAGTCATTCTAATAATGTCTAGTGGTATCTCACTGTTGTTTTAATTTACAGTTCCCTAACATATGTCAAGCATCTTTTCATATAATTATTTTCATTTGTATATATGACTTGGTAAAGTATTCAGATCTTTTGCCCATTTTAATTGGGTTTTCTTATTGTTGAATTTTAACAGGTTTTTAAATACATTTTGGTTAATAGCCCTTTATCAGATAATGGGGTTTTGTAAAGATTTTCTCCAAGTCTGTGGCTTTTCTTTTCATTCTCTAACAGCGTCTTTTGCAGAACAAAAGTTTTAAATTTGAATAACATCCAGCTTATCAACTTCTTTTTCCCATCGATCATGCTTTTTGTTGTTGTATCTAAAAAGTCATCACCAAACCCAAGATTGCCTATATTTTATCCTAGGTTATCTTCTAGGGCCTTTATAAGTTTATATTTTACATTTAGGGCTATAATCTACTCTGAGCTAATTTCTGTCAAAGGTATAAGGTCTGTATCTAGAGTCACTATTTTGCAAAAAATATTCAGTTGTTCCACAACCATTTATTAGCAAGACTGTCCCTTCTCCAATAAATTGCCTTTGCTCTTTTGTCAAAGATCAGCTGACAATATTTGTGTGGGTCTCTAGTGTCTCTATTCTGCTCCACTACTCTATTTGTCTGTTCTTTCACCAATACCATGCTGTCTTAATTACTGCGGTTTTACAGTAAGTCACGTAGTGACTGTTAATAAGAAAGGGGAAAAAACACCCACCATAGAAAGGTTCATGGTAACTCATTAAATATATCTATCTTCAGAGAAAAGAAGCACCGAGAAGGACACTGCTCCGTCAGCCTGGATGCATCCCAGAGCGAAGACACAGCAAGGCAGAGTACCTTGGGCATAGGAGGCATGGTATTTTTTTCTGGTAGTCTTCTGGAAAATCTGGCTTTGCAAAATGACAAAGTATTGATGACTCAGTATCATAAATATGGAACGAATTATATATAACTTACTAGAAAACAGAGTAACAATCTAAATAGCTCACTTTCATCTCTAATGAATCGGATGAATGCCATTTTAAGCCAATGAGGTTTGGGTTTTTGTTTGTTACTATAACTTAGCCTATCTCAGCCACGACATCCTGATCTGGAAATAATTTCAATTACTTTAATGAAGGAATGTCACTTTTGATCTCCGAATCCTTCATCAAGAACAGAACAACACTTTGGGAGGCCGAGGTGGGCGGATCACGAGGTCAGGAGATCGAGACCACGGTGAAACCCCGTCTCTACTAAAAATACAAAAAATTAGCCGGATGTGGTGGCGGGCGCCTGTAGTCCCAGCTACTCGGAGAGGCTGAGGCAAGAGAATGGCGTGAACCCGGGAGGCGGAGCTTGCAGTGAGCCGAGATCGCGCCACTACACTCCAGCCTGGGCGACAGAGCGAGACTTCGTCTCAAAAAAAAAAAAAAAAAAAAAAAAAGAACAGAACAAATAAGCATCAGCAATGCTCCTATTAAGTGTAGCCATGTAACATTAGACATGGTACTATTAAGAAATAAGAAGCAAAACCTTGAGCTCTGGAAGATAAAGATAGGGCTTTTAGATAGTAATTATTTAGAAGTTGGAGGGCATCTGCATCCAAGAAACAGCTTTTGGTTTGAACCTCATTTAGGCAGGGACTCTTACTACCTGAGAGAGTAGAATATAACTTCTCATACTACTGTAGGGAGGCTGGAGCATGGATAGGAAATCGGAGCAGAGGGCAGGCAGAGTTGCCATACAACACCAAGAGAGCAATTTGCTGACAATCAGTGATAAGTTGCATGTATTTGTGAAGAAAACTGGATGCAAATCACTAGTGAGCAACTAAACAGACTCTGTACTTGAAGAAAATTTTGGCCACTTTCATTAGAAGAGACTGAGAAACCCATACAAAGAAGGTAACAGATTCCAGAACAGACTTGAGGGGAGGAACAAAATAGTTCAGGACACACGGGACAATCAGCAGAACATCAAAGGGGCAAGTAGACTGGCCTGAAGGGAATGGTGTCCCCCACCAGATCCTTTGTGAAAAAGGGCTAAAAGTTAATACCGCATCCCATACTCTGAACTGCGTAATTATTGTGAATATTCACATTTCAATACACAGGCCACATTTTCAATAATAATAGAGTAGGCATTGGCAAACCAGGGTATGCAGTCCAAATCTGACTGTTAATTGTAAATAAAGTTTTTCTGGAGCACTGCCACACCCATTTGTTTACGTATTATCTGTCTGTTTCAGCACTACAACAGAGCTGAGTAGTTGCAACAGAGGCCAATGGCTTGCAAAGCCCAAGGAATTTACAATCTGGCTCTTTACAAAGAAAAGGGTTGCTGACTCCTGACCTAGAGAGTATGGATTTAGTCATTCAATAAAACCTTTTGTTGTCTTTGAGAAACTTAAAGTTTTAGAACCTGCTTCTACTACCTTTATTTTAAAGGCCCTATCTGTCCACCAATGTCAGTATTCTTGTATTTGTAAGAAATTAAAAAATTATAGAGTGAGTTAATGGAGGAAAGCTTCTGGGATGCTGGTCTCACTCTGTTCCTGATCTGGAGGCCTGGGACAAAGGAATTTCCAAAGTGTGAAAACTCATCAAGCTATGCACTTATGTGCACTTTTCTGGGTTTTTGGGGTATATATGTATACTGTACTTCAATAACATTTTTTTAAAAAGCATGTATACCTCATCCCTTATAGAATTTCAACAGGCAGCATGTATCAACTACCTCCCACAGACTGGACTCCACACTAAGTACTGAAATGAAGATACATAAAATGTACAGTTACAGAGCTCGGCAGAGTAGACGGTCAATACATATAAACGCACACAAATAACTATATACTGTCAAGTATGTAAGCTGCAGGATTCAACTACAAGCTCATAACAATCTAACTAAACTAGCTCAGGCAAAAGGGAAATTCATGGGCTCAGAGATTCCAACGAAGTGTTAAAGCAGACTAGGAACAGAGAAGTATCTAGGCCAGTGGTTCTCAAGTTAAGATGATTTTTGCCCCCCAGGGGATACTTGGTAATGTCTGAAGACCATTCTGGTTGTCACTACTGGGGGAGAGCTAGTGGCGTCTAGTGGTAAAGGCCAGGGACAGTGTTAGATACCCTACAATGCCCATGACAACCCCTGACAACAAAGAATAGTTTGGCTCAAAATGTCAACATTGCCGAGATTGAGAAACCTTGATCCGAGTCTTTGTTACTAAAAGTGTGGTCTGTGGTCTGTCGAAACAGCAGCTTTTAGCAGCATCTTAAAGTAGACCAGAAATTCAGAATCGTGGCCCTACCCCAGATTATTTAAATCAGAATGTGCACAAGATCCCAGGTATCTCTTGAGCACATGAAGGTTTCAGAAGCAGGACCCTCAGCTCCTATCACATCTGGAGTCAGGTAATGACTTTGCCAGGCATGTTTCTCCCTGCGTGACTTCTCATCCCTTGCTGCAGATGAGATTCTGCCTCACGCATAAATGTTGGCTGCTATAGGTTACTAAGATTCACGCCTCATATCTCCCCCTCTGTGCAAGAGGTGCTGACTTGCTTCTCAGGTGCTGAGTTTACCAAATTTTAGGTGGCTTTTATAGCTACAAAGGAAAACGATGGGGGTACTATAAGAAATCTACCTAGATTTGGGATCAGGAAAGCCAACGATGGAAAAATTTAAGCTGATTTCTGAAAAACAAGGACAGTTGGCAAGCAAATTAAGGCGTCTGTCAAATATTTACTAAGCACTTATTATGTTCCAGACACTGTTCTGGACCTAGGAATGTATCAATGAACAGGACAAAGTCCTGATCCTGCCCTTGAGGAGTTTATATTCCCCTGGGCAGAAGCAGACAAACACATAAACAAAGAGAAAGCACAATACAGTTACAGAACCCGATAAACGCTGCGAGGGAGGGAAGCAGGCAAAGCGTCTGGAGAATAAAGGACGACGTGATAGAACACCTAGGGCCCAAGGACAAATATGTTAGGAAGGATTCTCCAAATGAGGTAAGATTTGGACTGACACCTGAAGAAGGAGTTAGCCAAGCAACGAGGAGAAAGGTATTCTACAAAGACAGATCAGCACAGGAAAAGGCCCCAAGGAGTGAGAGCTCCACAAGCTCCAGCCTAATGGCAGGGTTGAGGGGGTGGGGGCAGCAGGGAAGGGGAAAGCTGAAGGTGCAGGATGAGGGAAACAGGGTCCTAGCAGTTAGCTGTAAAACAGACCTTCAGCAGGAGAGCACAATGGTTCCAACTGAGGTGGCTCCTGGCTCTGGCTGCCTCAGTTTCAATCTGGGATTTGCAATTTGTAAGAACCGTGACTAGGCCAGGCTCAGTGGCTCGCATCCCTAATCCCAGCACTTTGTGAGGCCAAGGCAGGTGGATCACTTGAGGCAAGGAGTTCGAGACCAGCCTGGCCAACGTGGTGAAACCCCGTCTCTATTAAAAATACAAAAATTAGCTGGGTGTGGTGGCGTGTGCCTGTAGTCCCAGCTACTTGGGAGGCTAAGGCAGGAGAATCCCTTGAATCCCCAGGAGGCGGGGTTGCAGTGAGCCAAGATTGTGCCACTGCACCCCAGCCTGGGCGGGCAACAGAGTGAGAACCCGTCTCAAAAAAAAAAGTGTGACTATTTCATAGGGTTGTGAGAATCACAGGTAAATGTCAAGACACCCTATAACAGGAGTTAGCCCAATCTGGCCCACTGCATGTCTTGTATGGCCTGTGACCTGAGGAAGTTTTCTGTTTACATTCTTAAATGGTTACGTTTTAAATGGGCATATAAGTACCTACCTCATACCCTTGATTTTGCCCCTTAACTCCACAAAGCCTAAAATATTGACTATGTGGCCCTTTACAATAAAGTCTGCCATAGCCAAGCCTGTACACAGTAGGCGCTCAGGAGGTGAGGGCCAACACTGCCAGCTACCCATCTCAACGGATATGACTCCCTGGCCAGGCATTACCTGAGGCTTTTTACATTATACTTCCCCAAATAACCATTATCCTCATTTATAGTTAAAATGCAGGCAAGTAACATGGAACACAGAACTTTAATTCTAGAACTAAAACCCAGGTCACTATGTCCCAAAAACCCATGATCTTTCAGTCACTCATGAAAATCACACAGGTAAGCCCTCTATTAATTCGTCCTCCAAGCTAGGTATTGTTATCCCCTGTGTATCTGATACAAAGACAGTCAAGATGAAACTGAATGAATTTATATCACAGTGCTCACTGTATGACCAAAGCGAAGAGAGGATTGGGGATAAGAAAAGGACGTAGCTGATATTGAGCGTGGTACTTAAACCAATTTACTGTCCCTCTTTTTGCTTTTATTCCCCCAATATTCTCTAGTAAATGTTACTTTGGTAATAAGAGAAAATACTTATTTTTATAAAGAAAGCAAACAGAAATAATCAGCCTTACAGAGTAGCTACATTGTACTTTATAAAGACAGCACTATTTTGACAGCCAAAAAAGACACTTAGGAATACAGCATTACAAATTCAAGATCATGTCTATGAACTTGGCTTGAAAAAAACCCTCCGCTAAAATACAACCTACCATCTGTACAATATATTCAAAAATGATTAGCATAGTATGAAAAAATAATGCTGGAACAGCAGAATTTTTTTTTTCCATTTTTTAAGAACGCTTCCTGCTCGGTATTATTTTCGGATTCCTCCATGAGGTATAAGCAAAGGCAAAATGGAATCTCAGGTCAAGAAGATGGAAACAGAAAGTAAACAGAGACAAAAAAGGAACATTAAATACTCTTTACTGAAGATGTGACACTGCTCTAGAAATTTCACTGAGCCCAAGAGAGAATCTTTGCATGCGCCAACGTCAAGAGCTGCACTGGGAAACCTCCCATTTCTGGCTTCAAAAGTAAAAGCCTGGGTCCTACTTACACTATCTCAGCTATCAAAAGCTATAATGCCATTTCTCTGACAGCAGGACTCTCACTCTCTCATGTCACTAAAAGTGAATCAGCAGAGCTTGCAGATGCATGGAGCCCAGAAAGGCACCTCTCAGAAGAGGGTGTGGAGCGCGCCGGGGCAGCGTGGAGCACGATGATGGCCACAGACAGCAGTATCTTGCCCTGACTTTCTCACCAACCAGGGTGCCTTTTTGCACAATCTCTCGACTCCTGGAATCCTTACTAAAAATAAGGGAGTTAGGCTGAGAAGCCCTGTCTAAAAGCCATTCTATGCTTCTGTGATCTTAAATCATGAGGTCATATTCACATTTGTATAAATACATCCTAACAAAGTGAAACCCCTACAGTATGTTTTGGGAAATTGTATCCAACCACAAATGTTCAGAATTTTTCCCCAAATGAAAAAAAAATTGAATATCAAATTTATACCTATTAGAGAATATTTACCACATTGGCAGAGTGCCTCAAAGGACTTAGGAATGTTCTATTTGCATCTGAAAGGCAGGCTGCGTGAGTTTTGCTCCTATCTCATCAGTCAGCACTAGAGGATGACGTGGGGATGGGCTTCTGCTTGTAAGAAAACTTGTCCATACAAGAGGTGATCAAAAGAGTGACCTCCAGCTGCCTATGGCAGACAGATGCTTGATGCCTGACACAGAACTTCATCTCCAGGGCCTGAAGAGCTGAATCAAGCCAGGAGACAATCCCTGGAGAATTTAAATCAAAAAAAAATGTCAGGTATGAGCTACTGTCGGCACCGCTTTCCTTACTTCCTTCTGATACTCTGCCCCCCTACTCTCAGGGTGCACAAGCCCTCAAACTTGTTTTCCCTCCAACAGGGCCCAGCTGGTCCCTTCCAAGACAGAGGAAACCTGTGGAAACCCTACCATAATAGGAGGCTTTGTTCATGATCATTGCTGATCACCTCTACAATCTCTCCAATTTTAGAAAATGCCTTAATTGGCTGCTGGAAAGGTCAAGGCTCTAAGGCTGGCAAACAAAGTGCTCCTTTAATAAGCTGGCTTTCTTCGGTCTACAGAGAAAAGGCAGATAAATTCACACGTGGGACAACATCCTTGCCAAGAGGTATCTAAGGGTTAGATGTGCTGGACATGTAAACATTAGCACGTTTTTCCAGAGACTGCTAAATACACTAGCACAGAGGTCAGCAAACCTTCTCTGTAAAGCACCAGATGATAAATATTTTAGGTTTTGTGGGCCATATGGTCTCTGTCGCAACTACTCCACTCTGCTGTTCTAGGGCAAAAGCAGTTATAGAAAATACATAAACGAATGAGCATGGCTGTGTTCCCATAAAACTATTTACGGACACTGAAATTTGAATTTCATATAATTTTTGCAGGTCAAAAAATACTCTTGATTTTTCTCTACCATTTAAAAACATAAAGATAATTCTTAGCCCGAAGGCCATATAAAAACAGGAGTCTGTAGTTTGATGACTCCTGACTGGGAGGATGAGACAACTCATATTCTCCATCTTATCACACAAAATGCAAAGTGCAGAGTCTTTCTTCACAAGCTCATTTATACTCAATTTATCCCTTTCCCTTCCCAAATCCAATCCTCCAAAACGTTCCTCCAAGGGGGTCCACTGTCTCCATTTCCTTTGTCTCTGCTCCCATCATCTCTCCCATGGCCTCCACCTCATCTGGTACAATAATCTTACCTTCAAAGTAGTGACCATCCACCAGAGTGATGGGCTTTGAAAAGAAATCATCACTCCTTAAACTCCTTCAATAGTCAACAGTCCACTCCCCAAATATAATCAGAATAAACTGTATAATCTGTGCCAAGCCCTGCAAGGCCCTGCCTCTCTAACTTTGTAATCCTCTCCTTGTCTTTGACTCTATGTGATGGTTCACTGTATGTATGTGTCAACTTGACTGCCTTAAGAGATGCCCAGATATTTGGTGAAACATTATTCTGAATGTGTCTATGAGGGTGTTTCTGGATGAGATTAACATTTGAATTAGCAGACTGAGTACAGCAGATTGCCCTCTGTGTTAATCAGGGCTCTCCAGAGAAAGAGAACCAGAAGATGGAGATTCTACATATAAAATATCTGTATGTCTGCAATGAGATAAGGAATGGGCTCACATGATGATTATAGAGGCTAACAAGTCCCACAAGTGGTGCAAATTACAATCTGAAGGCCTGAAACCCAGGGGTGCTAATGCTGTAAGTCCCAGTACAAGGACAGAAGACTAATGTCTCTACTCGAGCAGTCAGATTAATGTTCTTCTGCCATTTTGTTCCAGTCAGACCATCAGTAGGTTGGATGATACCCACCCTACACTGGGGAGGGTAATTTACTCTCAGTCCAATTACAATGACAATCTCTTCCAGAAACACCCTCACAGATACACCCAGAAATAATGTTTAACTAGGTATCTGGGCATCTCTTACATTAGCCCAACTGACACATAAAACTAACCAATACACACTCCCTAAAGTAGATGAGCCTATCAGTTGAAGCCCTGAATAGAACACAAAGGCTGGCCCTCTAGTCAACAGGAGAAAACTCCTCCTCCCTGACTCCGCCTGCCTGACTGCCTTTGAACTAGGACACTGACTTTTTCCTCCCTTCAGACATGAACATTGGCTCCTTCTGGGTCTCAAGCTCTCATGCTTCTCAGGCCTTTGGACTCATATTATTACTATACCACTGGCTGTCCAGGGTCTGAAGCTTGCAGACTCAGACTCACCTTGCAGATATTGAGATTTGCCCACCTCCATAATCGTGTGAACCAATTCCTTATAATAAATCCCTTTATACATAAAAACACAAAATTTTTTTATATATATGGTATATATCTAGATAGATATGTATCTCCTATTGGTTCTATTTCTCTGTGTAACCCTAATACAACCATGAACTGTCACATCATTTTTCTCAAACTTCTTCAAACACATTAGGGCCTTTGTATGTTTCCTTTTTCACAAATGTTTATTACTGTGTTGTTACCTTCTCATTCGAGTCTCAATTTCAATATCTCCTGCCCTAATATTCTTTGAAAAATGGCTTCCTCTCACCCTTCACCAGTGATTCTCTACCTCACCCTCTTATTTTTGTTCCCTTCAAAACACTTATCAAATCTATAATTATTTTTATTACTTATTCATGCCTGTCTTCCCCGACTGGAAGGTAACCTTCGTGAGGGTAGGCACCACCTCTGTGTTATTCACTGTATCCTGGAGCCGTAGGGCAGAGCCTTTTAATCAATGTTGCAGAATAAAGAATAGCCCAGAGTTAACAGTCCCTGCCTTCTTCTTTGGAACTTCCATCCACTTCATCAGAAAATGACCTTTGCATGAACAAGATGATGCTGGTGATGATAAAGACCCCCCTGTATCCTGCCCCAGTAAAGTGATGCTTGCTGCCCTATACCACTGTGAAATCCTCTGCCATCTTTATGCTATTCTTACTCTCTGGACTCATCACTGAAATGAGGACTTACTCTCACAGAGGCTGTTCCTTACTACTTAACTGGGTATTCACACTGGTGATTCAGGTTAAGTCACCACCTCATGTGACCCACAGCAGGGACTTTTCCCCACCACCACCACCACCAGGCTACATGCAGCTTGAAGTTCTGGGTACTATGATAAGTCTTATGGGTTTGCTGAATGAACTGACTTATCCATTCCAGTTCCTCAGCAGCACCTCAATCAGAATAACCCTGGGTAACAATGGTGGATCAGTGGTGGGGATAAACATTAATGGGTACAACCTTTAACAAGAGTCTATGCTTAGAAATGGAGGATTTAAGAGCTAATCAGCTTCACCTTTCCCTAATAAAAATTATTTTTGTCCTATTATTCATAGCTACCTTTGGCTGGTTCCACTCAATCAGTGCTTGCTATCTGTTCCTTACACTGGACCCATGAAGAGAGCTCTTATTTCCACATAGCATGGAAAGCAAAGTGAAAGCAGGACAGGAATTCACTGATTGGTCTGTGGTCAGTTCGTGAAGCTGATGAGCTTCTCATTGTGGTTGTCCCACTGGTCCTCTGATTCTCTCCTGCTTCACAAAAGGCAACAGGAGGAACATCTTTAACTCAGGTAGAACAATCTGATTTTGGTGCACGCCACCACTTAATTGAAGACAAAATAACCTGTCAGCACTAGTTACGTGAATTTGTCTCTATATACCTCAAAGTCCCCAAATGAGGCCAGTCACAGTTATCTGAAACCTGCCAGCAAGCCAGGGAAGTGGGTTCTGGGAAATCTTTCTTGACTAGATCTGGTGTATCCCAGGAAAAAATGTAGAACCTTAAAAGATCTTCAGACTGTATATGCCTGGGATAATACTCTGCTCACCCAGTTCTTGACTGCATAAAATGTGACTGGAGTGTGAACTATGTTCATTTCCCATACAACAGTTTTTCTTACCAAGTAAAAAGTCCCCTCATACCTGCTCTACTGAAAAAGGCTTAATCCTTTTCACTTCGCCAATGTGAATTTCATGCTGTAATGGGCTGAGTTTTGAAAAAGCAAAGCAGTTATTTTATACCTGCCCAACTTTCTGTTCATACAGGCAAACAGGACTATCAGTGGTGAAATCTCGCCAAGATCTCTTGAAAAAGATCCTTGATTTAACAATGACTGACATCTGCACACTTTCCCGTTGAATATAATTCTCTTCACAAGGCCACACCTTGCGGAATAAACTTTAAAAGAGCAACCAGAGCTAAACTGCAGGCATTCTTCTTTCCTAGCTCCAGACATCCTTATATAGGCTGTTTATTTTTCAGCTTTCTAATATAATGTTGGGTTGACATGTCTGTCATATGACAGCAAGAAAACCAATGCATGAGTCACGCTCTAAAGTGATCAAATACTGGCCAGTGAAGCCAGAGCTGCTTTTGATTCATTAGAAATACATTTTCCAGCCCTGCATTTTTACCAGGCAATGCAGTTCAGTCGGTATTGCAGTTTTTATATAATACTTCTTCATTTGATTCAAAGTACATATTTGTAAGATATTGCTAAAAAGTCACAAAGGGAAGGAGGGCATTAATTGTGCATCTCCTAAAGCTTTATTTCCACAATAAGTGGTAAGTGCTAGAAATGAAGAAATGCCTCAATCTGCCTGAAAACTCCAACATGGCTTTCTAATAAGCAAGACTACAGGGTAAAAGCATTCCTCAGCATTTGACGAGTGAAGACTCCCACAGCTGCTAAGATTAGGTTTCTAGCAGGACTTCCCACTCTCTCCTCAACTGCATGAGTGAAAAATACAATGGTCTCAGCTTGATTCCAACTATACTTTATTTCCTGAACTGACACTTTGGTTTTCTTTAGGATAGAGCTGTTTAGAGTCAATTGTAGCAATAAAAATTGACAATGTCATGAATATTCTTACTGAAAAGCTGCTGCACCTTGCTTAGGCAGTGAATATATTGTCAGTCTGTCCAAAAATAGAGGATCCCAACAGTTGACTGATACAGCAAGAAATGTCTATCTTAACAATCAGAAAAGGTGGTCATTTTCCAAAGTGAATTCATTACGTGGATAGTTAAAAAAAAAAAAAAAAAAATTCTATGACCAAGTAAGTACAAGGTGTACAGAGTTAAATAAAAGTTAAATTAGGGTTACTTTTCCACATTTCTGAGCTTTTAATATTCTGACATGTATTACCAATTTAAAATAATTTCTTATTGAATTATTCTTATAAAGTGCAACAGTTTGTAAGGCTAGCTTTCCATGAAGCTTTTTCAATCTTTGGAATAGGCCACTTAAAAGTGTCTCAAATATTTTACTGTCTTTCCTACCTCTCTCTGACACTCATACACACACTATTCCACCTATCATATGGATATTTTACATAGTGCCATGTATTTTATATACTTCTATGTATATTACGACATAGTAAAGCACAATGAGTATGTTTCACAATGCTTTTTGGCATAATTACTATGTTTCCTACCTGGATGATATTTCAGGCAATTCTGGTAAGGGCCTTTTTCTTCAAAACACAAGGTGATTTAACCAAAGCATGAATGAACAAAAGGAGGGGCTGCACAGAAGTGTGATTGTCACATCTGTTAGCAATGCATTTAGTAAGCCTTCCCCTGTCACTATATATATTCAGAAATAATGACAAAAAAATGTAGTTCCTCTGGGCAAATGAAACGGAGGTGCAAATTAGAATCACACCTCCAGTCTCATTTTGGTATCACTTCTTGTCTGGATAAACAACACTTACTCTCACTCTCCTACTCATGGCAAGTAGCCACTGTTAACACTTGCATTAGGGATCAGTCACAACAAATTACAGTTAAGTTTCACACCACACTGCAGGAGGCAGCCTGGGCCCAGGAGAGCATAAGAGTAAAGCTGGGCCGCATTACCAATTTTGAGAAAACTAGCATTGGGGATGAAAAGGCCCCTGTGCCTCAGCCATATGAAGTGGTTAAAATTCTAATATTCTAAGTGGTATCTTAATATTTCTGTGTATGGCGATTCATTATTCTCTGTGGAGAGTAACAGTAGGTAGCTGCTTGCAAAAAGGGTGATTTTAATCACCACTTTCAAGAACACAAGAGATCAGTGGTACTCAACTGTGAAAGCTTTATTATAATGGGAAACTGCCTGTGTGGATTAAAAACACAAACAGATTTCACTTCAAGATGATTGTGTGAGATGCTAAATTTCCATGATGTGAAAAGTATCTACAGACTATGAGCCACATAAAAGTATCCATGGGGAAGATGAGAAAAATAAGGACTAGAGACCCAGTTCATACATGAATTTTCCCTACCTACTTGTGGGGCAGAAGATAAAAGGGGCTTTGTAAGCTGGATCCCAAGTTGGCTAGTTTATTGTTTATCCAAGTAGGGCAAAGTCCACTTTTTTGAGTGAAATACAAAGGTGAAATCTGAATAAAAGTTTATAGAATGCATGCAATTAATCTCCACTAAATAACAAAAAGTAAAATAAAATCATAAACCTTTAAGAAACAGGGAGGGGCAGGGTGGCTCGTGCCTGTAATCCCAGTGCTTTGGGGAGCCGAGGTAGGAGGATTGCTTGAGCACCCAGGAGTTCAAGGCTGCAATGAGCTATGATCATGCCACTGCAACCCAGCACCCCAGCTGGGACGACAGAGCAAGACCTCGTCTTTTTTTTTTTTTTTTTTTTTTAAAGATTCAGCATAAATGTGAGAAATATGTAGAGCTAAACAGTCTTTAAGTGAAGCAAATACAGATGAATTCATTCACCATCAGACTTGCTCCTTTTGGAGGCATGTTACTTACTAGGGCACCTCTATGAAGTTTTCTGAGGGATCCTGACATCTCAAGATGAGGGAGAAATCAGGGTGCTTTGTGATATTGAGCCAGGTGGTTTTCTGAGATCTGGGAACAGGATTTGTTCGATAATTTAGTAAATTAAGGTGGGGGGCATTTTTTAATGTCCTTCAACACCAAGTAAAACATGATTGGGTTTATGATGATTGTAGTTCTCTTTTCCATAAACTTCTTGTCGATATGATTTAGGTATCTGCCAGCTCCTCCAGAAGCAGAGAAAAATCATTAGAATATATCATTTCGATGTCCCCTCATCCACACACTCTGGGACATCCATTAGTATAGGTGTCCTTTGTGATTTATGAGAAATTCTTAACGGAAGGGCTCCTTGTAACCCAATATCCACACACTGCTATCAATAACTCTCAATAATGGCATCTGTCATGTGCCAAACATGACACTAAATACTGGATCTGCATCATTATCTACCCCTTCACAACAAATCTCTAAGGTAGGTTTTATTATGTTCATTTTACAAATGAGCAAGTTGAGGCTCAAAGATGTAAATGAAGTTGTTCCAGGTAACAGTGCCAAGAAGTAAACAGCACAGATTTAATCCTGGGCGGTTTGATTCTAATAAGCATCTGTGCATGCTTTTATTGACAAACTACCAGGTATAATGAGAAAAACAGGCACAAATAATCAAGACATATGTGGTCAACGTGTCAGAAGTGTGACCCACTAACCATGATACAGGCACTACAACAGATTTTAGACCAAGAGGGAAGGATTCAGAAGGTGGTATTTGAAGTAAAGCTTGGCAGAGAGAAAAAGGTTCCCTTTTCTCATTAAAATCCTACTCTCCCTTCCAGATTCATCAGGGATTCATAAGTGCAAAAAGGACATTCACGATGAAGAAAAAATGTAACGGGGTGGAAAATGAAGCTCGCATTTATGACACTGCAAACTGTCTAGGTTGGCTGAGGTGTAGGCATGTGAAAGGAACCGTATAAGGTAAAACTAGAAAGACAAGACTGAGCTAGTTTTGCAAGCAAGAATTCTTTGGAATTGTATTAAACCTCTTCGACATCACTGACAAACTCCATCAACATCTATACTTGCATTTTCTTGCAAGTCTCTTCATTCCAGTTCCATAGGCATTTTCCTTTCCTCTCACTTGGCTTACTCCAAGTCACTTAGTATCCTAGTCCTCTTCCATCTCTCGAGTTCTCCTTCAAATACATCTCAAACTAAGTCACTACTCCTCATCTGCAAACCTGCCCTCACAGTGAATATTCATGCACCTCTAAGTTAGTCCCACGCATTGTCTACAAAGGTCTGGCCCCTATTCATATCTGTGAGCCTTGCCTCTCACTATTCCCTGCCTTGTCCCTAACTCTAGTTAAAAGGGACAAGTTCTTATACTTGTTAAACTCTAGTTAAAAGGGAAAGTTCTTAAACTCTCATATATTCTTTCTTACCTCTGAGCCTTTACACAGGACCACCTCTGCACATGGCATGCCTCTCCTTGCTCTTCACATGTGCCCAGCTAATTCCCCCTTATCGCTGAGTATCAGTTGATATGTTACGTCTGTCAGGAAGATATGTCTTATCTCCTCACATCTAAGGTATGCTCCTTTGCTTTCTACACACTCTGATACACTCATACTCACCATTCGGTATTGCAAATGCTTTTCTACTTGTCTTTCTCACTTGTTATCTTAAGCAGCTACTGAGCTATTCAGCATCATTAAATCCTGCAATCTCACATATGAAAAAATGAACTATTTTCCATAACAGGCCAATACTATTGAATTCACTCGTATATTACTCATTTTTCACAACTCTTCTTCAAATTCTGAAGAAAAATACTAAAGAAAAAAACTGTATCTTCACATAATTTTTTCCACTCTCTTCCATTTATTTCCTCTTCTTAGAGATACCTATACCTTAGATATTGGCCCCTTCGAGGGCTTAACAAACATCCATCAGTATGAGAGTACAATAAGTGAGTCAACAAATAAGTATGACGAGTGACTGCTCCATGTACCATTTTCATGAGACTATTACATAATTTCATTAACCTCAGTTGGTACCAAGAAGCCTACAGTCCACTGGACTAATATGGGAGAAAACAAGTCAGTATTCATCCCTCTATGTCATTGCATTTCCTCACATTCTCTGTTCTTCATTCAATCTTCGCTGTTGAGACTAAATTCTCCGAGTGAAGACAAGCTCTCGAGTGCGTTTGATGCTTCCACATATCTCCAACAATGAGAGGTTTAAGTAGGGGCGCAACTAGTCACGCAATTGTTGACTCATCCAATCAAAGAAAATTAAGTGATGAAACATTTATAATGTTAATATTGCCCTCCAATCACCTGGCAAAGAGGTTAGTGCCTCTCCCTGCCACATATTCCTGATCACAAATCCAAAGGCAAATACTACACATATCAAACAAGGCACGTGCCTGTTTAAACTGGGCAGATAAAAGCAGAACTTTCGGGTGGGCACAATTAGCAGCCTCCCGAGGGAGAATAGAGAGAGGGGAAATGATGCAAAATAATGCAGCAACACTTAACTGGTATTCACATTCTAGCTTGCATACAATTTCTAATTCACTTGCCTAGACAGTTAACCATCAGTCTGGATGTAAAGAATTCAAGCTCAACCAAGAAACAGGAAGCATAAGTTCTGTCACAAGTGTGTTTATTTTGGTGGCTCACATCTGCAGCTTTTTCCCCCTCAATGTATTTTTTTCAGAGCCAAACGAGGAAGGGAACAAAGTTACTGGGCCTAAATCCATCACTGTGATTGTGATATGCTGAACCACCCACAGCATCATGAGAAGGAAGCTATTAGTTTCATGCTGAAGAACTCCAACCCACATAGGGGCAGAATCTAGAAGCAAAGGAACAGTCTATTCAGCATGATTAACTTTATTCAGTACACCCAACAACGTCTAAGAACTGATCTAGTCACACTCGGTTTAAAAGCAGCATTATCGGGGACAGCATTAGGAGATATACCTAATGCTAAATGACGAGCTAATGGGTGCAGGAAATCAACATGGCACATGGATACATATGTAACAAACCTGCACATTGTGCACATGTACCCTAAAACCTAAAGTATAATAAAAAAAATAAATAAATAAAAAAAAAAAAAATAAAAAAAAAAAAATAAAAGCAGCATTATCTAAGGGGATGTGTTCTGATGGATGTTCCAACGTACCTGGTGTTCCGCTGGGAGTCCAGCATCAGCATGAGATCTTTTGGTGTCATCTTGTGTTGATAACGTTACTGCTAAATCACTAGAACTGCGAATAGAGACTGAACACGGTGTAGGCGCAGGGCTAAACTATCTTAAACCAAACTTACAAAACCAAAGGGTGTAGACTTCACAACAGCAGCCTTGTCAACTGCATCGCATGAATCCAAATCCTTGGATGGGAAAATCTCCTATACAGATTGAGTTCTTGTAATCCAGAGAAAGGGTCAGCAAACTATGGCCTGCAGGCCAATTCCTGCCAGCCACCTTTTATGTAAATGAAGTTTTACTGGAACATAGCCACAATAACTCATTTAAATATTATCTACTGCTGCTTTTGTGCTACAGTGGAAGAGCTGAGTAGTTGTATAGAGGTCACATGGTTCGCAAAGCTTAAAATATTACCTGGCTCTTTACAGAAAAATTTTGCCAATCCCTGGTCTAGAATGGTGGAGCATTCACTAATTCTTGCTCTGCAAAACCTGGTTCTAGGTCACAATTATTTTGTCTTGATGCTGTAATTCCTCACTGAAGATCCTAGTACTTAAGGCTTTGGGTTGGCCCACAGACATCTCAACCCTCTGCTTGGAAACACTATAGGAACAGGTCCAGGTGGCAACCCTGCAAATCTGAACAGATGCCTATTTTTCTTCTGCCCATGAGACAGATGGTCCTCAGAGAGGGGGAGAAGAATTAGTCCATGAGAGAGAATTCTCTGTGCAGCACTAATTTTGGAAATGTATCCCTGATCCATCTGGCCAAAGAGGATTCCTTAGGAGTACCTTTGCCATTCGGGTTTGCTGAACATTCAGGAGGGGAATCCTAAGTTCCAAGGCTAGAACCTGAGGTATTTGCTCTCTGTCAAAAGTAAAGCCCTTGAGACAAGAAGTCTGAAATAATTATTACAGAAGATGATTATAAGGACGAAGACAAGGATAGCTGACTACTCATTCAGGGACCCCTTTTCAGATAATTTCTTTTTTTTTTTTTATCCTAAACATATATACTTTTTATTTGTCTATTATACCAGGATAAAGCTGGGAAAAAAAAGAGATGCATTCACTGTTGTCTGCCCTGTATGTCTCTGTGACATGCCTGGCAGCTTGGCGGGTCTTGCTAGGCAGAGGATTCTGCACCCACATTCAGTGCACTGGATACCTCACAGGCCAGGCACAGGAGGAGTTTGTCGAAGAGACCTGCAAAGGTCTTCTTGACTTTGCCCAAAGGATATCAAACATCCAATATAAAGGAGAGGCATGATGGAAAGAAAGGTTTTACACAGTTTCCTTAATTATAGTAACAGGATGGTGTTGAAGGTTTCTGAGGATGAAATCATAAGTATAATAATAATAAAAAAAAAAAGAAAAAAAAAAGAAAATGGGAAGACTCATCAAGAAGTACAGAATGCTGTCAGCTGAGGCTAAGAGTGCAGAAAACGGTGCCCTGCAGCTGTGGCTAAAATCAGAGGTTGGCCAAAGGATGGGACAGGAAGCAACAGAAGTGTATGCTACCCTACAAATTTGGTATCAATATTAAATATTTAAAATTAATATGTCATATTTTCTTGTGAAGCATTATAACAGATTGGCATGTACAAACTAAAGCTTTTTTTAAAAAAGTACAATTCAAAGAAGCTTTATGACATACTACTTCAGGAATTATGATTTCAGATAATTTCTTCACTTTCCTTTGATAGTAAATTTTCCCTTAGATGAAAAAGATAATACCCTGATATTCTGCTATGTACAGAAAGCAGGAAGAACAATACTTTCTGAACTGCTACCAACAGTAGCTCTCCTCTAGATATAACAATGTTTCTCCTTCTCATTAACCACCTTAACTCATCTTTGATATTCGGGCCTTGTTATTCTAAAGAATATTTCCCCGAGGAACAAACCATAAATTTGCAAAGTTAATTAGGACTCTGATCTTAACACAAATCCCCCCATTTCATTCCTAACGATCTGCCAGGGGTGTCCAAGGGAGAGGAATACAGTCGTGGGTCCTTGGTTTGTTTCTGGTTGAGCCAATAAAGCCCCTTCCTCATCCCTCTTTACTGCTTATCACTAGAGACATAATATAAAAACTATATAAAAATAGAATGGAATGTCTTAAACTCCTTTTCCCTTTTATAATTAGTTGGCAGAGAGACATTTAAAGTGTGCATATACTTCAGGAAGACACCATATAAATATGATTTTTATCTAGGTATGACATGGCTTCAGGCTGCTAAAAGCCTAAAACAAAACAAAGCAAAACAAAACAAAACAGAAACAGCAACAAAACAAAGTAAGGCGGGTTGGACAAGATTGCTAGTATAGCAGGAGTGTCCAGTATTTTGGCTTCCCTGGGCCACATTGGAAGAAGAATTGTCTTGGGTCACACATAAAATATACTAACACTAATGACAGCTAATGAGCTTTAAAAAAAAAAAAAATCACACACACAAAATATCTCACGTTTTAAGAAAGTTTATGGATTTGTGTTGGGCTGCATTCAAAGCCATCCTGGACTGCAAGCGGCCCCACAGGTTGGACAAGCTCGCCGTAGAGGGTTGGTTCTGTTCAGCCCCAAATAGGAAAGAGACAATATTAAGATCAGACATAGGGGGAAAGTTAGGCAACTAGAAGTAGAGGCATTAATACAAGCAACTGCTGACAGATTCTGATCGTTCAATCTTAGCCAACAGGCTTTTGAAGTATGATGGACTTGGGTGTAAGTGAAAGAGTTGAGTAGTTGTATAGAGAACATACGGAACTACCACTTACTACCTGGATAATCTGAGTCCTCACCTATAAAACAAAATAATAACGTAGTTACTGGTGCTGTTATTGTGAGGATTGAAGGAAAAATGCATATAAGTCATTTAATAGTGCCTGAGTCACAACACAGTAAGTCCTTAATATGTACTTAACAATCATTACTGAGCAAAGTTTCTGCTAAAAGCATAGTTGCTGTTAGAAGCAGAAAAAAGGTGGAGCAGAGAAGTCACAAGGGAAAAATATCTTTCTTGGTTTTCTTCTGAGTCATATACTTGGAGAAAAAGGAAAATTTTTAGTGCTTTTGGTCCCAAAACCCTGTGTGGCGATACCTGTGAGCCTGACAAGATCCTTCAACCAGTTTCAACGTCAAGGGGAAACAAGATGCTGCTTCACATAATGAAGGTCTCTGCAGATGATGCCGTGCCACAGGAATCAATCAAGAAATAGTTACATCCCCAGCATTGCTCCGTGGGTTGTAAAATAAATGTTTCTTAGACAAAGAAAGTATAAGTAGCTGAAACATTAGGAAAATAATATCACTGATCCTAACACGGTAGAGTACTTGGCTTAAATTTAGCCTTACAAGGTTTTCTTAAGAATATACTATTTGTTTACAAAATTTAACTCAGTATTTTTCTAAAATTGTAACACCTTCTATGTGAAGTCCCCAGACACAGGCACAAATTGTAGGAACAGAGACCATGAGCAAATAATAAACCAGGAAAAAAAAAAAGAGTTGATTTCATGATAACCAGGGTGGGAACAAAATTGACGTCTTTATAAATGAAAACCAATACTTGATTTATAACTAGAAGCAAATGGGCAGCCAGGACAGACGACAGAACACAGCTGCGATGACTTCTAGCCACTGATAATCTCATAAAGCTCACCTCTGGGGCAACTCACTGAAAGCAAATCAAGATCAACCCCGCTCCTCTCAGCAGATGCTTCTTTTTCCAAGCTCCATGGGTTTAGGTTACATCTGAGCTCACTTTCACACATGTTGCGAGCTAATTACAAAGAATCCAGAAATGTGGGAACGAACTGGGAATACTGTAGGCTGCTTCAACAAACCTTAGCACCATCTGCTGAAATATTAAGATGCTTGTTTAAAAAGTTGGCTGTCAGAGAAGGAGGTCACAGCACAGACAGTGGGGAAGTTCTCTTAAATAACTACTTCTTACTTCTCTTTCCTGTATACAAGCAGTAGGGCACCGAGCCAAAGGTGAACCGTCCAGAGATAGAAGACCGTATCTGCTAACTTCTCCTGGTCCACGTTGCCAGCAGGAGAGAACCTAGAGCACGTTGGTCATCAAAAGAGAAGAGATACAGTCAAAAGACTGCAGCATGTTTGTGCCTTTCAGTGAGCAACAACAGTCATTTGGGAAAATAGAATGGAATGTCTTAAACTCCTTTTCCCTTTTATAATTAGTTGGCAGAGAGACATTTAAAGTGGGCATACACTTAAGGAAGACAGCATATAAATATGATTTTATCCAGGTATGACAATCCCTCAGTAATCTGAGACTTGTGAGATTTGGGGATTCCCTTTGTAGGTTAGATGTTTCTCTCTCAAACAGAGCAGCTGAAAAGAGCCTCAGGTTTGTAGACAATGATCAGGTCAATGGTTAGAGTTCCAAGGGGCTTAGGGAAAACAAAAGAAAGCCTTGCATCATTTAATGTCAATGTTGAAATGCCCCAACAGAATCACATATTAATAATAGGAACAGCAGCAGCTCACATCTTTCTAGCATGTACCAAGCGTTATGTTAATGGTTACATCTGTTATTTATTAAGTCTTCCAGCACTCTCAGGTAGGTACTGTTGTCTCATAATATAGAGGAAGAATATAGATGCTTACAGAAATTAAGGAACTTACAAGAACTCATCAGTTTGGAATGGGTAAAGCTGTTATTGAAGCTTAGCTGCTGACTCCAGAGACTAATTTCACTTGTAACCATGAAACTATATTGACCATGGACTGAGATTCATGTAAGGCCGCTCACACGAGGGAGTGTCATCATAAGGATATGAGTGGTAAAGCAGAAGACAAGGATCTTCTAAGAGCCCAAAAACATGCTTCAGGGAGACAATAAGTGGAGACAAAGTAACTAGAAGGATGCCAGGCAGCACAAGTTCATGGGTCTTCACTCCTGTGTATCACTATTACTGACACAGCTACTCTGCCTACCTGCTTTCCCTTCTATTAACTTGTTTCTGTTCTCTGTAACTGGTCCAAGTCACTCATTGGCTAGGCTACAGATTGGCTGTCGCTGAGTTAGGTACCAATGGTTCAATTAACTGAGGCCAGGTACAAGAGCAGGGGCCTCAAAGGCTGCTGAGGGCCCCAACTTCAGCAGAAGTTACAGGAAAGGCACACAGCTATGGAGGGAGCCATAAGAACAGTGGGCCCCATGCTGCTCATGTAGTACAGAAAGCAATCCTGCATCCATGTTTGTACTCTCCCTCACATTTTTGGCTTTTACAGAGATGGTTTATATCCAAAAGGGCACACGGGATTACTTTTCAGTCCCAGCAGTCTATGTGTAGTGACTACATGGATAAAATAGTATATACATACGTGAAGATCTTTCCTACTAATAAGTACAAAGAGTACTAACAAAGACAGGTTACTCATGAAAGGGTTTCCTCTTCCTTCTTCACTCTGTTTGTTTCAAAGTCCTGTTTATTAGAATTAAAAGGTGCATGGTCTTGATTTCCACTTACCAGGAGGCTGGTCATTTTTCATCATTATGTAGAGGGGTGGCTCCGAGTTTAGCTCAACCATCTGTCGCCCCTCACAAGCCTGAGGGATTCACAGCAGGACCAGCAGAGTTTGCCAACCCTCTCAAGCAGGCTCTGAGGGCAGGGTTGACAAGTTACTTCCCAAGCCTGGGTGGACCAGACAGGAAGAACAGACCCATACATATGACTAGACAGAGCCAGACACGCAGGGATAATAGGTCATCATAAAAACAAAGTTGGCCTCCAGAAAGAAGAAAACCCACCCTGCAACAATCACTATCAAAGCCACAGGTATTCACACAGGATACTTCCATCAAACTCCAAATGTCTCTAGAGCAAAGAGGTTAAAAATGTTCTTGTGATAAGTAAAACCTCCTTTTCATGCAAACAAAAATTAATCACATAAACACGACATGGTAACATAAGCCAAAAGATCAACAAAGCTTTATGGTAAGTAGGATCAATCCACTGAAAAGAATAATTAATGTTCAAATAAGCAGGGCATTTATTTTTTTCCCCAAGAAAATTAAACTCTGAAGATACGGGTTACTGAGTATCATTAGATCAGAACCTAACTATTAACACACTTCATCCAGGTGGCGCTCAGCTCCACACGGCTTCACTGCTGGAGTCAGCTTAGAAAGGATGAGGGAGGAGTGAAAGTAAAGGCATAGTTTACAGCCCTTTTTATGAAATGTTACAATCCTGAAATATTCCACTTAACTTCTCCAGGCTCTTTTAAATGCACTTCTAACAAACTGGTAGGACAGGTATGAGAAAGTATATGAGGCTCGGAGTCACCAGGAGTGAGTTTACACTCGCTCCCAGGTTCTGCCATTTACTAGCCTTTGTTACATCCAGCAAAACCTTCAGTGTTCCCTTGAGATTCAGATTCTTACCTTCTCACCCCAATCCCAATGAGCATCTTAGCACCTGCCCTATCTATCTCACAAGATTCTGCAGATCAAATTAAAATGTATATTCAAAGCTTTACAACCCTGAAGTAGTCATCAGGCATTTTCATTTTTAATGGTGGCATGGACTCAAATCTATTTTATCCAGCTTTCAATAAAACAGGGTACATGGTGAGAATGGGTTCCAGAGGCCAGGTTAAAATCCCAAATTTAAATCTTCGCTCTCTAAATAAATCTTGGGAGTCTACTTACACTCGTTTCCTCAGCTGTAAGAGCGGAAGACACAACTCATTTTGTAGAACCATGAGGTGCTGCACACGAGGCAAGGCTAACAATGGATACTAAATGAAATACTGGTTTTCTTCTTCTAATCCTGTGGTGCCTTCCAACTAAATCTTCTGTAATTATCCAATGGCTTTGTGGTATTATATCTTAAATATATATAATATACAATGTTCAAAATGAACAGAAAACTGAAGATATCCAACCTTTTCAATTCTTACATTGTTCCAAAAAGCACACCTTTATAAATTGAAACAAAACAAATTTACAGGCAGTAAAGCTTTAAAAATCCTGACACGTGTCATATAGGAATGTCCTCTCTTAGCAGTTACTTTATATTATCTATAAATGATTTACTTTTTATTAAAGGAGGTAAGTGAAAATTAAGGGCAAATGAACAAAACTTCACATACCCAGGCTTTACCCAAAACTCTAAAAAGTAGAGTTTGCTAAGGATTGCACCCACTACGAGTAATGAAGCAACTTTTTTCCCTTCTATTAAGACATATCAAGTACTTGATGCCAACCAGAGAAGATAAATAATGGTTTAAACATTACAGGAAAAAGATCCTTTAGAAAAACTTACTTTTGGGGTATTTTTCCTGTGCCACTGCTATAATAAGATTTTACAACACAAACAAGAATACGTGTCAACTCAAAAGAATTTTCATTTTGACAAGAACACAAACATACCTATTGAAACTCATCCAATACCCAAATCCACCTGTTTCCTCAGTCTTACAGATTTAGCAGTCTTACAAGGGTGAGGGCCAGTACTTCCTGACCACACTGATCAACCGAACTGTTTGCAACCCTCAAAGGTACCCGTGCTCTCAGTGTATAAACACATAAAAACACCTTGAGGCAAAGTAGGAGGTGGCCAAGCCTTGGCTGCTCAAGAACTGCCCTAAATCAATTTTAAAAGGAAAAACCAAATGGCCATGTCAACTGCCGGGTTCTGATATGTGTTCGCTGTACTTGGCTACAGAAATGATGAAGTTATCAAAATTCCTAGAAGGAAACAGAATTTAGAAAAGCAGAGATGTGCAATTTGTTTTTTCTTTTCCATGGACAAAGACAGTAAAGCCCCAAGCCAACCCATTAAATGGTTAACTGGAAACTGTTCGCATATTATTCCTCTGGCCTATTTATCTCTACACAGATTTTCACTTCTAGTAACCACAGAACAGTTTGTTCCATCAACCATAGCCCTCTGCAGAGTAACTTTAAACAAATAAATGTGGAACTACTGTAGACTCCACCTCCAGCCCTTGGTAAAAGTAACCAGAATTGGTTGCAAAGGATCTGCTACAGTTTGAATGTCTCCTCCAAATCTCATGTTGAAACTCAACTGCCATTGTGACAATATAATAGGTAGACCCATTAGGGGGTGATTAGGCATTGACAGCTCTGCCCTCATGAATGAATTAATGCCATTATCACAGGACTGAGTTCCGGATGAAAAGCAAGTTTGGCCTTCTCTGCCCTTGTTCTCACATTCTCTTGCCCTCTAGCTTTCCACCATGGGACGATGCAACAAGAAGGCCCTACCCAAATGCTGGTGTCATGCTCTTGAACTTCCCAGCTTCCGCAACCATGATACCAATAAATTTCTGTTCATTATAAGTTACCCAGTCTGTATATACCTAAAGGAATATAAATCATTCTATTACAAAGATGCATGCACACGTATATTCATTGCAGCATTATTCACAATAGCAAAGGCATGGAATCAACCCAATTGTCAATCAATGATAGACTGGATAAAGAAAAATGTAGTACATATACACCATGAAATACTATGCAGCCATAAAAAGGAATGAGATCATATCCTTTGTAGGGACATGGATGGAACTGGAAGGCATTATCCACAACAAATTAATGCAGGAACAGAAAACTAAACATTGCACGTTCTCACTTACAAGTGGGAGCTGAGCAATGTGAACAAATACACACAGGGAGGGGAACAACACACACTGGGGCCTGTGTAGGGGGAGGGAGAGTACCAGGAAAAATAGCTAATGCATGCTGGGCTTAATACCTAGGTGATGGGTTGATAGGTGCAGCAAATCATCATGGGACACGTTTACCTGTGTAACAAACCTGCATATCCTGGATATGTACTCCAGAGCTTAAAATAAAATTTAAAAAGAAGTTGCCCAGGCTGTGATATTCAGTTATAACAGCATAAAATGGACTAAGACACGATCTTAAACTATTTGAGTTCAACCACCTAAATGACACTTGGAATATCCCAGCCCTGCAAGCCATCCAACCAAAGCTGCGAGATGTCCAGGGAAAAGACAACTCCCAATGCAGGCCTACGAAATCAACTTTTGGGCCCAGGAATCTATGTATAGATGTTTTGACAAGCCGTCTGGGTCAATCTTAAGAATGCTCAAGTTCAAGAAACACTGCCTCACATCACTTCTTCTCAAACTTTAATATGCGAATGGATCAACCTGGGATTTCTGTTAAGATGCAGATTATGGCTCAATTGTTTAGGGGTAGAAGCTATTATACAGTAAGTTTGCATTTCTTACAAATTTCCAAAAGATAATCAATGCTGCTGACCCATGGGCCATACTTAGAACAGCAAGACCTTGAAAACAGAGTCCAGTGCTCTTATTCTATGTACTATAATAATTTATTAGCAATCTACTTTGGCAACCAAGATTATGTCATGTTGAAGGTGATATGGTGGTAAGTAATTAGAACACTATCTGAAATACTGCACATTTTATTTCAGGAAAGTCCATATCCTTCATGTTTATGCACGTCAATTTAGATAGCAAGTGCTACTGTAAAATGTATTTCAATACTTTTTGGTATGATTTCACTCATATGATACTACTCAGTTTCTAAATCACAGCTTGGTACATAGAGGTCTGTGGTTCTAACCACACAGAGTGCTCAACACTAGTCAAGTCAATCTCTTTTCCTTTACCACAGTTCCTCACCTGCCAAATGAAGGCATTTGCATCAACTAATCCACAAGGCTTATTACTCCTTATGGGTACAACAGCAAGCATGAACACAGCAAAAACAGAAATACCCGTAACTGCTACCAAGATAATTTTCTACACATAAAAAGCAGTTAAGATAATTGCTTATCTTGCCACCAAAAGAACAAATGTTCTCTTGTCTCTGAAGACAGAAAAATGAAGATTTTCATCTGAACTGGGTTCCACTGAAGCTTGCAAGCTTTCTTACCTCTTAGAGGTTCACACACCACAAGACAAAAAGGAAATAATCTGGGTTCTACTCCAAGAAGTTTGACTCTGACCATGCTTTAGTCAGGATACATGCTTTCGTCTTTTTCGTTCACTTACCTAGAAACAGATAACTCATCTTTCCATCTTATTCTGTGATGATGAAAGAAGCTAAACCCTAACCCCTTATTCCATTAGGGAATATGTACCTTTCAGAATTACGAAAATTAGTAATTAGGTCACGGTCTACATTCAGCAAAGGAAAGCAATAATGGTAAGACAGTTTTATATAAAAGTCTGACACTAAGAGAAATATCTGCCCAAGTACACCTAAGAACTCCACATGCACGTAGCCTCCTGATATTGTTGTATGACTCTTAGGATTCGGCTTTGGTGAGTAAGTGGCATTAGTCAAGCTATCAACTCTAAGTAGAGGATATTCTACTACTAAGAGTAAATTCAAGCATATCAGGTTACTTTCTGGCTATTAACACCATAATAGTTCCATCAAAAAGAGGAAAGTTATGAAGTCGTGTATTTATAAGTGTACACTAAATACCACTCACCTGGTCTCTTAAGAAATAGAACACCAGACATTTCAACTTTTCTTTACATCTGTCTGATTTTTACTGATACACACACACACACACACACACACACACACACACAGAGAGAGAGAGAGAGAGACAGAGAGAGACACACACACACTTCAGACACAGGACCAATTTATATATTGTCCAAGACAGAAGACATTATAATTGTTTATATCACTAACTTTATATAAGAAACATTCACACTTAGAAGACGTTCTTATCCAAGAACAGAAACAACATGTAGCAAAGTTTACTGAGTGTGTACACTTGCACTTTCTCTAGAAACATATTAATTCCTTTTCCATACTTTTCCTGGAGTCACTGTTTTATAATTTAGGCATTATTTTCAACCCTGACACACCCTCGAAGCAAGCAAATCCAAAATGTAAAACAAACAAACAAACAAACAAAAAACCCACAACGAATATTATCAGCACTAACGTTTTGATAGAGAAAATACATTTTAGAATGAGCCAGGCCTCACACCCTAACTGTGAGTAGGTAATAACTCCTCAGACTTCACTCTCCCTTTTTATGTATCCTACATGCATTCTGAGTGCTCACAATGCTCAAGGAACTGTGGTGGATACAGAGGGAAAGAAACACCAAACTGACCTGCAAGAAAGGTACTACTCTAGGGGATTTTCCAGTCTAGAAAGCTAAAACATGAGCTAAGTTATGTATGTTTTATAGACTTCCCCTCACACACACAAAAAGCCCAGCTAGACTCTTTTCCAGGTGATGTATTTTCAGCAGTAAAACCAAACCACCTCACTGAAGGGTAAAATATTTCTATCAAGGCCACCTACTATTAACCATTACAGTACACTGTGTTAAGACTGCAGGTTTTGAAGTCACACGAGTGGCAGATCTAGCTTAACAATTTGCTAATTATAGTCCTTGGACAAGTTTTTAAACCTCTTTCAGTCTCATTTTATTCCTCTGTACAATTGGATTAGAGTATCTCTCTCATAATGTTAAGTGAGATAATGCACAGGAAATACTTAGCACAGTGCTTGACTCAAATCATTTAGTCAAATATGTTTTCTGGGTGTCAACTGGTATAGAAACAGACAGCCACAGGGTTCCCGATCCTGAAGAGAACACAACAGAGGAGGAGGAGGAACGAGCAGAGCAGGAACACCTCAGATTTCCTATACCCTTTCCAGCTAACTCCAACCACTAATGTGCCTCTGTCTTGGCTGAAAAAGCCCTGTCTGTTATAAAGCCTGTCTGAGACTTACCCTAGAGCCACTGAATCAGAACCCAGTTGTGTCTGAAGCATCTGTATTAATAAGTTCCAAAGGTGAGTTATCATGCATACCTAAGTTGAGAGCCACAGTGGAAGATAAAATGTTTTACAAGTGTTTCAATATTTGTTGAGACATGATTCAGCTAAGATCTGATGTTTTACTTTGAGCCCAATACAGCTGTGTATAGTCTTCAAAATCTCAGGATCACTGTCCAAAATTTCATTCAGAAGTCTTCCTAATGGAGTTCTTCCTGATTTACCTCCACTCCTTGCCCAGGGCTCCTGCCCACTGTGTGGGAAAGGAGAGCACGACACAGAGGTGCCCTCACTGATCCCTCTGCTCAGAGGTCTGGTCAACCCATCTATCCTCACTCACAGCTCCACATCCTTCTCATCTCACTTTTTTGTATCTCTGATGGGTCCTTAACTAATTTATTCCAGATGATGTTACCACATTGCTTTCAAATACTGAGTATTAAAATCAAGTCTAAGTATTAAAAAACATTGTCTAATAGATACACTTCAATTCTAACGATTTTGGTGCCCTAGTATATATTGGCTTGGTTTCCAAACAGATAAAATATAAATTGTCTTAAAGAAACAAAAAAAATCCATCAACAATTCACACTACTACAATTATTTAATCTTCATTAGAAGGAAAAAGGGAAGAAAGTCTTGCATTTGCTGAAATTTGCATGTGGTCAATTCAAAACACAAATACTGTAGGAGACTATAGTATTATTTAAAAATCGTTATCCAAAGAGAGAGAAAAATATTTACAGAAAAAGTTTTATTAAAATTACTAGATAAATTACTAGATAAAATATACCAGCATTTAATACCTCTCCAATTGTATGAAAATTTCTATTGCAGGGAGGTGTGATTAAAGAACTACACTACTTGACTTAGTAATAGATCTAAGCTGGCTACTCAAACAGATTGCCATCTGGTCAATCAATTGCCATTTGAAAAGCTGCTCTAAAAATATCTTCATGTAAGTGCCTAAATCTCATCAAAATGTAATGACTTCTAATTAATTTATGCTAGCTAGCAGGAAACAAAATTTCAATGTACACTTTAGATTCCCACTTATAATACAATTACCAAAACCCTCCAAGATTCTCAAATTATTTTCCCGAAAAGAGACATGGTAACATCTCCTGATTCCACTTACTATGAAGCTACTATAAACTAGTCCTACAATTAGGGCAATCTCTACCAGCCTTTTGAATGTAGGGGAGTCCATCAATTTGCTTTAGCTACAGAATATACAAAATACGCATTTTCTTATTTCCACAACATGGCAACAGTACACAAAAGTAAGCGGGTGCTGCTATTTACCAACTCTAAGATTATGTACACTTCTGTAAAATGGGAACAATACAGAATTCTCTGCCTCACAGGTTGTGAGAATCAGAGAGAAAATGTATGTAAAAGCATATTGTTTCCCAGGGCCCAGAAAAGGGACCAAGTCTCCAGAGCCCTGATGACAAAGGGTAATACACCAAAATATGGACTCATTTTCCACTCCATCTTCACTGGCCAAGCAGCTGCCAGGAATAAAGGCCGCATCTCCCAATACCTGGCAAACAAATGCAGTATTGCCTCGCAAATCGACTACTCTGCTGAGGTGCTCATAGCGTGTTTGGGGAGAAGCTTCAAGAACAAGTTGAAGAGAGACTGTCTTTCTATGAGAGTGGAGAGATCCTATGAAAGAAAATGGATGTCATGAAGATAGAAGTTGTTCAGGCAGAGAAAATGGCTGCTGAGATTATTAGGAAGCTGGAGAAACAGGAGTAGAAACGCTTAAAGAAGGAAAAGAAATGCTAGCTGCACTTGCCGTCTCATCTTTGGAAAACAGAACTCCAGAGGAGTGTGCAAAGACAAGTGTAAAACCCAAAAAGAAGAAAAAGCAAAAGCCCCAGGAGGCTCCTCAGGAGAATGGAATGAAAGACCCATCTAACTCTTTCTCCAAACCTAATAAAAGGAAATCTTTTTCCAAGGAGAAACTGGTTAGTAGCCATCGAGAAGAGACCCCTGGCAGCATCAGTCTTCCCAAGAGGAAAACATCTTCACCCAAGGAGGAAGCAGTTAGTGATCCCAAAGAGGCAGGCAACAGGATCGTCGCTAAGAAAAAACAGGAAATTCTCCTTCAAAGGGGAAGGAGCCGGTCAGCAGTGGACCTGAAGAGGCTGCTGGCAGCAAGAGCAGCTCCAAGAAGAAGAAAAAGTTACACAAAGTACCACAAGAAGGTTAGAATGCAAATGGACCTTCCCTGTCAGGCGGGGCACATCCTACCCCAAGGAGACATTTCCCATTCCGTGTCCTATACCCTAATAAAAAATTCTCACACACGAAGCATATTGTGAATCCTAAGGCAGTATGATTATGGATATGCACAGAAATATACACTCCTTCACCAAAATGATATTCATAGGCAGAAGTACAGACACTAGAAAAATACTGAAACAACTCCTTCATTTGAGCTGCTGTTTCTGAAGTGTCAGCCATTAAACTGGAGCCAAGATTCTCTAAGAAGATACTCTTTCCAAAAGACATAAATCAATGGGCACCAGATTGTATCTGTGAATCTCTTTCTCATGCGTGCACATGCAGATTATCTCACAAAAGCTCCAACAAGTCAAAAACAGCAAACAAGAAGTAAACACAAAAGGAAAAATTCCTGAGAAAACAGCATAATGTTTTGAGATGAGTCACATCCAGGTTTGCATGGGGAGGATTCAGGCAAAGGAACAGTACATGTTCTTTCTGCACAAGCAGCCACAGCCATCCTGGCTTGCACAAAGCAGCAAGGTGTTTAAGTGACTCTGATCAACACAGCATGCTGATGATCCCATTGTACATTTGATTTGGCTCAGGATCGCCCAATCGAATTTGCTAACACAGTAGACTCCAGAAGAATCACCCATTAACAACAATCCAAATACAGACTCTAAATGTGCATAAGGCCTTTTGTGATCTCCGCTGGAGCTTATAGTATCTAACAGCTGCAACTGTGACTGTTCTAGCTAATTGCTCTCAGCAACAAAAATAAACAATCGCTTCAGGAAGGAGACTGTATCCACCAAATATTAATGAATTTTTTAACTCAGAAATCTCAAATCTTGGTTTAAAAAATCTTGCTACTGCTAAAAAGTCTGAAACAGAGTTAAGGAGGCCCTGAAAGTCCTTATTTTGTAGTTAATTCGCCCCTCTCACCCACCTAACCCCCTCCCCCACAGTTTAAAAAAAAAAAAAAAAAGGAAAAAGGAATGTGCCTTGCGTTTGGAAGAATTTAAGCAATCTGAGATATTTTAACTCATGTATAACTTTTTAACATATGGGGGAAAAGAGTCGTACTGATTGGAGCTATTTTTAAAGTGCAGCTCTACCATAAAAATAGACATTTACTCATAAGGATGCTTGAATAGAGAACAAGCCCAATCTACGTCTCATTGTTAAGAAAGGGGTGAAAAAAGGCTGTCGTGCTTTCTGGAGAGCCGTTTATGGTCCGCCTGTGATGTCATGGCAGGATCCAGGTGCACTCTAACAAGCAGCTTTCAGTCTCATCAATTCCTTTAAAAGTGCTCTTCTACCATCAGCTACTTCTCTGAGCACAAGCAATAAGGAGCTAGTATTTACCCAGACCCTTGCAAGACAGAACATCACCTCAATCACAGACCCAGGAAGGAGGAGGAAAAATTACTCACCCACAATTGGGTTCATCGTCGTCCTCTCCTCCTGTCCCCATTAGGGAAGGAAGCATTTTCTTTTGCTAAGAAAAGAAAGGACAGAAGTAGTTATCAGTACCCTATATGACACCTACTTGCCTTCTGTCCATAGAGAGAAAAAGTAGCTTCATACTTCTCTCCCTATCCATGACCCTACTGCATAGCTGATGTTTGCAACTAAACTGCCCACCGAACACAGTGGCAAGTAGTCATTTAGGCATCACTACCCCAAACTGAGGTTTGGAGAGATCATCTTAGTGTCTGGACTTAATCTGTCTTTAGCCTTTTTCAAAGCCTGGAGACTCACGCCTGTAACAGACTCACGCCTGTAGCACTTTGGGTAGGCTGAGGTGGGTGGATCATGAGGTCTGGAGTTTGAGACCAGCCCGGCCAACATGGTGAAACCCTGTCTATATTATAAATAGAAAAAAAAAAAAAAAAAAACTCAGCGTGCTGGCAAACGCCTGTAATCCCAGCTATTCAGAAGGCTAAGGCAGGAGAATCTCTTGAACCTGGGAGGCGGAGGTTGCAGTGAGCAGAGATGGTGCCACTGCACTCCAGCCTGGGCCATAGGGTGAGACTCCGTGTCACCAAAAAAAAAAATTAAAAAAATAAAAATAAAAATAAAGCCTGGAGAAATACACTTGTAATAGGAAACCACACTAAACTCCTGATTTTTATACCTCCCTGACATAATGTCAGCAACAATCAATATAACAAAAAACAGACAACAGCTTTGACATGTCTTAAAAATCAGAAATGCATTATTTTATGTCTCAAAAAATATTATCCATATACACATAGAACACAATTAAAAAAGCAAAAAAACTTTATTAAAGAAAAAAGCAAATCTGAATGTTTAAAAGTGTTGTAGAAAGGATTAAAAATAAAGAGGCAGAGACAAAATGTACTAAAAAATGTTTTCTTTCCATGAAAGGACTGAGTAAATTTTGACTTGTATTTTTTTGTACTTTATGCATTTTCGACAGTGACTATATTATTATTGACTGAAATTATTCTTAAGGGAGGTAAATGATACTGAGCACATCAAAAAATACTATATGCACTTACCTATGTTCAACTTCTAGATGCCATACATATCCTGAAGGATTTCAAAAATCCGACTTCATAAAAGGACACAGCTTATTAAAGTTAATTCAGCTTGTGTTTTAGTACTTTGATGGTAGGAAGGACAGAGTTCCAAGAGTGGGGAGGGCTGGGTTTAAGTGCCAGGTCTCAGGCTAGCAAAAAATCTTGGAGAACCTTAACTTCTCTGGGTCTGGCTCATACATCTGCAAAATAAGGGGTGCTGAACAAGACCACTGAAGTGTCTTCCAACACTTCAGCTGTTCAAAATTAGACTGAGAAATAGAACATAAATTAAGTCTTCAGCCTAAATCTTACAGCATAGTGACTGGTACAGAGTAGGCGCTTGATGTACACTTAGTGAAAGAAAGGAAATTTTAAAAAAGTAAAGTATTTAAATCAGAGCTTCCCACACATAAGCCCTGGTGTGCTGCTAGGCCTAGAAGTGGTTGTACGTGTGTGGAGATAAAGGTTCCCCCTCAGGACAGGCACTCATGACATAAACGAGCTTGGGAAGCACAACTTTTAAGATGTACTACTATTTCAGCAAAAAATAAAATAAATTTTCATTATTAGGATTAGGATAAGTTTCAGACTAAATTTATGAAAAGTTCTCACCACCCTTTAATGCTTGGCTTATCATCTGGTCCTCAGGCCATCTTAAGACAGAAAACGTAAGTAGCAGTTTACTTAAGCAAGGAGGCCTTCTTTATGCAATGTATGAATAGAAGACAAGTACTTCTTTAAGAGTAACTCCTGAAAAACAGAATATATTCAACATATAGTTCTCTACATACAGACAACACACTGCAGCAAACATTCTCAAGAGATGAAATTTCCACTAAAGAACATTTCATACAGTAACAACTACAATTTCTGGTTCAGCATTTATAGTAATATCTGCTTAACCTTTCTGATAGTAACCCATTTTTTTTTTTTTTTTTTTTTTCGGTGTGAAAATCTGCATTATTTCTTGTAATTACTACTACCTAAGGCATAACAAAACATTTTTAAAGAAATAGATGATCTATAACATGGATGTAAAAGTACGGGGATTTTCTTTCAACAAGGTGCTCAATGGTACTTCCTGATGGGCTGCTTTTTTTCTTCAAGGTCCAAGGAATGAAGCACTGCATCTTTTGGATGCCTACATAGATTTATGGGTCATGACCTCCCTCCCCCATGCTCATGGCCAGCTGTTGCACCTTTGCCACACTGCAATTAAAAACCCGCAATCCAGATAACAAAACTACCTTGCCAACTGTGTTTCATTCCAAAGGGTGAGTCACCCTGAGAATGGCTGCTGGTCTCATCACGTCTGCAAGAAAATCCACAGATGGGCGGGTTGCTTCTGAAGCATGCATTCAACAGGACGAGGAGCATTCTCAAAAGGAGTACACCATGAAAATCAGCATTAGAGACAGCATGTGGCTATCAACAACCTGTAGGTCAAAGGGCCTTACAGGATTTAAAAAACCCAGCAAGGTCCATCATTGAAATGGTTAGTGAGTTTCCAAACACCAAAAAAAAAAAAAAAAAAGGCAACCTATCAAACTAAAACCTCATCTTGCATATATCTGAGAAATATTTGAATTTTATAATTTTTCCCTCACCTTCGATGAAGGTGATGCTTGAGTGATACAGGTAAGAAGGGTGTAAAATACATATCCAAGAAAGGAATGAATCAGGTACTATAACACTAGAAATAGTATAAATCCTAAAAAATGATAACTTTTATCATCTTAACAATAGAGTTTGATAGGTACAATAGTGGGAGAAAAAGATCAGTATTCCGTTGCTGGAGAGATTCTGTCTTTGTTTGATCTTTTCACATACACTGCCTGACACACCCCAAATAAATGTCTCTCTTAAAAGAGATGAATGTCCCTAGCAAGTTCTATGGAACTCCCCAAACCACACATAATCTATTATGGCAAGTAATCTTTAGTGTTGCAGTAGAAATGGGCAAGAAAACAAAAAGTTTTGCTGTTTAGGTATTTTTTTAGACTTAACTAGTCATGGACACGAAAATGTCCAAGGAACTCATAAGTCTAGACTGAGTATGACTTAATTCTCCAGAAATAATAGAGGTAGATAGAGGCTTGCCTATGTCTTTGATCACAGGGATCTCTTCTTGAATTGCCTTCCCCGGTATCTTTTAAAATCCCACCTACCCTTACTGATGCAGCTCAACTGCTGCCACTTCTGTGTGGCTCAGCATTCCCATCCCAGGAACAACCTTCTCCCCGACTACATGCAACATTAGGAGTCTCCCCTTCCTCCTCTTTTAATGCACTTTGTGTATAACACTTTACTGTAGTTACTTGCAGATGTAGTCTTCTAGAGCATGACAGGCTCCAGGGGAGCAGAAAGGCGTATGTCTTCCACACATTTATGTCTGCAGAAATAGACTGTTTTATTGTATTTATAAGGTTGCTATAAGGTATTTATTTGAAAAAATACCTATGAGTGATTTTGAGGCTGAGTATTATTGCAGTCCTCACCTACATCTTTAGTTACTTAAACCAAAAGTAATGTTAATACTAAGTTTAAGATCCTAAGATAGTGGTGAGTCTTAAGGTAGGGTAAAACCCATCAGGCATACTTTTAATATCCAGGGTACTTTACTATATTAGTACATTCAAAATTGTCACTCCATAGTTTATGTTTAGAGAGAGCAAGACTATCAGCCAGATACCTCACGCCATCCAGTTATTCAGATCCACAATGTCTTACTGTTTATTAGTAGCTTTGCGTTTTTTAAAGAAAGGATCTGGACAACTTGAGTATGACAGCATTCAAAGATTTGCGAAACTAAGTGATACCACTGTCAGACTGAAAATTAAACAATTAGCCAACAATTAGTCCAAGAAAGGAAAAGAAGCATCTATAAGAGGAGTAGAACAGGTTTTACTTTGTTGAGTTGTAACTGGATTTATAAAAACTACAGCAAACTAGCTTGCCAGCTGCTCCTGGGCTCTCATAGCACTTAGGACGTTGCAGTCGTAACCTGTTGGCTTGTTAATCCTCCCTTCTAGGTGGTATCCAAGAAGGTAAGAGCAGTATTTTGCTCACTTTTATAGACCCAGGGCACAGTATGGTAGATAACTATGTGCTGACCAACCAAAAAATCTGTTTATTTCTATGAGCCAGAATTCTAGAAAGGTTAATTTCAATAAGGTCCATCCTGTATCAACAGGATACCTGTATTAGTGGTGTAAATATTCAATCTTTCCAACTTGAAGGGAGATGGGCCTACTACTTTTGGAAATTTTCACAGGAAGAGTGTGAATACTACTAGAAGTAGAGAAATATGGGCTATTAACTGCAATGACAGAATATCAATGCTCTTCATCCAATAATAATAAACTGTCATGATTTTGTCAGTATTTGTTTGGTCCCACTGTTTGAGGTTCCAGTATAATAGAGGCATAAAAAAGCTAAATGCCCCTCTTTTTTTCTTCTACCCAATAAAAGGTATATGGCATATTGCTCCATAAGTAGGTTAATAGGCAGGTACTACAATTTCAACAATCTTATTAAAAAACGCATTTTCTTTGTTCTAGGTAACGCTGTAAGCAAGTAGTTGTCAGTTTCCACTACAATTCATTTGTAAACCTCTTATAAAGAGTAGAAATCTTGCAATCTGTTTATCTTAAAAAACAGTGAGGTTAAATTGCTAACTTTTTTTCTCAGATTAAAATAATGTAAAATGATGTTAACATCAAGAATTTCACGTCGGCTGCTCTAAAACTGAATTTCAATATTGTTCAGATAATTTCCAAGCACAAGTAAAAAAGAGAGAAAAACAAAATTTCTCCTCAAATATACCAGTAGTTACTATACCAACTTCCTTTGCTGAGAATTTTTCCACTATCTGCTCAATTATAAAAGAACTGCTGACATGCAAACCAATCAAAATACCGATAAAGCATGCAAGAGGAGAGAGGTGAGGGGAGGATGTTCCAACATCACAAAATTAGAGTATTAAATTCATATAAGAAGAATAGGGAGTATGGAGATTTAAGACTAATTGCATGTTGAAAAAAGGAAGTGCCTTGTCACTCAACTATGCTCTTGACTAGTAGGTTGTGAATTCAAGACAATTACTTTTAGAATGGCTTCTACCAAAAAAGCCGACAGATACAATAAAATTAAGTCATTCAGTATACTTTGTTTAAAAAAAATGAGTGTTTCATTATTATACTCATTTGTCTGAAGTTCTATAGAAGTAGAATCCTTTCACAAAAGATCAGCAGGAAATCTTTTTTTCCTTCACAGATCTGTTAAGGGTGTATACGAGAACTGAACTTGTATGCGAAATACGGGGTTGGCAGAGTTCATGGTTTGTAACGTGTGTGACACACAACAACACTAACTTAACAGAAACTGAATTTGATTTTAGGGAAGAATCTCTTGACAATCTAGCATTTGTGCAAAAAAGTAACTTTCATACACCAACACTTAATCCCATGAGTGAATTAAAGATTGCCAGCGGAAGCCCAGTAAGCTACTTTCCTTCTATTTGGTTTTTAACTCACGTGTAAGGGTGATTATTTGTGCAAAAAGCTGAAGGTTGAATCCCAGCCATAAAATGGTGTCGATATCCAATTTCCCAAACTTTACAACTAGCAGATGAGAGTATGTTCTCCTGCGAGAATTACTCATTTAGCAATATTTGAAAACTAATCAGAAGGTGTCATTCAGTCCAAAAATTTTTTGCACGTTCTACTTCAATTAACTTGCCTTTTGGGATTCTAAGAGGTAACACTGCTTTCCACTAAAACTCTCAGGGAACTTCTTTTAATTCAAGAAAGCAAGTCTGCTTATTAGACTGAGCACAGGTACCCCCGAATTGTGTATAAAGACCTACTCACCACACTGTTCTTTCCCTTCAACTTTGTTTATTGATGTACTGAACATGAAAAAGTACAAAGAATCCAAACACAAAAGAAAACATGTACAGCCTCTTAAATACTCAACAGAATATATTTTCTATTCCAACAGATGTGAATTAAGTCATACTGTACAACTTCAAATAAATACCAGCCTTACATTTTATTAAGTGCTCTGATAAACACTGTAAAGTGAAGCACAATTTGCATGCCCTCTCATCAATGCCTTGGTTTGCTACAGTAGTATAGGAAAGAAGCATGTAGCTGCTGTTTTCCCTTGAGGGAAACCTTATTATTTTTTTTTAAGTATATACATGTATTTTATTTTTTAGTGTTTTTCTTTTTTTAAACGCAGAAGGTTAACTCTGACAATCTAAATGCACCTAAGGATATGAGAAAGTGCTAAGCCAATTGATTTCTGAATAGCATTGAGTGGGTCAGCATGAAAACTCGCTTATTCACTTTAGCACGCGCCTCACAGTATATGTACTGTACTATACTGAAAAATTTTATAACTACAATTTTAAATAATAAAAAATAAAACTCAAAGCAACCGCAAAGATAATGTACAACTATGTTATGCATAGCACATTGCCTGTTCTAAGGGGAAGCATGTGAGCATCTCAGTTTATACAAAAAGCAGGACGTAACTATATAGTTCTCAGTGCATCCTGATGAAGGCATTTTTGCCTTCAGCTTTTTTGAAAATTTATTATAAGCTAGATGCTAATCAGAAAATATTTTGTATTTTTTAAAATTTCTTTCATACATGGTAAAGACTTATTTTATTATTTCCCCAAATAGTGGTTTAAGCATCATACAAAGTTAAATTTCAATAGCATACAGATATTTATGATTTTTGTATGAAAAATGTAAGGAAATTTGTTCAAAACCTATGGTTATACTCATTTTTTTATACCACAAACATATTTATAAACGAAAATGTAGCATCACCATAAACAGCTGAAGCTAGACTATCTACAGACAAAATTAGCAACAAATCTGATGCACTGTAAATTCAAGTCCTCAGGACAACAAAAGTGATTAAGCAAGACCTCAAGTAACAATGTTAATGCCATTTACAAAGGAAAAAACTGATACAAAAACATTCAAAACCTGAACATCACTTGGCATGTAAGGAAAAAAAAATAAATTAGCTGAAAGGTTCATAAACACAAGGTCTTATTTACATTACACAAAGCTCAGGTGTTAGCCTTGAACGTAACTTTCAAAATACCTTCAAATATATCCAACTCAGATCACTTTTGCTGATTTGCTGCAGTACAAATCATGTGCAACATCTTTTTTCCTTAAGACAAAACAATTCTTCAAACAATACTGCAAGTACATCACTAAACACCATGAGCTCTATCTGAAGGGATTTCTTTAGGAAGAACAGATTTTTTCCCCCATCTCTCGGTAATTTAAATTTCTTGCCTGCTCTTAATATATTCTTTTGTAAATTTTTTTTATTTGTTTCAAAATCACAAATCAATGTGAGCCACCTATCACATAATAACCAGGATGATCAGACGCTCCACTGGTGATTACAAAAATGAAACCAGCAGTGTTTCCCCCCATTGATTCTACTCCTTTCATACAAAGATCTCAAAAGTATTTTCTACACCATAAATCTTTCTAAATTTTCCAACCGCTGCAAATTTCCTGGTAAATTTTAAAAGCTCACTAGGTGTCATATGAAGAGATTTCTCAAAGTATTCAAGTCAAAATATTTGTTCCAGGACCAGTAAAAAGTTTCTCCAAATTTTCTTTTTTATAAAAATAGATGCTTTTTTTAAACCCACATCAAAGAGGCTCTTATCTCTTTGGCAAGGTACTGCTTTACGAAAAGTTCTCCAGTATTCTTACAATAAGCGTTTATAATGTAGCCCCCCCTTCCCCAACCCAAATCATAATTACAAAATAAATACTGTTTTAAACTTCATAAATAAAAATGTAAACTTCAAAATACTTTTCTTAAACAGACATAACAGCAATGCTTTAAATGTAAACCAAACGCAAAGCTAATCAGGAAAAGGAAAAAAAGGGGGGAAAAAAAGACACAACCAACTGAAGAATTACAACACAAAGCCTCAATATTTACTCACAGGTTCAAGGCAGTTATGTAAAAAGAAAAGAAATGTCTTCCCTTAGCTGAAACACTTTAAAAGGTCCACCTTCTTCAAAGAAGGCAATAGAATGCAATGTGACAGGTAAAAACCCTGTACCTCTTGTCCATATTCAAACATAAAAGATATTTAAGAAGTTTTAATTCAAATACTAGCAATAAAAAATCTCACATATTTCTTAGGATGCTAAGTAGTCGTTTTATCCCCATCTCAACACTGACTTACAAAGACATTTACTAATGTATAAAGTTTCTCTTAACTTGCCTTTGTTGTATAGTTTTCATATATAAATGGACTGAGGACAAGAGCTCATTAGGCTTTGTGCGTTTTGTTTGTCTTAAAGGAGACCTGCAGTACTCTGTCTCCCAGACGGTATCCATTGAGGCTAGCTATCGCCATGGCAGCCTCATCATAGTTTGTCATAGTCACAAATCCAAAACCTTTGCATTTATTGGTGTTAAAGTCACGGATGACCTTCACATTGGTGACAGCTCCAAAAGGCCCAAACATTTGCCACAGGATACTCTCATCTGCGTCAGGAGCCAGGTTGTACACAAATATACACCACCCTGTTCCAGGGTGCCCAGGGATATTAATTCCAGCCAAACTGGTCATTCCGTCAATGGTCATTGGAGAAAACCTACTAAACAGAATAGGAAATACACACATACACACAAAAAATAAAAACAGAGGTTGGTTATAGCAATAAACTTATACCTTTTCCATCCCCAAGAATTTTAATAATTCTCCTCCCCCAACAAATACATAAACTATTTCATGTTTTGACCAAGGTCTGTGTGTGGCTTTGCAGTGACATGCTAGACTACTGAGATATTAATAAGTCATGAAATGACCATTATTCACTGTACTAAATATCATCCACAATAGCAAAGAAATATATTTAGAACTGGCTTCATGAATTAAGCAGGATTGGCAGGGGAAGGGATCAACACATATGTAAACATGCTATAACGTCGTAACGTAATATGAAACAAATGATGGGTTTTTAAAAGACCAGGTGGCATCTGGTGGTATATAAATTTCTTGAGTCAATTGTGCTTCGAAGAGCAGCTTTTCATTAGGTTGCACATGCAAAATAAAACCCAACAAAAACTTATGAGGGGTGTGAATGGCACTCCCAAAATCAAAGAAACCAATCAACTGTGGAAAGGGATTATGAGTATCATGAACCTCTATCATTACCTCTTTACTCCATAAGCCATATTGAGCAGATTGTCCAACCTGCAAAACACACATTTAGCAAACTTCAGTTTTTAATTTTTCCCCTTGATGTTCAAGAAAGCTGGGCTCATTACTGCCATCTTCCGAGGGGATATCTGTACACTGATTATATGTGAAGTCTCAGAATGCTGGGTCTTTTTACATTAACGAATGGTTTCTCTCTACAAGGGTCAGTATACATTGGACACAGTGATGGTGATCTGAGGATACCTTTCAGAAAGGAAGTGTGAAAGCTCTGGGATAGTTAACTTTAGGGTTCTCATCAGGTAGCTTTGAAGTGATCAATGTATAGCTACATGTTCTTTATATTACTTTTGATTTTCACAACTCTGTTGGTGCCTGCAGATACCTAAGGCACACAGGGTTTAAGTGGCTTGCTCAAGACCACAGGGCTAGTAAATTATGGCACTGATATTCAAACTCTGCAGGTTACAGAATTCTATATATTTTCCTTTCATTTCCCAAGTTTGAAGGACTTTCATCTCTTAGAATCAAGGAGGTATAATTACAGGTAGAAAACAACCTTACAGACAACCCAAGCTAACCCTCCCATTTCTCAAATGTGCTCAGCTGAGGTCTAGAGAAGGAAAAAAGAAAAATCCACCACTCTAGTGTGCAACAAAGCCAGGAGTTCAGATCCTGATCTGGATGCTGTATTCAAATTACGCTACAGGAAGTGTCGTCCTACTCAGTTTTCAAAGGTCAGGTAGGAAACAAAACAAGCCAATCTGAGCCTCACTTAAAATGTTTACAGAAAGTAAATAGGGGTGAGGGTGGGGGTGTCAGTACTCTTTAAAACCTTCTACCTTTTTCCTATATCAAAAATTAGTTTTACAGCATTTGACTCTTCTTTATCAGTTTCAAAACACCACTCTAATGTCCCAAATTTCCACAGCACTTACCAACTAATTACGTGTTTTGAGGAGGAGGCATAACTTAATACATAGCCCACAACCACCCTCAACTACTACAATGCTCAACGCTCTCCAAAGACATCCCAGGGTTGTCCCTCTAGGACTGGGGGTGGAGGTGAGAATTTTTTCTTTAACACCTGTGAAAGGTAAGTTTGAAAAGTCTCAACCCTATCGCCTAACCTGTGGCATCAAGTCACGCTAAAGTATACATGGAAAAAGCAACTCCTTTTAGTTTTGTAAAAGCCAAAACACATCTCATCTGGTCTTTCAGAATGGGGAAAAATATAGCCTCCCACATCCCTGCCCTCAGTCTCCACTGAATATTTTGTTTTGTAAAGATGAAAAGAACTGAGCTTATGCAAAGTGTAAGGAAACAGAACAGACCACAATGACAAAAGATCTTTGTGTGTGTGTGTGTGTGTGTGTGCGTGTGCGTGTTGCGTTTGTGTGTGTGCCTTGACCCACTACCCTCTCATTGCACCACTGAGCACAAGCCAGGGTCACTGATAGTTTATAATAAATATGTGATGACCAAATAAAGACAATGAGGTTCCCAAAATTATTGTCAACTTAGTCCAGAATGAAAACTACTAAGAGGATTGGTTGGGTGACCTTGTCTGCACGTAAGTAAAAAGAGTACATATGTGGGGTTTTATTTTTTGCAGAGATGAGTATAGTCAAAGATGCCATGCCTTTATAGTCAAGAATAAGGGTCACAAATATCAGCAATAAAGACAAACACATATTAGCATCACCAATCATAAGGGAACAATACTATTTTATCAAATTGCTGGAATGATCAATACAGAATGCATGTGGCATATGCTACCTGGAGAACAGAACAGCATATTGAGGTCTCCAACCAAAGTGCTAGAAAACTCAGAATGTAGAGGCACCTTATCAATTCACTCATAAGTTACACCATCTATGCCCATTAATTGCATCCAGGTAGGGACAGGTCACGCATTGCTGCCACCCACTCAGGACACCAAGCATACGCCCAGAGACAGATGAGTTTTGAGAATTTTCAAACAGGGTAGAAATCAAATCTGCCCCTGAAGTGAATTACAGTCAGGCATTGTTTAACAATGGGGATATGTTCTGAAAATGTGTCACTAGGTGATCTCGTTGTTGTACGACCATAGAATGTACTTATATAAACCCAGATGGTAATAGCCTACCACACACCTAGCTATATGGCATAGGCTATGGCTCCCAGTCTACAAACCTGTATAACATGTTACTGTACTGAATACTGTAGGTAATTCTAACACAATGCTAAGTATTGTGTATTTAACCATATCTAAACACAGAAAAGGTAACGCATTGCACAATATTAGGATGACTATGATATCGCCAGACAAAAGGAATTTTTTGCAGTCTACTATATTATGGGACCACGGTCGTACATGTGATTGACTGAAACGTTATGTGACGCATGACTGTACAAGCAATGAGGGAGAAATATTTCGTGTTCCATCCTCCATCTCCCCCACTTCCACCTCTGGCATCTCCAGACAGGAGGTCTGGAATTTTTATAACAGGATCTCTGAGGACCCTCCAAATTATGATAGGGTATCTTTTTTACCCTATCTGTGAATTTTTGTATGATACCATGATCTTCACTGATTTCTTCACTTTTCTCTCGTTTTAGAAAAAAAAATTGGTCCTTTGGAACTAAGCCAAGTTATCCACTCTAATCTTTCTTCTCCTCCATCGCCAGCGAGAGTAGGGAGAAGCATGGAACCTAGAAAACAGGGCCCAGGCACTGCTGAAACCCCCTGCCTGTATGCAGCTGGGCCCAGAAGTATTTCCTAGCTTTCTCAGTGCCACATATTCATGTTTCCCATGGGAGTTCAGAAAAGGCAGCGGGTGCTCCACATGGGCACCGCTCAGTCCAAATCTAGTAGCAGTTGGCAAACTGTAACATAGGCTGTTGTAAGAGAAAATGGTGCAGCAACTCAAACACAAGGGCTACTACAAGCCCCTAGAAATATGTCTTTTCTGGGTCTGTCCACTGCTCAAGGACATCTTTTTATTTTATTTATTTATTTTTGAGACGAAGTCTCGCTCTGTCGCCCAGGCTGGAGTGCAGTGGCGTGATCTCGGCTCACTGCAAACTCCACCTCCCGGGTTCACACCATTCTCTGGCCTCAGCCTCTCGAGTAGCCGGGACTACAGGCACCCACCACCACGCCCGGCTAATTTTTTTTGTATTTTTAGTAGAGACAGGGTTTCACCATGTTAGCCATGATGGTCTCGATCTCCTGACCTCGTGGATCTGCCTGCCTCGGCCTCCCAAAGTGCTGGGATTACAGGAGTGAGCCACCACGCCCAGCCATCTTTTATTTATGGTCATTTATAAATGGAAGTCAATTTTTAAATGGAGAGCAAGCTAGCTGCCTCCAGAATATCTGAGAGAGGCGTGTGGATGATAATGTAGTACATCATGGAAAGTAAATATTAAAGTATCCATTAAATATATATTTAAAATAAAATATAAAATAAGTACGTATTTAAAATAAAGTATTTTTTACTTATATTTAATAGATGCACTGAACCCAGTACCCTCTCAGACCTGCCTCCCTGGGGGAAGACTGAGCAAGCATCGAAGGGGAGAGGTGGCCAGTGGCACTCTCCCCTGCTCTTTAGCCTGAACAAAATCCATTTTACAAATAAGACAGATATGGAGGATTAGACTGGATAACCTGCTTTAATTAAAATGACCTTCATTTAAAGAAAAAGTAACTTAAAAAAAGATTACTACAAATATAAATCAGAGTAAAGAATGGTACCAGTAAGGGAAATACAAGTAAATAAGAAAAGGGAGAGCCGATTATTTCTCCTATTCTTAGTACAAGCTACATTATAAGGTTAGACACAAGATAATCCAACATGGATCACATGAAGTCAGATGAGATATCTGAAATTATTTTATGGTCCTGCTTTAAAAGACATTTATTAAGATATTAGGTACATGGAAAATGAAGCCAACCAGTACAGTAATTAACAAGACATTAATATGTTGATTGTCTCATTTTTATCCTTTTTTATGTCTGATTAGAGTTTATAATTTAATGAATAGCACAAGCCTATGTACATATGTAATTTATGAAAAAGGCACATAGGAGAGGTATGTGTATGAACATTTTTCTATCAACAGGACCACAGCTCCAATTATAACTTGTCAAAATTTTGAACAGAACCATGTATCAGGTAGATCATTCCTATTTTAAAGCTAGGTGTTTGTAAGTAGAAAATAAAAATAAAGTACCTGCCTAATTTCTAAAAAAATTAGCTGAGGGACTATGGGAAGGCCTACATTTAAGTAAGGGGAAATGTGAACCCAATTAAAGTCACGAATAAAAATATGAAGATAAGTTATTGATGGGTGAGAAAATATACTCGAAATCCCACAAGTAATGATTATCAAAATCTCTCCAAAGCGCCAACCAAGAACTGCTTGGAAATTATCCACAACAAGACCATCTTCTTACTGCCTTACTGCCTTATTCAATTAGATGGTATCATCTGTCCTCTAAGAAAGGGGAAAATTACTTAAGGGGATTGATACCAGTTTCTTCCAAAAGGAAATTGTGATAATGCAACCAGCACATCATGCCTTAAAGGCAACTCAAGTGCTGATTTAAAAGGCTTTTTAAAAAATGCATAAAGGCTCATAGAAGCAGGCACACAGGTCATTAGACTAGATCATATTCGATAAAATTAAAGCTGTTTCACAGAAAAGAACATGAAAAAATTTGGCTGAAAGTTTAATTTTGGTATCATGTCCCAAGAATATACTTAAGGGGCTTGAATTACACCATCCATCCAAATAAATAAGGCTTGTCCTATTTTGAAAACTGCAGTCAATTAAATAAGCGTATTAGACCAGCAGTGCTCATATTACAATATTCTCTAATTATTCACATAGGGTGACTAAGCCATAAACCTCACAAACCCACCTTTAAACTTAACCCTTATTACACAGATTTTTAAGTTTTTTGACCTTAAAAGATACGGCTCATACTTTATGATTATTAAAAGTATTCTTGACTATAATACATATAACTTATATTGCTCAATCTCTCTCAACTCCCAAGGTACTATGATAACATAAAAATACAGTGAGAAATTTTCTACATGTCTACTGAAAGGTGACAAAAACTCAAGGCAAGAGCATTAAAACACAAATATCAGGGACAAAATAGATCTGTGCGATGATTTAGACTCGAACTATAGAAAAGAGCAAAATACCAACAAAACATGCAAGCCCTTAATTCAAGTGTCTTTATGAGTTGAAAGAAGAAGGGGGAGTGGGGTGGAAATCAAGATAATGACAGCCAAGTTCAATATACTGTATTAAAGAAAAGCATCAAACATCAGGTTAAACCTGAAATCTGATTTCTTCCAACACACCCAATCTAGATCAAACACTATCTCTGAGCACACTAACTCGTTCATATTTTATTATCTGGACAGGGATCACGGGAGGAATGAGAAATGCGGTGAACGGGACAACAGTTAAAAATCTGAAGAGAGAATAACAATTTCTCCCATTTTCTGAAACCAGGTTTCCCTTACAACTGACAATCTCTTATTCTCTTCTTCCAAAATGTCTTTCTATAGGAGTCAACGAAAAAGAATTTTCAAGTTAATGGTAACATATGGTACTAAAAGATAAAAACACAGAATGGGCCAGAAAAAGATAATTAAATTTGACCATAAGAACATCCTGTAAAGCTTTACCCAACCAAAAATAAAAAGCACAGAGCCTGCAGGGATGGAGGCTAGGTAAACCTAAGGGCTGACACCCATCAACAACCTAGCACCTGAGTCACCTATAAGCCTTGCCATTTCAATAATCAGGCACTCTCCCAAATCCTGTCTTCTCAATCTTCCTAAGAATTCGATCTTGATTCCAAGAACTTTGTTTTATCTAATAACTATCAAACAAAACCACTGCTTCAATCTGGAAAAAAAAAAAGTAACTGACTAATATAGCTTTCCACTAACAGCAAACATTTTATAACTTTACAATGTTAAAAATCAACCAATATATTTTGAAGAACTTTCTTCTATCTAAACTCGAGATCATTTTCAAGGCCCCACAGAGCTCTGAAATTAACTGGACAAGCTGCCTAGGAAATACTTGTAAAATTCCTTCAGGCTTGTTCATCCTATGTTTGCAATTTAAAAAAGCATATTTATACATATATTATTCACTTAAGATGTCACAGAGGAAACCTCTGTGCAGAAAAAGGGCTTTGTGAGACTTCTTTCTCCACAAAGGCAAGCATCAAGCAGCCCCAAGCATCTCCCACTCTAGTCTGATCACCACTACCACGGGAAGTCAGAGGTGGCAACGGTTTTTTGTTTGTTTGTTTTTGTTTTTAAATACCAATGCCTTTTCCTCACAGCAGAGCATGAAGTACAAGGCTCAATCCACCGGCAACCTAGTAACTCAGAGTTCAGATGTAGCCTTTTGACAGTACCACCTCTTCTCCCACAGGAAAGGCCAACTTAAGTTGAAATTTAATGTGACATTCATAACAAATTTCCTTCTCATATCTCAAGCAACATAATTTAGTATTTTTAAAAGGAGCTATTTTAACTGATTTTATCTCCACTCTCTTCAGCACTGCAAATATTCCAATGAAAAAAATAAATGCATAGATTTAAGCTAGAAAACGTAACTCCTGATCTTATTAGGTTATATTTGTGATTATATTTTTGGTAATTAACTACTCTGTCCCGTGAATGAAATAAATAAAATTGATACGCACTTGGAAATGATTTTTAAAAATCAGTGTGGGGTTAGATAGCATTCTGGGTGTAGTATACCATATGGCCAAAAAGGATATTTAAAAATGTCCTGGAAAATAAAAACTGCATGACTTGCTTATGAAACCAAAAACTCTCTGCTCTGCTTAACTTCTTAAAGTCATTGTTCTTCTCACATGCAGATTAGGAGATTTTTTGAATGACTCCTGGTTTGTTATCCCAGGATCAGAATAAAACTTAAAAAGTTAGAATATGTACTCCTGTCAATGAGATACAGTGTCTTCTTTGGGCTAAAGCCACGGTCATTCTATGGACTATAGAGAGGTCAGTGAATTACAACCGACAGGCCAAATGGAGACTGCCTCTCACCTGTTGCTGTATGGGCTATAGGCTAAGAATGGCTTTTACATTTTTAACAGGTTGTTTAAAAACAAAAACAAAAACAAGACAGATGCAACAGTGACCATAACCCATAAAGTTAAATATTTACTATCTGGTACTTTACAGAGAAAGTCTGCCAACCTGTTTGTAAACAATTTTAAAAAGGAAGAGAGGAACTTCATTTGTAGAAACTTAACGTAGTCACATAGGTTATATATTCTTAATGGTGCACATACTATAAAGTGAAGTAACAGAAACAGCTTGACCTAAAAATTGACACATGAGAATAAAATCTTTTAAGAACAAAAAGAGGAAATCTGAAGCCCTGGAAACAATTCAGATAACCCCAGAAATCTACAGATTAGAATTTCTCAACCACAGCATTATTGATGCTTGGGCCAGGTAACTTCTTGTTGTTGGGGCTATGTTGTACGTTGTAATAGCTTAGCAGCATTCCTGACCTCTACCATTAGATGCTACTAGCACCCCCACAAGTTGTGCCAACATGAATACCTCTAGACATTGCCAAATGTTCCCTAGGAGTCAAAATCACCCTTGGTTAAGAATCACTGCTGTAGGTTACTGTCCTTTGGTCCCCACCTTCAATATTAGCAAAAGACACTATTTCTCAAGTAGATTCTCTCTGTGCCCATGGAGAAGAAAAATTAATAATAATAAAAGCAACAACACTGACAAAAGCAAACCAGAGATCCTGTCAATAAAGTACTGGACAGTAAACCTGAGTATTCTCTTTCAGTTTGGTAGCTGGGCACAAGAACCAAACCAGACTTACCTAAAACGCTGTGCCTGCTGAGCTAGCGGTCCTGGATACCTTCTGTTTGGAGACTGGTACAGCTGGGAAAGGATGGCCTGATTGGTTTTTTGGCTTGGATTATTAGCAAACTTTACAGTGATTGGCTCCGTGGCACCGGGAGGTTTCTGGCCATTTAGGCCTTTGATAGCTTCTTCTGCCTCAATTCGCTTGTCAAATCGAATAAACCCTACACCCCTTGATATGCCTATGGTAGATTTGAGTAAAGATTTGGAAAGAGGGAACAGAAGGAGAAGGGAAGGAGAGAAGAAAGGACACATTAATTTTTCCTTCTCGAGAACATGTTTTCACCTACATATAATATTTGCCACAAAATCACACCAGGAGGAAACCTTCCCCTTAACTTATTAGCCATTCAGTTTAGAATCACCATTTTGCATTTTTAGAAAAATGCGTGTCACTTACATAATCTGAGTACCCATTATCACATGCATTCCAATCAGCTAAGACAAGAAAGCACAGGCATGTCCATGTTTTCTCTCTCTCCCACCTCCCTCCCGTACAATCTTTTAATGTCAACAGTATACTGGAGCTCCATTTTTCAAATTGTGCTATTGGATAAGCAGCTCAGAAATAAGGGACACAGTAGTTCCTGTCCTTGAAACAAGGAGAACAGAAAGAAGAATTTGCTAAAAATGCTACAAAGCTATGCTAAAAATACATACGCTGTGGTGGAAAGACATTTCGGTTGAAATTTTAAATAATATATTCAGCTTAATAATATTGCATAGGATATAGGTCCTTTAGGAAAAAAATGCCTGAAAATGTTCTTCCAGTTCTCTGAAGCTCTCTTGTGCTTCTAACTAGCTATATTTTATTACAGAAAAATATTATATGGAGAAAAAGACCTAGATTTTAAAAATAAATAAATTTCTAGAAGTAAAGCATCAAAGCTTTCTGACCTCAGCAGCATTACTCCTGACTACAGAAGATCACTCCCTGCCCCACATTCTCCCCGGTGGGAAAGACACAAATGGGAAAGAAGGACAGCCAAGAACCTTTCCAGATTATGAAAAATTGTAGAGGGAAACCCAGCTTATTCCATTTAATTAGCGTGAACAGGCTAGTGGGGTGGCCACAGCTGGTCATCATGAGATAAGCAGTGGCAGGGAAATTTTTTTTGGCAAGTAAATGAGTACTAGCAGGACCAGATTAGACTAGTAGCAAGAAAGTATAGATGATTCAGAGGATGTCAGTGAAGAAAAAATAACAGGGGTTACTAAGAAAGGTATGCAGAGAAAAAGCACTGGACCATCGTGCTTGGAGGAACTGAAAAAAAAAAATGGAAGGTCTACTTGCTTTAAAATTAATACTGTGTAAGGTCAATGACTTAGATTTTTCTAATGAAGATAAAGCATTTTTCCCACATATGCGTATCTAAGACAGCCCCTATCACTTTACCTTTTCTATTTAAAGAGCATACATTGCACATTATTACCACCTGATGGCTGAATAAGAAAATTGCAGGGTTTCATTTTTCATTTCAGGTAAATTCAGTAAGTTCACTTTGAAAGCCTTAAGTATGAAGAATAAAGAGTGAAATGATAGCAAACCCTTTCACTTATCTACTAGCGCCTATTAAGAATTAATAACCCCTAGAACTTAGCTGTTCCATTAGAAAAGCATCAGATTAGCAAAAAAACAGCCTCTACGCAGCTTGAGTCACCTAAACCAGTGGTCCTCCTACTTAAGCATACATAAGAACAACCTGTGGATCACCCTCAGATTTATTCAGTAGGTTCTGAATGAAGCCCAAGAATTTGCATTTTCGGCAGGGTTCCAGAAGACTGCTGATACTGCAGGTGTGGGACACATACTTGAGAACCGCTGACTAAAACAAGCTAGATCCACCTGTGATGGACTAGCAGGTAAAAGATGAGATGCACTTTAGTGTCACAGGTGAAACCTACTCTCAATTCACAAGATCTCAGAATGAATGAATTAGAAAGCATAAATGAAATAAAATAGATTTTTGTTGCTTTGAACAAATTCATCTGTATTTCTAGGCCTGGATTTCTATTTAACACCATTATTAGTCTATGTGATAACAACACAGGGTGGCCATGTATGAGTATTATGAATTAACTAACACGGTTAAGGAGGCTGTATTTTATATACTCTCACTTGACTAAATATTCTCATGACAGCAAAATCTTTAGGCTATTCTCCCAGGCATGCATATAGTGCTAGCTCTCTCTACTCAGAACTCTAAAGGTGGTGCTTCTTATGAAGCCAATTAACAGCACAGAAGCAGGTAATATGGGCTCCTCTGATTAGATTCAGATCAACTAAATGGATCTTCACTTGATGAATGAAAAATCTGGCTCGATTTCCTTCTGAAGTCTTTGCTTTAAAAGAATTAGACACTGTAATATACAACATGTCTCCAAGGTATTATTATTATTATTATGTGGGGGGGGGAGAAACAGTGAGGAGAAAAGCTACCTTAAAAAAAAACAAACAAACAACCTCACAAATCTTCATGTGGCTGCTTCAGTCTATGTTACTACAGCTAATATTTCCTCCTCACAATGTTTCTCTATTTTTTTTAACTGTTTACTAAAGAACAAGTATTGCTTTCATTTTATTTTTTACTTATTTTTTGAAATGAAGTTTCACTCTTGTTGCCCAGGCTGGAGTGCAATGAATGGCATGATCTCAGCTCACCGTGACCTCCACCTCCGGGGTTCAAGTGATTCTCCTGCCTCAGCCTCCCGAGTACCTGGGATTACAGGCATGCGCCATTACACCCAGCTAATTTTGTATTTTTAGTAGAGATGGGGTTTCTCCATGTTGGTCAGAGTGGTCTTAAACTCCCAACCTCAGGTGATCCACCCACCTCGGCCTCCCAAAGTGCTTGGATTACAGGCATGAGCCACTGTGCCTGGCCAAGTATTGCTTTTATAATAGGAAACTGTAACTGTATTTTATTTTGAAAATCCATAATCAAATCTATATTGCTAGCTTTTTAAACTAAGATTTGGCAGAACAACTCCCTTACATTCGAGAGTTTTAATGAACATTTTTAGTCTTCCCATTTCAGTTGGGCTAACAGTGATATTAGGAATAAAATAAATTGTTAACATTCAAAATTTCATACTCTTACATATGCCCATACAGCACAGCATGAACCTGGAAAACAGCCTGAACAGCAATTACCACTGTGGATGTAGTGTAATCCTCCCTTGGAGAACTAGCTGCACACTGCTGCATTAAGCTTCGCTTTTTGACAAAAGAAAGATTGTTTATTAGTACTTTATAAGCAGGATGGGGGCTTTTATCACACAGTGGCTTGGAAATGAAGATTATAGCATCTATAAATTTATTACAAGCCATGAAACAGGCTTCAAACCTGCACCTTCAGGGTGGAAATGACTCAAGCACGCTCACTATACTCCACAATCTATTTTTATCCATGCATATTTATGAACAATTCCAGCAGAAAATTGCATTTTCTGGCCCACATATACCTTTGATATGTTCTAGAGGCAAGACTGCTACATGGAAAGACAGAGTATTTCACAATCTGCTAGTCAGAGACAGGGAAAGACTGTCCAGAGCGGCTGTCTACTCACCAGTGACCTGGTCGACAAGAATACGAGAAGTAATAATGCGTCCATATTGTGAAAAAAGCTGTTCCAACTCCTTCTGGGTCATTGTTTTTGGAAGTCCGCTGACATATAAATTTGCATCTCTGATAGAAGCTGAACTTGGGCGAGCATAGGAAACCTGGAAAAGGAAAATAAAATTAAATGTATATGCACGCTCACTCACCTCCCTTTAGAAACTCAAAAACTGCCTCAGTAACTTTCCCATGAACAGCATAGAACACTGAAGTTCAAGCAAGTCAGGTGCTAACTGCTTTATTCACTTCCAGGAAAATTCTAGACAAATGGGTAGCAGTATTCCCATTCCCTCTCCCCTAGGTGGAGAGGGGAGAGTATCTGTAATATGCTGGACTAGCCTACTGCAAGGGACAGAAATTTCACAATATAGCCCATCCTCCAGATTATTACTAAAAATGGTCAATGGGTCTAGGATCAATTTGCGGAGGTACAGTGATATAACGACTGCCTGCTCATTTTATCATTGGTACCCACCTTTAATCCAGTTTTAATTCACTAAAATTTAAAGTTCTTAAAACAGACCAGTGGTGCACATAGCACAATACTATTCACGATAATAGGCTGTCTTCTGTGGGGCCAAACCCCTAGAGCAGTGGTCCCCAACCTTTTTGGTACCAGGGACTGGTTTCGTGGAAGACAATTTTTCCATGGACCGTGATGGGGGATGCATTAGATTCTCATAAAAACCACACAATCTAGATTCCTTGCATGTGCAGTTCAAAATAGGGTTTGTGCCCTGATGAGAATCTAATGCTGCAGCTAATCTGACAGGAGGTGGAGCTTGGGCAATAATGCTGGCTCACCTGCTGCTCACCTCTGGCTGTGTGCACCGGTTCCTAACAGGCCACGGACCGGTATGGGTCCATGGCCAGGGGTTGGGAACACCTGCCCTAGAATAGGGATTTAGGCCCAATCATTCAAAGCTTAAAGATTCCAAATTCATGGAGACATTTTTGTTTTCTAGCCTCTCCCATCTGTGTGGGTGGGAGTGATACATTTCTAAAAAAAAAAAAAATTCACCCTTATCAGTGAGTACGTTCTTTTGCTGTATGCCATATGATTGTCCATAAATTCCCAGAAATTTGAATGTGTGAACAAGCCCTCATTATCCTTTGTCTGTTGTCTTCTCATCCACAGGTCTTTTTAACCCTGATTTTCAAAAGGTCTTAAGTCCCTGTAATTAACTCTACCTGCCACTGTATGTACTTTCAAAGAGTTTCATGTCTTTGAGATACGGTATACAAAATCCCACAAGGAAGAAAGAGAAAATAGGTCTGCATGTATTTGTTTATAATCATCATTCCTCATGTCAACTCTGTGAGGCAAGAAACCACATCGTTCTTGGTCATCACCGTATCCTCAATGCCTAGTGAGCGCCTGACATGTGATAGATGCTAACGCATTTGGTGAGTAAGGCCCATCCAATAATACCCCATTGATCATGCAGATCCACAACGGCTTACTGAACCAGAGCATTTAAGGGTCAGTTCAAGTCATCCAGATCTCCTGCCCCAACTGTAATTGATGACTCTCTGCCTATAACCTATCTGCCAACATTTAGTCTCATGAGCTATTTCTGATCGCATTTCCTTTGGTTTAGCTATAATATTCTGGACTAGCCTACTTCAAGGGACAGAAATTCCACAATATACCCATCCTCAGATTATAACTAAAAATGGTCAATGTGTCTGGGATTGATTTGCTGAGGTAAAGTGATAACTACTGCCTGCTCATTTTATTATTGGTACCCATCTTTAATCCAGTTAAAAACAAACTTTCCCAATTTACACTAATACTTAAATAAGTTTTAGTATGAAGCACCAAACATTTTCCCCATAATTTGAATTGTGCCCACAGCTCTCTGTTGCCACTTTTTCTTGGCTTTCCAGAAAAAAATATAAGCCAGATTTTATACTACTTTATAAAGACCTCGTTATCTTTCACACCCCTGCCCCAATGGTGTTTACATTTAATACTCTTCTTTATTCAAACCGTTTGCTCATTAACAAGTGAAAATATACCTGTTGTTCCAAAGGCTATATTTGGAAATTATATTAGCACTGTCCTGTCCTACAGAAGAAACAAGGAATTTGGAATAGTGGTGGAGAAAACATACATATGCTACTTTTTTATTTTTTCTATGCCTAAATACTTAAGAACAATGAAGACTGGGGAACTTCAATGTAAGTGAAAAACAAGTGGCCAATTTCAAGTGATTAATGTAACTTAGATGGAATCAAATCTTGGGATTGCTATAAACTGATGAAACAAGGCCAATGAATTATATATGCATTCAGTAATATGTATCAATGAAAACTTCATTTCCTTTCTGATGTAAGATTCTCAATTATCCAGAAAAGCTGAAACCACACCAGTTGGGACATGCATCCGTATCTAGCATTCTATGGCTTTATTTCCACAGGAGGGAGCACTCAACAAGTCAGCTGTTACTCTGTTCCAGATCATGTGACTGAAGTACTCCCATTATGAAGAGCCATGTCCCACGGGCTCCAGGGCAGGCATCTACACATTCTCCAAGGAGGCTAACTTCCAATGACTGATGCAGCAAGCAGCAGCAGGAGACAGGCTCTGCATGAGATCAAGCGTCACAGGAGGCAGTGGAAATGTGGTTAAAGGTAACAGCTAATCAGTGTGCCTGGGCCCAAAACTAGGTTTAATTCATAACCAGTTCTGTGAACTTAAAACTAAGTTCTTCAAGCCTATTACCACAATTCTACCTTCTTTATATGGCTATTAGGAATAATTAAATAATTTATAATCCACATGAAAAGATTCAGAGCCTAATCTATGTGACATTATAAATACTATTTACCTCTACATGCATCTGAAAATTTAGGTAAATGCCCAGCCCATTAAAGTAGAGAGAAACCTGGTTCCATTACAGTGTTCTAGAACAATTTACTCATGCAGTGACATTCACTGCTTTGTGCAATTCAGTTGAGTGTAGGTGGTGTGTCTTAAAAGTCATCCTAAAATATATTTAGGAAAATGGGTTTATATTTAGTGCTTATATAAAGGCTTTGAAAACATACCTAGGTCAGTTATGTGATTTTTTTTCCCCAATGTCCACTCTTCAGTTTATATTGTATCTTTAGTTCCCAGCCACATTAAAAAGGCTCCAAGACAAACCTTCTCAATAACAGTATCTTTCAGTAACATTGTCAAAGAACCATTTTCCACTACCACAGGCAGGACAGGAGCGATTAGATTATATATAAACTTATGTTGGTAACAATGTTTAATGTTAAACTTACATTTAGAGGATTATGAGACTTCAACCATTTACAAGGCATTTTCACAAACTACAGTATTTTGTCTGTGCCTCACAACAACACCATGAGGTAGGCAGCATACATATTAGTATTTTATAGCTGGGGAAACAGGCATAGACAAGGTAAATAACATGCCTAAGGTTATACACAACTAGTGTTGAATTCTGGGTTCAAACTCTGATCTTTCTCTTTCTGTGTCCTGGTCTCCTCATCCAGTTTTCCTTCCATAACACTATGGTAAATGAGTGTTTTAGTTCACTTGTTCTGAGTTAGGAAAAATTAAATGAATCCTGGCTGTTTCTTAAAGGTGTACACAGAGAAACTGGCCACAGACAGAAAACAGGATGTTGCTAGAAATTAGTTAATAGTTATTCCACTTATTATTTTGAGACGGAGTCTCACTCTGTTGCTCAGGCTGGAGTGCAGTGGGTGATCTCGGCTCACTGTAACCTCCGCCTCCCGGGTTCAAGCTGTTCCCCTGCCTCAGCCTTCCAAGTAGCTGGGATTACAGGCATGCACCACCACACTGGCTTTTTTTCCTATTTTTTAGAGACAGGGTTTCACCATGTTGGCCAGCCTGGTCTCGAACGCCTGACCTCAGGTGATCGGCCCACCTCGGCCTCCCAAAGTGCTGGGATTACAGGCGTGAGCCACCACGCCCGGCTCCATTAACATTTTTAATAGTAATTTTTTCTAAGAAAAGAGAAGTGGCCACTAATTAACCAAAGAAACTACATATCATCATTCAAATTTTTAAATTAATTTTTGTTACTTTCTAATTCTCAGGAGTAAGCAACGCCATTTTCACTCACTTTCAGGCAATAAAGATGTAAGAAAGGGTAATTGCCTTCCCCTTCCTCCCAGACCAAGGCTCAAGGTCCTACCCCTATCCCTTTATTTACTGTTCTTGGAATTAAAACAGCTTCCTTTCCCTTCCATTATCAAGGATATCACTGTCATCAAAATCCTCCCTTCCTGAAAAACATTTCTTCTTCCATCTCAAAAGATTATAAATAAAAAATGTATTTAGACCTAAGTGGGAAGAAGGCTGATAGTGGAATAAGGACTCACACTCTGGAGATTCAAATCGGTTACCAAACTAAATTTTGTATCTGACAATTATCAGCAACCTTCTCCATTCTGACTTTTTTTTTTTTTCCTGTGGATTTAGATCTCGTACAGGTGCCTTCATACGCACGAACCATACAGGGGCTATTTTCAGACAGTGTTAAGTATCTTTTTGGTTCTACAAGACTAAATTCCCTTGAAGGCCCAAAAGAGAGTTCGCTTTAAATGACAAATTCTATTTAGAAATGCTTCAATACAATGGACTCCTGGCATATGTCCTACTGAGGTCAAAATAGCCTCTTTCTCCACTGCAATCTGTTCTCCATTTTCCATTTGCTGGATTAATATATGAGTTTGGATTTTAAATTTTCACTGCCACTTAAACAGGTGAATATTTAACGCATGAGGAGCAAGGTTATGAAATGTCAAAACTACTAAGTGAAGGATCTAATTTAAGAGGCAGCCAGAGAGTCTGCAATTTAAATATTTAAAGATGATACAGGGAGTACAACACTGAACACCAATCTACTCCAAAGATAGCAATTTAAAACTCGGGTTTATTCTGGAATTTCTCACAACCCTACAAGTGATATAATAAACAAAGACAAGCAATACTGAGATTATTATGAGGGAAAGGGAGAGACGGGGAGGCAGTAAGTACTTGCTACTGCAGGTTAAGTAAATGGCCCATGGCTTCTCAAATTGTTCTTCAAAAACGAGAGTAGACTGGACAAAATAAAGATAGAAATATATTTATCGAATTATGTCTTGAAAATGGAACCGTTTGAAATATAGTGTATTACTTGTAATTAAAAGCTCATTTCTTCATCAGCAGCTAAAACTAATGATACATTAAACATGCAAAGATGAGTAACACATACACTAAGAGTGGGCTATCAAACACAAGTTAATCAAAATATACAAAGAAACAAAACCATCTTATGAATTAGTACTTTATTAAATGTACATAGCAATGTTTAAAATCTCAGTGCATCACTTTCAGAAGTTCCTCTGAATGCTTTTGTCCAAACACACAACTGCTCTCGTTTCTCTGATTCATCAATGGGAAGATCAGTGACAGTGGACATTAATACCAATAGATTAAAGTGATAAGTTCTATAAATGAACAAAGAAGTTCCCTCTTTTTTTAAACTAAGGACATTTGAGAAGTCACCCACTGATAAGATCACCACTGAACAACTTTTATCACTTGTCAATTACTGACCCAGGACTACAAACATTAAACCTGAAAATTAGACACTTGCCACTTTAGACTTTTTTCAAAAAGCTCCATTCAATCTCTCCAGCTGAAAGGTCACAGTTATGCCTATTTAAACAGACAGTTAATTGGCTGTTCATATTTTTTAAAGATGGAGTCTTCATGGGACTATCTGAAAAATGACACTAACTCAATAAAAGTTAGCTCTAGCTCTAAGTAAGCAGTAGCAAAGGTCTTGTGACAGCATCATGGATATTTAGACAGTTGGCTACATCGGACCCTCCAAATGAGCTCAGAAGTATAGTACACAGAAGAAGGGGATCTCTAACCACAACTCAGGCCAGAGACCTCAAAATTCACCCAAAAGGAAGATGTGTACTTTGATCTGTTTCTAAATTCAAAATCCTACCAGTAACAAGTCTCAAACACACATCAAGGCATACATGTATCACAGTCCAATATTAAGTTATCAATAAGGAAGGGCATATTTCACAATGGGTCGAAAAAGAATAAGCCTAAGATAACAATAAGAAATTTTATAAAACGTATTAAAGGTTAGGGCAGTTATCTTTAATGGATATTCCAAAATATAGGATTTAGGAAACTATCAGTGGAAAATACATACAGAACCTTAAATTTTATTGTAACTGGATTTGTTGTATGTTTTAAGACTAAACAATTGCTTTAATTCAAGTGAGAAGTTCAGAGATACCATGGAATATATTTGATAATGTCATCCTCAACTTAAATTACCTAAAGGGCTCCCTAAGACTTTCAGATAAATGTTAGAATTCTTACTCTTTTATGGTCACAGCACTGGCTACCTCTTCCATACAAGCATACAAAACCTTTGGTAGTTTTCCAAGCTTCCTGCTCTCACTTTTCTGTGTTAAAAATAAGCTGCCCTCCTTCCAATCAGCTAAATTTCAGTCATTTCAGACACCTCATGGGTATCACCTAGTCCCTAAAGTCAACACTAATCAGTCCTCTCCACTACAGTCTGAGTTGGGTGCCTCTTACCTGAACCCACACTGCATTATATGCCTTGTTCTCTTAAATACTGACTCAACCAAAATGTACTTAACCCTTTCTTGTGACTGACTTAACCCCTTGAAATAAGAAACCTTGTCATCATCCTACTTTGTACATCCTGGTACCTACCACACACTTACTGTAATGAAGATGATTTATAATCACATACTAAATTGAGAGTTTATTTCTGAAATATTGTTTAAAAGCTAGCAGAAGCCACAATCTTTGTAATATATCAAACATTACAGGCATTGGTACTTTGTGTACAGACTACAATGAAAATTCTATTAAACATTTCAAAAATGAAATTTCATTTCTCAAATTGGGGACTCAAGTCCCCAGAGGCAACATAATCTTCAACAAAATAATATGGTGCTGATAGGAGGTGTGGGAGGGTCTTAATTTTGGAGCAAAAAGAAAACACAGTGATCATTTAGTCCAATTTCTTTGTATTTGGGAAATAGGAAGACTGAGGCACAGAAAGGTGAAGTAACTTTTCCAAAGACACAAAGAAAAAGAGCTGGGTGTAGGACTCGGGGTCTTAGCTCTTCATCATGGGATTTTCCATTACACCATTAGCTGCAACATAATCTTCAAAATCATAAAATTTTCCTGTGAAATGACAGTGACTGGGACAATAATCAGACATTTCCAAGGAGATATCAGAAGAGCTATTCCAAGAAAGTAAGAACCTTAGCTTTGCTACATAGAATATTTTCTTGTATACACATAAGGAAATAATAAAACACATCAAAATAACTGTCTTAGGACAGTTACTATATTCTTTCTACTAGTAATGCCTGAGAATTATTCAGGAGATGCTGGAGAAAAAATCTAATTATTTGGGAGTTGGAAGAGAAAAATCAAACTAAGAATCCTGAGACCAGCATTTTCCACCAATTAAAATGTACCAACCTACAACAGCCAGAATCTTTTTGATAGTGTCTCTGCCCTTTTATAAAATTACAAACCAATTAACAGGAAAACAGAATGGCAACTGGTTGTTTACACTAGGGAGACTTCTCATTTTCATATAATTTTCAAGTTTTAGTGCAACATCATTAAATAATAGTCAAGGCAGTTGATCTTAGCTTCAACTTAAAGACGAAGCTAGGAATAAATAAGTAATGTCATAAAAATAAGTGATCCTATGACATTGTTAAAGACAATAATAAAACTACTGAATAGTCACAGAAAAATAAAAAGTGTTTTGGCTTTAATATCTGTATCAAGCAACTGATCATAAACTACAGACTTGACAAATTAGATGTCCTTTTTCAAACATCTTAAACAGCCTCTGACAAACTACACTGCACTGAGTGGGGTTTATTAAATGATACCCGAACAGTTGCATCCATGTGTATCAAAGAGGGTCTAAACAGGCTGCCCTGACAGGCATCTCGTTTTTATTAAAGTACAACTGGTAGATAACTTCTGCCCTTTTATTGTTGTTTCTCCTTGGTTCTAGTGTGAAGTTGGTTCAACAAGGACATCTCATGCTGGTAAAGGCAAATGGGATACATGGTAAAGATATTCTTGAAATGCAACTTAGGCCACAAATACCTTACCATTTCTTAAATTTTTTACCTGCAGAGATCCTTAACAGAAAACAAAACAATTGAGCAATGGTAGTGGATATGGCATCTGAGGTGGAGGCAGTGAAATCAAATTCACTATGGTAGTGACAGTAGACTAGCCATTCCAAGTTTAAGCAGGAACTTGTCAATCAAAATGTTCCATATTCCATTTCCAATCCTGTACATTTCACTTAGCCTTTTGAGACTTTAGAAGGTGATTACACTAAAGAAGTATAAAAAATAGATGGGAGTTTTAGCTGTAACCACAAAGAGTCTATTCCTACCCTCTCTGCATTAGAAAATTTTCAGTAGTGGTTAAGAATACCAACTTCCTTACTTCTAACTTCAGAAATGAGCCTGCATTTATTTAGCCACATAATATTTATAAATATTAAGTAATGTGAATAGGCTGCAACTGAGGCAAGCACGAGTTAGCTTAGCACCAGGTTAAAAAATATATTATACAAAGCAGAAGAGAATACACTGTAATGGGTAAAGTTCTGGCCATTACACAGCATACTATGAAACTAGCGGTTAGGATGGAATGTTTGGACCACAACCCTCCAATGTTAAGGAGTAAAACCATATGGTATGGAGTCACACAGAGCTAGGTCCAGGTCTTGGCTCTGTTACTTACCAGTTAATCATTTCCTTAGGTCTTCTATCTCTTTATTTGTAATTTGATGTTAATCACAGTACCTACCTCATGGAAACCTTACAAGTATTAAATCGAACAATAAAACTATTAGCACAGAGCAGGGGAACCATAAATGTTTTAATCATAACATCATTTTATATACAAACATAGGAAACAATTCAGATAATGATAGCTCCTAACACTTATTGTTTACCATGTGCCAGACACTGTTCTGGATATGTAACATATGTTAATTCAATTGCTCCTCCCAACAAGTTTATGCATTGGGTATTATCATCATCCCTAATTTATGGAACAAAAACTCAAGGAATACTATTATCTTTGAGGTCAGGAAAGATGACACAGAGGAGAAGACTTGGCACAAGAACAATGTATGCACTCTAACACAGAAGCAGTTCAAAAATTACACATATAAATGAGGCTTCTTCCAAATCCATGGTGATAATTATTAAAGTTAATTCTTGAATATTCCAAATATTTTGTAAGGTGACAGCAGATGAGTGTGCTGGGAAGCCTGCAGCCTGGATGGAGGGAACATAAGGAAGGAGCTGTCTTACTGACATACAGAGAGCAAACATTCAACATCTATAAATGGGCCAACAATAAGGCCCCAAAATTTTATTTCTCCCATCAAGCTGTTACATACTAAACCTCCCACTACCTCGATTCTCTTTTGTAGAGATCTGTTGAACCTAGGCCAGTAAAATGTAAAATGAGAAATTCTTTTGGATAGACAGTAGTAGAAATATAAATGAACTTCATGGAATAACTTCTATCTTGAGACGAAAGTTACGTGTATGTTTCTGCATGTGAAACGTGTTACAAGCTACCATGCAATCGGCCACCTGGTGATTCAATATGATTTCCCAGTTTAAAAAACAATACTGAAGAGGCTACACTATCAAGTACCACTATAAAACTTTCACTTTAGACACTTTAAATATCTTATGAATACATTCGAGAGACTAAAAGAAAAATCTCAGTACTCAGTATTTTGAGCTTTCTTAAATACGGCCAGAGAATTAGACTGCCTCAAAGCTTCCTCCCAAGTTAATAGTATCACCATTCAAAGCTTTTATATTACTACGTTTTATACTTCTAGAGGGTTGAAACTAAGTCTTATATGAAGCCTATCTCACATAGTCCCACCCACCAAGTAGGGACTCTAATACCTGTTGAATGTATATATTCCATGGCCTTGTGCAGGAGGTTTTTCCTTTTTGAGGCAGTCTCACTCTGTCCACCCAGGCTGGAGTGCAGTGGCACGAACTCGGCTCACTCCAAGCTCCACCTCCCAGGTTCATGCCATTCTCCTGCCTCAGCCTCCCGAGTAGCTGGGAACACAGGTGCCCACCACCATGCCCAGCTAATTTTTTTGCATTTTTATAGAGACGGGGTTTCACAGTGTTAGCCACAATGGTCTCGATCTCCTGACCTCGTGATCCGCCCGTCTCGGCCTCCCAAAGAGCTGGGATTACAGGTGTGAGCCACCGCGCCCGGCCAGGAGGTTGTTCTGAAGTACCTCTCAAGCAAGATGATTATAAGTTGTGGCATTTGCCCAAATAACTTGGCTTTTGCTGCTTCATTGAAAACAATGCAGGCTAAATTGGCTTACAGAAAATCAGATATACTCATCCAATTGTTAGAAGCCCATTCTCCAGCAATGGCCAAGGGTTCTTTCAAGATTCTGAAACTTGACCAAATGACATCTCCAACAGATGCCAATACTATGAAGATAACCATGGCAACTTTATCTCCAAAAATGTACTTAAGATATAATTTGTGTAGTATCTGAATATCTAGTATGCCTAAGGCACTGTCAACAGATTAAAATACTGAGTTAGAATGTTAAACTAAAGAAGGACTACACACTGGCTGGCATAAATAAACTGCAGGTGTCTTAGAATAAAAACCAACCAGTACCGGTTGGTAATGGGAAAAAAGGTTCTCATCAAGCCAATTTTGGTGAATTAAACATCCTAGGACTTTCATACACTTCTTCATCCCTGATCTGACAAAGAGAGAAGTACATGAAAAGGAGAAGTGGATAAGAAAAGAGACGGGTAGGTGGACATTATGCAGAAAATCTCACATGAAGGGATACCTTTACTTAAATCTTTGTTTTTCACCGCATGTTCTTACTCATAGGTGGGAAGTGAACAATGAGAACACTTGGACACAGGAAGGGGAACATCACACTCTGGGGACTGTTGTGGGGTGGGGGGGAGGGGAGAGGGATAGCATTAGGAGACACACCTAATGTAAATGACGAGTTAATGGGTGCGGCACACCAATGTGGCACATGTATACATATGTAACAAACCTGCATGTTGTGCACAAGTACCCTAGAACTTAAAATATAATTTAAAAAATATGTATATATAAAAAACTTTGTTTTTGTATGAAACAAAAAAGCTGTTAAGTCCTTTACATATCTTTCATCTGACCATATCTTCGATGTATAGTGACACCTACCAAGAAGTTTTGAAAAACACACCCAAAGTTAAAAATGGCATTAAAACAAAAAACAAAACAAAAGCCTCCAAGAATTTCAACTTTTAATTTCACTTAAACTGTGAGTTTTTCCATCTTTGAGCACACAGAGCAGGTCTTCACTGTCTCTTATAAGCAATAGACAGAAGCTTCCTCATGCAGAGGTTATAAATAAAAACATTCTGTAAGCTGCTCTCCAAAGACAAAAATCCCGTTGCCCTCAGAGGGCAGACCACCAAATAGAAGAGAAAGGTAATGTATAGTGAATAAATTTTTATCCACTTTTATTATTTTATGACCAAATAAAACTTGGTAAATGACAGGGTTAGAGGCCGTGTAGGCAGAGAATAATCCAAGGCAATGGAGAATTAGGCTTGCATATTGAGTGATGAAGAGCCCAGCTGAGCTAGAATAAAGATTTCTGTAGGACACTGACAACACTAGAACAGTGAGTTGAGGGGAGAGTCTAGAGCCCTTGAACGGCAGTGCAAAGCTTTCATGAGCAGAGGAATGACGATCTAAATGTTGGTAAGTATTATCAGACAGAAATGTATGGAATTAGAATATAGAGACAGTTTCCCATCACAATGCAGGTGAGGAGAACAGTCAAAATCAGTGTAGTAGTAAAGTTAAATGTAAATGCCATCTACAGTTAAGCTTCCCTTTGTACTGTAACTAGAAGAAAAACTGCTTTGCAACAATGTTCAGAAACCCAAGTCTTCTTTGACCTACTTCATACAGTAATGAAAATATAATGATCCTTTCCTCTGTGTGTACACTAAATACTGCTTAGACAAACTTCATCTTGATACCATTTGTAAATACTTAAATGAGTCCCATAGGTCTCCAAGGATCTTTGCAGAACAAGGCAAATATGTTTCTGTGAGCAAATTACTTGATCTACCCAAAATTCCTTCCTATTGTTTCTCTTATAAATTAGGTCTTCACTAAATGGGGATAAATGTAAAGTACAGGGCTAGATTTAATCAAATTTTCCTGCCAATCATTTTTGTAGAAGGTTATTACTTGATAGAATAAGTATACTTTATGGTGTTCAGATGTAAGCTTCTCCTAAAAGATACATATCACATGAAGGCATCTGTGCTTTTGGATGAGATATTCCCGTATGTGTAATACATTTCTTCTTTTTCTGCCCAATAAAACCTAGCTTGTAAAACACCATCACCTCTGAAATCATCGCAGAGGCCTCTAGACAGCAAGTGGCATATCCATTTTCATTGTATTCTGCATTCACTCATCATATATCCAAATAATGGTCACATAAACTAAGTGCTGTCTCCCCTACTACACAATGAGATCAAGGACAAGGCTACCTCTTGTCTTATTTTAATGCTGTTCCAACATTTAGCAAAGCTAACTAGCCCACACTAAGCACTCAAAATGTTTATACAATATTTAATTACAGATACTCCCTGTCTAACACTGTATAGCCAAGATTACATGGTCTCAGTAAAACAAAAAAAAAGTTGCAATTAAATACTTCTCAAAAATTTTTACATTTGCTCATCCTGGCCCTTTGTTTTGTGGGCAAGGTGAGCACCATGCACATCTTTTAAAGCTATTGACCTTTCCTACAAACTTGGAGACAGGCCTATTAGTCTTGTTATTGTTCCATATAATATAATAAAGCCCTAAGGGGAGGGAAGTCTTGAACATAAAATAACTACTTCTACTAAATCTTTAATGTATTTTAAAAATATGATTCCTCAAACACCCAGAGAAAAACTCCTAACAAATAATCTTCCTCTTAAAGGATGTTTTATTTCAACAATCCCCATTCAAACACCTGTTTTAAATTTAAAACACAATCTGCAAGCTGTATCTACATTACAAGTAAACCATACGCTATCCAAGATTTAGTGTTTTGGGCCCTGATTTGACCCAATTGTCAGAGATCTAATGTATGTATACAGGTATACATATACAAAGAAGTTAGGAAGCCAGCTCACTTTCTTTCAAGGGCAGCCTGTCTTTGGTAAGCCTCAATCAGTAGAAACTGTAACAGTTTTTTAAAAATTTAAAAAGCAGTAACAGCAAACACTGCAGATTGCTTATGGCATTTAACAGGCTGAGATGGAAATTTGTGTGGGGCACGTATGATAAAGGAGAAAGCAAGGAAAAAGAATAACAGAAATGTTATTAAAAGCCCTCCCCACAGAGCCAAAGGAAGTTTTACCTACACATATTTTGTGGAGCTGACATAAGTTATACAATTATGAAAAATTTATTCAATACATAAGGGGATAACCCCTGGAACATTAGTGAGTGTTTTATGACTTTAAGTCTACCAAGATATTTCTCTCACAACAAGATTAGACATTAGAGAATAACCACATGGAAAGTTTTTTTTTAAATGAACTGAATTTGCAAGACTAATAGTCTCATTCAAAGACAATCCTTCATTCTCCAAGTATCTATTAGACACCTGAGCTGTATAGTCCCCCTAACAGCTTTAACAAAAAATAATTACTGTATTTCTAAAACCCTTTGTGTGACAGTTGTGAAGACTTTAAAACAAAGAGTTTTTAAGGAAAACATGGACCACCTTCACTGTACGCAATAAAGAGACCATATCATTGCCATCTATGCAACACCTGCAGAAATTTAAAGAGGGGAAGCGAGGAGGGGAACAACCACCTTTATCTTTGTTCTAAGACAAAGTGTTCCCCTGCTTCAGATCTGCAGAAGCACCTTGAGAATCCCTTCCTGAGGTATTTAATTACACTGAATGATTTGGCACCAGGCCCTTTCCCTGGGTCTTGCTGATTGATAGCATCAATAACACTCACTGGCTGTAATTAAACCACCAAATAGTATCCCCTTTGCCACTTGGCAGATCAATGTTCTTTAATACTCCAAAGAACAAAGTACAAAGGTGAGAGGGGTGTTTTTACCCCTCACCTTCACAGTTCATTTGACTTCGTGCACCAGGATATACTGTAGACAATGCATATTTTACAATTCCCCCCGGACATCGCTTAATGAAGAACATGAAAAAAAATCCTTGGTTTCTTATTCATTTTTGCAACTCTGAGCAGGGGGAAAACACTGTAAGCCTTTTGGCAAGAGTATGCACTGCTTTCACATAGCTTTGGGGCAACATTCGGTTTAGAGGTCAAAAGGTTTCTAAATTAAGTTTGCATATAGCAAAAAATTTTTTCCTTCAAAAAATTATAGCATAAAATGCATGGAAGCTCTTATAATAGAGCAAATTCCCATTTATTGAGGCCCTGGCTAGAAAGCTCAAATATCAAGACACTGGGTAGGGAAGGAAGAGGGGTTTGGCTGGCAGGCTATAAAAGTAAGACAAATTTTTATTAAATTTTAAAAGCCACTTTTTTTTTTTTTTTTTTGAGATGGGAGTTTTTCTCTTGTTGCTCAGGTTGGAGTACAATGGTGCGATCTCAGCTTACTACAACCTCCGCCTCCTGGGTTCAAGGGATTCTCCGGCCTCAGCCTCCCCAGGAGCTGGGTTTACAGGCACCTGCCACCAAGCCCAGCTAATTTTTTGTATTTTAAGTAGAGACGTGGTTTCACTACGTTGGCCAGGCTGATTTCAAACTCCGGACCTCAGGTGATCCACCTGCCTCAGCCTCCCAAAGTGCTGGGATTACAGGCGTGAGCCACCACGCCCAGCTCAAAAGCCACTTTCATAATCTAACATCTTGGATCACAGAACTTAACTCCCAATCTCTATACTATAAGACACCCTTTCACCTTTTATTTTATTTTTTTTTTTTTTTGAGATAGAGTCTCCCTCTATCACCCAGGCTAGGGTGCAGTGGTGTGATCTCGGCTCACTGCAACCTCCACCTCCCAGGTTCAAGTAATTCTCCCTGCCTCAGCCTCCAGAGTAGTTGGGATCACAGGCACCCGCCACCATGTTCAGCTAATTTTTGTACTTTTTAGTAGAGATGGGGTTTCGTCATGTTGGCGGCCAAGCTGATCCTGAACTTCTGACCCCAGGTGGCCTGCCCACCTCAGCCTCCCAAAGTGCTGGGATTACAGGTATGAACCACCGTGCCCGGCCAAGACACCCATTTTAAATGGATAGGTCCTAAAGAACCATACTGAAAATTCTCCAAATACTCTCAGAAGCAAATAAATTATGCTAACATAATTGTAATGTTGAAGTATTTAATGACACACAAATGCTTTGAAAATGAGCAAATTGTGTGTGAGAATGTGTATTATTTCTTAGGTAAATCCAGCACTATATTCATTAAAAACACATTAGTGAATCCCAGCCATTCAACATATCTTGATGTAATCTACAAATGAAAATCCTATTATTTACAAGTAGACTTGTTTTAAAATAAGCACCACAGACCTACCCAAGTGCAAATCATTAAGATCCACTAAACAATGTTCCTCAGGTCAGGCCACCATCTGCTTAAGAATCACCTGTGGTGGCTGTTGAACTACAATTTCCTCAGTCTCTCTCTCTGCAGATAATCAGATTCAGTAAGTCTTGGTTGGGGTGTAGAAATCTGCATTTTTAATCAACCACCCCACCCACTGATCCCGATGAACATTAAAGTATTGGCAGTCTCTTGTGTAAAGGTATTTGAAATAATCCTCAAAACTCTGGACATATTAGGGTTTCCTAGATCACTCATAACAATCACGGATGCCAAGCCCTTTTCCTTGCCATCCACTGATTGTTAGTTTCTAAGTAAGACAAATGCCGGGTAGCTTGAGAGCAAAGCATTTAGGAATATAAATCGCCTGCAAATGCAAAAATGCAGATGTAAAATAAAGCCCATGAAACTCATCCAAAGATATTTCCAAGAACCCAGACTGGCTGGATGTGGCTCAACTGGGTCAGTCTCTTCAAAAAGGCCACTGTGCTTGATTCAATCAAGTTAGGAGCTTCTCTCAGTGACTCTTTCTAGGAATATGAATATGGTTATTTGGTTAAGGCAGGCACAAATTTCTAGATAGACATTTAACAAAACTGGAAACTGAAACTTTTTCTGAATTATCAGTTTCCAGGACTACATGCTTGTTCTATTTTTCCTTGCCCTTCCTGCAGCTCACCTCATCAAGAAACCAAAAACAGAACACAAATCTAAGACTTACACCTCCAAGTCCTATTGCAGCATTCAAAAGACTTCTTCACGGAAGGAAGGGAGAGGAGGCAGACAAGTATCAGATTTCCTGTACTGTTTTCAAAATACAGATGACCCTGGAACAATATGGGTTTGAACTGTGTGGGTGCACTTAATATGGGATTTTTAGACCAACCCCTCCTCTTCTTCTGCCTGCTCAACACAAAGATGACAAGGGTGAAGATCCTTATGATGATCCACTTCCACTTAATGAAGAGTAAATATATTTTGTCTACCTTATGATTCTCTTAATAACATTTTCTTTTCTCTAGCTTACTTTATATTGTAAGAACACAATATGTAATACATGAAACATACAAAATATGTGATAATTGTTTATGTTATCAGTAAGGCTTCTAGTCAACAGTGGGCTACCAGTAGTTAGGTTTTTGAGGAGTCAAAAGTTAGACTTTTTGCTATATGGGGGCTCGTACCCGTAGCTCCCGAATTGTTCAAGTGTCAACTGTACAGCCCTGTCTCATTGCCCAAAAGCAGCATGTCAAGACACTTCTGGAAATAAAACATCCACAAGTAATTCTAATGTAGTACATACGGCTGAGAACGCACACTAAAAGTAATGATAGGAATGGCTGGCAGAAGTGAAAGTAAAATAAAATGTACCATTCGTGCTTTTTTAAAGAGTCTATGCAAATTTAAACAGAGACCAATGTTAATGCACATTTCTGTAACTTTTAAACTAGCATCTATGACTTACATCAACCTACCAGAAAAACATTGTTGAAGAATGGGTAGCTGCCTAAAAAATAATTTCAGGAAGTTATTACTATAATAATAATTTTACTGTTCATTACAACTGAAATAACTGAATCAATGTTAACTCACTTATCTGCTAAGTATGACCTCCAGATCCAGTTTTCTTCTCAAACTGTATGTCTGGCTGTCTCAAGTGCTCACCCTGAAAGAGGGCAGAGTTCTTCACTCCTAGGCAAAGACAGCTTCACTCTCTGGCACCTAAGAGATCTGGTCCAGAAAGTCTCAAGACAAAGAAACTCAAAGGCCCAAATTAAGGCCTCTATTAATTGGTTTATTTAGAGTGGTATCTGAGCAAAACAGTTTAACATCAATAATGTGAAATGGAAAGAAAACAACAAAAGCTACGACATCAGCCAACATGATACTACATTTCTGATGCCAGTAGTGCTTACTAGCTATTTCATTTTGAACAAATCCCTTTTAACCTGAGCTTTATTTCATCAAAGGGATTAGGTATTTGCCTGCCAGGGACTACTGCTGTTTCTGCATGAATTCAAAACAGTAAAAAGATAATAGTCCTATGAAATTTGTTTGAAAAGTAGATACAGCAAGGAATTAAGGGCTCCTTCTTGGGAAGTTAACACAATCATCTTCACTTTGCAAGCCAGGTATGTGGTAGAACAGACTGAAGCCAAACTGACCTAGCACCACTTTTCCCAGGTGATAAATGAAAGAAAAGCCCTACCCCACATTCCCCTTAAAAAGCACTGGGAAAGTAAAGCAACAAGGGCTAGCAGTGTGATGTTCAGGTAGAAAAGATTTTTGGCCATCGAGATCAGTTTCAATTTATCTTATCTCTCTGTTATCTTAGAACTCGAACTCAAACACATTTGAACATGTGGTTCAACTATTTTCAGTGTCTTCTATCATGATGCACACGGTTGGCTTGAATCTCTTCCTCAGCCCACTATTATTAGGAAACCAATTTTGCACTTAACATTCTAGACCTGTGAGCTGTTATAAGGGTTCTGCCTCAATGACTCAAATTTCTGATAAACAGTAAGTTTCAGTGACATCCCCACCACACGCCCCTTTCAATTCCATACGTGCACACATACACACAGACAGCAACAATTTCCTAAACTTATACAAGTTATTACTTCTGTGGCTTTCCCCCTGCCTTACACAGAAGCAATACTCACAAGGAGGCAGTTACTCTTTTAATTCCAATGGAGGTCTTCATAAAACCTGACATTCTCCATGCTGGTTACAGAAATGAAATAGTCAGGTTTTTCTGGTATAGACCTCACCTTGGGTAAGTTTAAGCATCTGCCATGAGGGGCTATGATACCCCTGTGCAGCATGCTTAGGTAACAAAATGATCCATCAATTCCAATAAAGATGGGTTCAGTCAACTGTTGAGACTCTTCCACCATCACTACCCACTGTGTGGCTGACAGGCAGGAAGTAAGCAGGGGACACTGCCACCAACAACCCTGTTCCTCATCCTTCCTTCTTTGTAGGCTCTGCCTCTGCTCCAACAACTGTGGGAAAATCCAAAGGAAATCCATTGGAAGAATGCCTATTTATTGCCCTTTGGGAATTCCAATTAACTCTCACTTTGGAGGTGGCTAGAAGGAACAGAAGTAACACAAGAGGCTTGAGGACAGGACATTCAAGCTCTGGACCTTACTTGGGCTACCTACCCACATTCCCTCGACCACACTAGGTGAGTAAGAAATTTCTGGGCTTTTTGTATGAAAAAAATTAAAGCTGACAAGAGAGCATTCTACAAAACACATGAAGGGCATTATACAAGTAACAGTAAAAAAGTCATCTGTCACTTCTCACTTCAAATAAGGACTATGTAAATGGGACTCAATATAGATAGAAGAATTTTATTTAAATGTATTGAAGAGGTGCTGATAATCAGATGTAATATACTGTTAAAACTTGACATGTGGCTGTGGAAATTTCCAGAACACAAGTTAACAATGAAGTTAGGAAAACATGTACTCGGTCAGTCTGTATTTTTTAAAAGGCAAAGGAACAATTTACTCAATGTTTCCATTTTTACCCCACTCCTGGTATATATTTTTCAATTTTTTTTTTTGTCCAGATAAGTAACAGTTACTAGGCTAACATCTCATAAGTAGGTCAGTTAATTTGTGGCCTGTTCTTCAAACTATTACTTCTAAATTTTCCAAATCTGCTCGAGGTAAAAGTTTTTAAATGAGGGGTACTTTGTAGAAGATGATTTATAAATTTCTACCCTTTGTACCATCACAGGAAATAACAAACTACACAAGCCAGAAAAACACTAGGGTGGGCTGAAATGCTCAGAAAGATGTGGCGTTTAAATACAAAACAAACCTTCCTCTCCTAATAAATACTCAAGGTCAATCCCAACACTGCTCTGCTCAAAACCCTCTGGTGTCCCTCCCTCACCTACAGAACAAAACATCAGCGCCTTCACATACATGCACACCCAGAACATACTCCTGTAACGCATAACTCAGGCTCATTTCCCACATTAGCCTCCCATCCTGCTTTCTTTTTGGGCAAATTCTATATGGTTCCCCTATCAACTGCTTTAAAACTTCCATGCCCTACTAAAGTCATGAACTCTCAGCATTATGGCTATTAGAGCCACTCGTCTCACACACAGAATTGTGCTGCAGGTATTTTAACAGAGGACCTACCGGGTGGCAAGCCCTTAGCGTAGCTTTACTTACGTTCCTGCCTGCATACCCTCTCCTTCTTTACAGTGGGGGCTGGTTTACACACAGCATCTAACAATACTTCCTCCTGATCAATATTAACTTTTATAAAAGAACAAATTATAATGATAAACAAAAACCAACCCAATCCCAATAATCCTGCCGCAAAAGGAGTTTGAACTAGAAACTCAAATCCCAATATAAACTTTACAGTGGCTATTAAACTTTCAAGAGTGAAAGAGGAAGGCAGTTAAAATTATTCTCTCTTCAGGAGAGGGTGCTGCTTTTCATCAAATCATTCCACGCAATAAACATGAATTCATTTAAAAAGTTAACGTTTTTTCTTAATATGCAACTTAGCAGACCACGAAAAGCTTTTTTTCCTCTCCTAAAAGGCAGGTAATGAACATTCTCAGTGATGAACAAATTATTTTAATGACATAAATGGAAACTTAAATGGTTAAAAGCTCTGTCCAAGATTAAGCAGCCAGTTAAATCATTTTAGTAAGGTAATTTAGACAGAGTAAGATTTCAGAAATGTAGTTCTACATTCCTCCTATGTTAAAGGGTCAAGTTCATGCTAAACAGAAAAAAAAAGTATAAATATGACATTTACTAATGAGAAAAGGATAAGCTAGTTAGAAAAACGTATAAATTTAACAGAAAGTTAATGGCAATACAGTAGCTTAGAATACAGGTTTCTTAGCTTTGCTTAATCATTCTCAAACTGAACACAAAAAATAGATAATAATATTTATAATATTCTCATTTTTATAATAGAATTTTCCAAATGTGGTTGTGGTTTAATTATTTCAGTATAAGAAATTTCATATGATTGTATACCAATTAATAACTTTTAAGCAAAGGTAAATTTTAGCCTGGTCTATAGCTGAATGATTAAGGAAAATATTTATTTAATCAAGACCAAAATCGGGCAGTTTTTCTATGGTAGTAGTAATTCTAGACAGAATTTTTTTTTTTCTTTGGAGGGGTTAGAACTTACCAATAACAATAAAACATTCTATTCCCTGAGATAACAGCTCCTTTTTTCCAGATAAATCAACGCCAGTTTCAGGAAAAATAAAGCATCCTAGGCCCATTGTAGAAGAGGGAAAAGCTGAGAGAGATGCTGGGAGCCACGTATCCATTTCACTGTGTTATGTGATAATCACCTATCCAGAGTTCTTCACGCAGAGGAGGGAGGAAGTCTACACATATTCTTGTCAATGAATGATTTTAGTTTGCTAATCATGAATTTAAGTCTGACACCATTAACCTAACAAGTCAAAATTATTGGCTTTAAGCCATAAAAATTCCACATACTATTTAGATTTTTTCAATACTTAAGACCCCTAAAAATAAAATGAGTAGAGAAAGAGCACGAAGACTGAACACAGTAGGTACAACCACTCACCTCATGAATAATTCACCAAAGGAAGGATTCCTATAGGGACCTGAAGGATCTTGGTGAAAAACCTCTCCTTTTCTCACCAGCATACAATTTGACACTCCATGAGATTACTAGCCTACCCCCATGCCTGAACTGCACACATATTACCTTTTTACTACCTTCCCTAAAGAGAATCTTAAAACATTTTTGTAATATTCACACTTTATTTACCATGTCAACACTGGGGACAATGTGGGCAGGCTTAATCCAAAATAGCTGCCTCCCATGCAGTACAGGGATGATGTCATTTCACCAGCAAGGTATGCCGCTGGGACATCACCTTAACCAGGAAAAAAAGTGACCCTTAGGACAAGAGAACAAGTATCTCGAGACTTTAACCTGTATCTGCTACTGCTTAAACAAACAGCATCCTACTATGAGATGGATACGTTGTTTTCAATTTCTATGCCATGTCTTTTAAAAGCAAAGGCTGGTGAACCACAATGAACTCTGGATGCTAAACGATCGCCCAGCATGCTCAAGAAAAAAACATTAATATTTTGGTTAACAGAATGAACCACACGAGGATTATTAAGGTAAAATGCTAGAAGACAAACTGAACTTTGCACACACAAATACCAAATGTATAGAGAACCGCCAAACATTTTTGCTGATTCCTAAGTGCTAGGCCTTAGACTTGCTGTCATAAATTACCTGGGAAGCATAATAAAAAACAGAACCTTGAATCTCACCTGTGGACAGTGATCTAGCAGATCTAAAGTGGATCCCAGAAACTGTATTTCTAACTCACTTCCCTTGGGATTAAGATGCAACCAAAGTTTGGGAACAACTGCTTTAGGTCCTCACAGAGCCTGAGGAACTTCACTTCACTCACCATGGAAATACTGAACATTTGTCATTTATTCAACACACCAACTACTGCACAAAACCCTCCTGAGCCAATGCTATTAGGGAGCCCCAGTCAACTGCTAAATAAACCACCTTTCACAGCACTTGATTCACTGTTTCAATATCCTAATAACCGGGAATTTTACCAAACGCATACTAAATTCTAAGTGGCTTGGAGTATACAAACACTTGAATACACTAACCAATCTTCTGTACCTTTCTCAAGTAAAGCACAGTGTCCTAGCAAGAGTTCTGATATAACGATCAGAAGACAAGGATTTGTTTGAGTCACAGCTCTTTCTTCAACTGCCTGGTCTTGGCTAAATTGTATGACCACCAAGATCTCCACTCTGACTGTGGACAGAGAGCAGTGCTTAAGCCTAAATTACATATGGGTCCCCCTGTAATTCCAAAACTTCTGTGGTTCCTCAAGGGGTAAAGAATATAGACTTCAAAGAAGGGGGAATTCAGCAGGAGCTGGAACAACCTGGCAAGACAGAAGCTGAAGGACAGAATTCCTTTAGATGGGCTCCAAAAGATGAGATGACCACAGTTAAACTAAAAATGAGTGTGAAAGGGTATACCAGGAAGTAGGAGCTACAAATGCATATGCACAGACGCTGGGAGTAAGATCAGCTTACAAGTAAAGAGCCAGTCTGACTACAGTGGAGAACGGCAATAGCACTGGCGTCACTCCTACAAAACTCAGCCAGATGATAGGGTAAAACAGTAGAGAAACACCACAGAGTTCTGAGTGAGCAGTAACATGAGTAAAGTGGTGCTGTGTAAGAAAGTGGTGCTGACAGCCATCACCAGTATAGATTAGAGGAGGGAAAAAGACTTATTCATGGAATAGTATCCCAGGAAATGAAAAGGCTTAACTCAACTTCCAAAACATTCTTAAAGCTGTGAATACTAGAAAAACTTGGCTCAAGACATTGTACAAGAGCACAAAATCTGTCTAATGGAAATAAGTAAACATAGAAAGAACAAACAGGCAAAGGCGGTGCTATATACTTGTGGGAAATGGTCTGCTTTGCCTCATAGACAAATCTGGGCCAAATTGAGGATACCAGCTGTTATCTGGTATTTTTACAGGAACCAAATAGAGAGAGAGAAATAAGTAGCCTGCTGTTTACCCATTACCCTGACCCACATCTCAGAAAATCAGAAATTGATGTCACACTATAAAAGCCACAAGGCTTTACTGTCCTTTCTTCCACATATTCAGCCCAAGCAGCTGGGCCCTAAAGAGAAAAGGCTGAATGATGAACAGTAAGGATACAGCTGTCATCAACTGTCTCCTTGAAGGCCATGGGCATTTCTCCTGTGGAGACCTATTGCCCCTGCAATTCTACCTTCTTCTGGATCTTAGTGCAGGAGGATATTTAGTAAAAGAACTGACACACTAGAATGAAATAAGGGTAATTATTTCTAGAATGGAGAAAAGGACAGTTTCTGGGATGACCACAACTCAGGACCTCAGAACTAGGACAAATTAGCAGCAACCCTGGAAATCAATATAAATTGAGGAAGAGAAACCCGCAAAAATCTGCTGTAGGATAGACAGCACATGATCTGAAGGTAACTGAACACTGGATGTCTTTTTAAAGAACACTTATTGTTACTTAATAGTACTAGTAAAAGATCACTGACAAAAAATATGCAGAGAAATATAGATAATTAGAAAAAGCAGTTCAGACTGAAAAAAACTTCAAAACAAACTTGTCTTAGACTTTATTGGAAATCTCATTTTTCCCTTCACATTTTGATAATATACAGTCACCAGTTCATTTTCTGATTGGTGAATCTTTTCATAGGACATCTTCTTGCTCAAGAAGTATCTAGAATTCTGGGACCTCTCATACCCTAGTATATTTGGGAACCACTATATACTTTCATTTAGATAAGACAGGGCTGGTAGGCATTTTTCTTAGGGGCCAATAAATATAAGGAATGATGTGTCAAAACCACTCAGGGCTAATAAATTACCTTAACTGGTAATTCTAAGAAAAGCAACTTTAAAGCACAAGAATGACACTGCATTTCCAGATACCTGAAAAAAAAAATGGGCAAAAATCTTTTAGACAAGTCTCTAAGCAAGATGGATACTACAGTCAGCCTTGAATAACTTCCCCTCACCACTTCAGGCTATAGTCTGAGCTGGTTTCTTAAATCAAGGGTGGAAAATAGGTTCAAACTTAAGTCAATTGATAGAAGTTGTCTGGAACACTATTTTGAAAAATATTTGGGAGCCACATCTAGACTCTGTGAGAAAGAGTTCCATGACTGATTGGCAATGTCTGCACTGGGCAGGAGAAAGCAAATTGACGGTATAGGTACTAAGAATTTGCTAGAGGCGACATTCCTCTTATTTTCTAAAGGAAAAGAAATCTATGCTGTGAATTGGATTAGCTCCCTCTCAAGAGAGAATCTATTTAAGAATTTCAAAGATTCACAAAAGCAGCAAAGTATCTATAAAATTATTTACTGTATGTCTTAAAAAGAAAAACAACAGAAGAAATAACCTGTGTCATGTAAGTTCCTCCAGTTAGTCTCCTCAAAGCAAGCTGAATTTGCTAGAACTACAACTCAAGCGTCAAATCTAGTCTGCCACCTTTTTGTATAACCCATGAGCTAAGAATGGTTTTTACATTTTTTAATTTGGAAAAAGTAAAAAGAACATTTGTAATACATAAACATCTTATCAATCTCAAGTTTCATTGCCCATAAATAAAGTTTTATTGGATCACGGCTGCATCCATTTGTTTATGTAGTGGCTATTACTGCTTTCAAACTATAAAGGCAGAGTTGAGAAGATGTGACAGACTGCATGGCTCGCAAAACCTTGCTTATTTACTACCCAGACCTTTATAGAAGAACAAGTCTAAGGTTTCCTCAAGTTACAGGGCAAGTAATTCTCTATAAGGGAAGGAGACTTGATTCCGTAGGCTTCCTAAAACATTTATCTAAGAGAGTTGTTGCTCTGTCCCTTTGCGAATACATGAATGATTATATATAGCACTCTTGAACAAACAGTTTCTCCCATTATGCAACAAACACCAAAATTCCACTATGTCTCCCAGGTAACTGTTTATATGGGCCCAAAAGGAAGAAAGGAAAGAACTACAAATAAATCTTATTTTTTTTAAACTTCTGTTCTACAAGTAGATATAAAAAATTTTTAAACATACTTTTATTGTTTTGGTTTGAAGTCTCAATCCATTCAGGGTGTTGATAGCTTTCTCTGCATCCTTGGGGTCAATGTAGTTCACAAAGCCATATCCCAAGCTCTGCCCTAATGAAAGGGAAGGGGAAAAAGGCATATATTAGTTCTATACTGCTGACAGAGATCGACTTTCATTTTGGCATACGGTCTTGTCATTAACACCAGCATATTTCCTCAACAGTAAAATATACATGAAGTCTTTATGTCTCCTGTCTACTACATTTGCTAGTTTTAGAACTCAGCAAGCAGTGCTGTTTAGGAAAAAAACCACACATCCCCAAAGGATTCCATCATACATGCCCTGCCTGAGCCAGTGTATACTAGCAGCAAGACAAAGCTCAGCTTCACAAACTGTGGGGATAAATCTCTGTGCTATGGAGAGGGCTTAACAGGCAATACCTTTTCAGCTTCAGTTTCCTTACCCATAAAAATGGGAAGACAGAAAACATCAACCAAGAATCTGTCAGTGTTCTGTAAATTGTACCCTGACATATTTACAGCCTTTACCAAGTACAATTATGTCGGAGTCTAAAATGGTGAAGAACCATGTGTGGGCGTGTATACATGTATGTTTATTTTAGAGGAGGGCTTATCTTCAAACATAATCAAATTTCTCCAAAGAGGGTTTTATGATCTAGATAAGAGTAGAGAAATACGAACACGAAGACTTACAGTGATGACATCGAAGACAAAGAGAACATATAGGAAAAGAAGAAACAGAACATATACAAAAATAACAGGAGAAAAAAAGTCTAGAGTAAAAGTTGCTTCAAAGTGTTTGTTGTTGTTGCCACCCTCCGCCCATCATCTGAGCCCTCTCACTCCTGGTTCACTGATGCCTTAGATCTCAGAAAATGGGAGCTATCAAAAGCAGTTGAATCAATGGAATGCAAAGATAACAAAAGTCAATTGCAAAGGTCTCAATTTTTCAATGAAGAAAGTTTCTCAGTTTGAAATGGCAAGAAACATTATACAGGTGACAAAAATCGGCATAAGAAAAGTTTAGTCTACAAAAGTTAAAACAAACTAAATGACGATTTCCCAGATGCCCAAGGACGGTCCAAATGCTTTTACTAAGTACTACTGTTGCATCGATTTCATAGGGAAGTGAGGTATTTGTTCTTGATGGGGCACCATAGGTGCAAGTGGTTATCAATGTGGGTTTTTCGGACAGCTACTCTGGTTATCGTAATGTGGCTACTTGTTACTACATAAACGAAAAGAGAAGGCTAAATACAGTGCCCAATATGAAAACTAGTGATTATATTTTGGGACCACAATCAGAATTTTGGGTAATCACTGCTAATATATGTCCTCTATCAAAATGTATTTTCTCCTGTTTTTTCAAAAAGAAAAAGGAATAGAGAGCTAAAAACTAATTAGGTTAATTTTATCTCACACTAAAATTGAGAGGTTTTATTTTACAGTTCTAGTAGAGTCACATGTGAAGCCACTATATTTTTAAGCATTCAGCTTTTCATTAATTCAACATTTATCATGTGTATACTGCATGCATTGTGCCTCTCTTATGAAAATGTGTTGCAGACCTATTGTCATTGAGTAGAATTAAATTGGTTGAATGTAACAAAATCTGCTCAAGGAACCAGTTTACAGTGGAAAGACAGACTTCCAATACTGGCTCTGTTGTTTACTGGCTCTCAGTTAGCTGTGCAACTTTGAAGAAGCTACTTAACACCTCTCTGAACCACAGCTTCCTTATCTCTAAAACGAGGGTAATTCCTACCCAACTAGGTTGCCGATGAATTGATGAAAATACTCATTAATGATGAAAGTGGATCCTCCTTAGTCAAAAGATAACATGAGAAAAAATAACATGCTTACTGTTAAAGATTTTAAGTATATTCATTTAAAGCTAAATAAAAAAGATGCTACAAATATAACAGAAAAAAAAGGGCAATACAAATATAGTTTTGTCACGCTGCTATTCTATGACAAAATAAATCAATTGTATCAGCATAGTCTAATTGCCGTTTCTACTGATAGATACTACTCCTCCTGCATCTTAGCAGCTTCTAACCCCAGTGCATTCTCAACCTTGACTGCAATGGAATCATCTAGAAAGCTTAAAAAAAAAAAAAAAACTAAAACAAGAAAACCTGATCCCTGAATCCCACTCCCAAAGATATCTATCTATCTATCTATATATATAGATATATATACACATACATATATGTGTGTTTGTGTAGTGTATACATATATATGTGTATATGAGATGAGATCTCACTATGTTGGCTGGGCCGTGCTTGAACTCCCGGGCTCAAGCGATCCTCCCACGTTGGGCTCTGATTTTATCGGTCTGTCACGAAGCATTGGTACTAGCTTTTTAAAATCCTGGTGACTAACGTACAACCACCATGTTGAGAAATCACTGCATTAATGGTGAGAACCTAGCTGGGGCTGCTGTGAGGTCTAAGAAAGGTCTTGCAGGGATGACTGCTGTTTCACAGTTGCGTTGTTTAGGTACATATGGATGTATTTCTTCTAAAATCTTCAAGTTACCTATTACTTCAAAGGAACAGTTTATTGGCCTCCTGAGGTCCGTCTGGGGCACAGGAGTGCCTACTGAGATTAGATCACTGGGTAAAGTGAAAAGCCTGTCTTGCTTACTTCCTACTTAGCTGTTTCCCACTCTGGCCTCTGAACCCTTACTCCCGGCCTGCTGTAGGCACAGAAACATTTGCTAAATCAAAGAATGAGAAACTTACTGATGTTGTTTATTTAACCAAAGGTATTATCATCATCACCACCATCACCATCAGAGGACCCAACCATCGAATGGGTCCTTCCACCTGATACCCTCAAGCAATCATGACTAGCTATATGAGTCAGTCGAATATCTAATATCTGTTAAGTTGTTTATACTCAGAAATATTTATCCCCAAATGACTTTGCCTTCTTATAAAAAGTTTCTTATTTGCCTAGTGGCATTATTAGGATGAGTGCCACTCAGAATATGTTTGAGGTAAGCAAAACTGTATTATTATCCTAAGCAAAATAATATGAAAGGGGGTATCTGCTATTAAAAGACTGCATTCCTAAACCTACCGTCGTTGGTGTATTAAAATGTTGGCACTATAACAAAAGGGAGTTAGAACTTTAAATTACTTTACAGTGAAAATCTGTAATCAAGGCAGCAAATATTTATTGGATGTTTAATATATATTAAGGGCATCACAGATGATACCAAGATAGGCAAGCCTCCCCATTCTCACCTTTTAGCTACATGGTATTTTACTGTTTAATTGTAGCTTCACATTAACCATGTTCGGCATTCAGATTCTTCTCCTACAAGGTAGAAATGATATCTGAAGCTTGGCAAGGTCAATCAGCTTCTACAAATCAAAAAGGCAGGGAGGAAGTAGTAAAGTCAGGACTTGAAGTCAGGACTCTCAAATGCTGTGCTCTACTCCACTCAATTAACTAGTTTATACCTGAACTGAGACTTCAGGCATATTGCGTATAAGCCCAGGACTAGTTTGTACCCAATATGCCTGAATAATAATGTAACCAGGCACTTCTGACACTTTTACCGCAAAAGTTGTTTCTTGTTTGACTACTATCTCAAACTTCTGTATCTTTTGTACAAGTATCAGTTTTACTATATATAAATTTCTGTGCCATTATTCATTCCTATGACAACATAAATTGCATCTTATTTATATAGTGTATATTTCTGGTTATAAGTGAGTGCACAGTTTTTACAAATAAAAGCAGTAGCAAGGCAAACATTAAAAAAAATACCTAACCTACCCTTTTCCCACTCTTATATTCATCAGTAACAGTCATGGGCCACCAGGGAAGGCTTGGAAACCAAGCATGATTTATCCATATCATCCAAACCTATTTTTCAAGTCTCTCTGTATTTAGAATGTGCATACTGATAATCCCCAAACTAAGATTCATTTCTTTAAAAAGTTTTATAAAATGCTACATTTAAATTCCAAGTATAACCATTATGGAAACCAACATGATTAAAAGACTATTCTGACCAAAATGACAAAGCTAAGGCTCTTCCAAAGAAAAAAAAAAAAAAAAAGCCTTTAAGAAAAACAAATCCTGTCTTTAAATGCCAAAAAATTTGCCTGGTAACTGAACATAAAGAAGAGGGTCAACGCCACATGTCCTCAGCTATTCTCAAAAGCTACCTGTGGTCAAGTCTTCTCAAGAATTTTCGAACCATTAATTCAAATCTTTTTTCTTTCGAGGCAAGGTCTCTCTCTCTCTGTCATCCAAACTGGAGGGCAGTGGCATGATCTCGGCTCACTGCAACTTCCGCCTCCTGGGTTCAAGCGATTCTTCTGCCTCGGCCTCCCAAGTAGCTGGGAATACAGGCCTGTATCACCACACCCAGCTATTTTTTTGTAGTTTTAGTAGAGACAGGGTTTCGCCACGTTGGCCAGGCTGGTCTCGAACTCCTGGCTTCAACTGATCTGCCAACCTCGGCCTCCCAATGTGCTGGGATTACAGGCGTGAGCCACCGCACCTGGCCCCAAGTCGTGATCTTAATGGCCTTGGTAGGGATTCTGGAACTTTGCTATATTCTGTGCTGCACTGTTGTGTATGAATGCCTTTTGTTTTACACCCTTCTTTTTAATCTAACATATATGCCACAGAAAAGAAACGCTTCTTCACAAGAGATAGAAAAATAGTTTATAAAATGCTCCTGGCACAAGGAGAACAGTTATAAACAGGCTGGTAGAAATCATGGTCAAGGGATCTATACCACAGAGCTGAAGCACTCCACATGCCTCTGAAGAGGACCAAAAACTACTGAGAGTAGGGTTCACAGCAAGGAGAGGAAAACAGGAAGAGAATCCTTCTAGTGGCAAAGTGCTACTGTGGGAAACACAGTAAACGGCAATAGATCCCAAACTGTGCGTAATTCAAAGCATCAGCTATTCCCCTGCCACCTACATTGTTTTAATACCCTACTTTAATTAAAATTTTAATTGCATATTTTAATTAAAAATACATAATCTTCTGGACCTGTTTCATTCAAAGGTCACTTTATTTAGTCTTTTCTATTTTAAATTACTACCAATGTTCATAAAAATCAAATTACCCCCTCAGGTTTAAAGGTAAAGGCAATAGACTACCGTAATTCCTGATTAAAAGGTATATTAATTTTATCCAACCAGTATCAAACGAGATCCTCAACACAAAATTGTGGAAAATAAAACTTTGTATTTAAAAAAAACAAGAGTCACCCTACAAATTTCTCATCTACAATAAGCATTCAATAACTATGGGAACCATACTTTTTGCTAGGCCTTGAGAATGCAAAAGAGAAAAAAGTTCTTTCTCATAAAGCCTATATTTTGACGGGGATACAGGAACACATTCTACAGGGTATTAGAAGAAAATAGAGCTAAGGAGAAAAAAGCAGCAGGGGATCAGAGTGGGGAGGGGAGGGGAGGAGCAGGGCTGCTGTTTAAATACAATGGTGAGAGCAGGCCCTATCCTGCAGGTAACATTTGATCCAAGGCTTGAAGGAACTAGCTCAAGTCTAACAGTGAAGATGTGCAAGACATTCCAGCCCAAGTTCTGCCATACACGCATCACATTCTGCCAGTTCTACCAGCTAAATCGGCCCCTTGTCTGCGTTAGCATTGGTTCTGTATTATTCTGGCCCTGATCATTGCTACACTATCCTAATAGGACACCCCTTGCTTAGACTCCCATTAACTCCAAAAACAGCCATCCTCCACCAAAACATTGTCCAGGAGAACTTCTTAAAACACAAATCTAACCATACTCTGGTTTCCAGTCACTGTCAGTTTTTTGCTCACTTCTACTTTTGCTCATCTTCCACCACTCCTACACATACACCCTAAAATGCACATTCAGTTCTCTATGTCTCGAACACAGCTCTCCAACTAGCCAACTCCTATGTATCCTTTGAGCCTCTCTGAAGTCATTTCCTGCCACAACTTGCCCCATCCCCAGTGCACACTGCTCAGTGCTCCTCTCGACTAGTCCTCCCACAGCTTCTGATATTATTCCGTTATCTTTGTTACGTGTGTCTGGGGTCCATTTGGATGCTCCCTCACTAGACTGCTGAGCAAGGGCAAGCAGAACATAGTTCCTGACAAAGAGGACCCTAAGACAGATCATTAAATGTTCTGTGAATGACTGAATGAACAACAAATGAAGGAACAGCAGCATCTGCCTTCCAGGAGCCTGTGGTTTAGGCAAGAGTTGCCCTTATAAACATGTTCCTCATGTCCTTACACTGTACCAGATGGATTACAGAACATGTGGAAACAAGATGCTCAAATATTACAGTATTCTGCCTTCATAAGGAAGTCATACCACTTTTAAATAGTTCATGTAAAATTGTTCATATGAAAAATTTCTACAAATACCATTAAGATGAAGTCTCAATTTAAAAAAATGTCATCTAGAGTAATTTGATAGATTTACATAAATCTGTTCCACAAATCTGTAAGTATGAATTATGGGATGTCAGCATATAATTTTGTTGAAAGTACTTTTTCACTAATATAATTAAGTCTGCTGAGACTATTCATGTACAAGTCAAATAAAATGCAGAGTGAATTCTGTAAAAACCTGGTAGTTGAATCAACAATAAAAGGTGCCTACACTGATTGATGTGTATCTATTATTTCATTTAGAGCAGTAGTAATGTTTTATGAAATAAAAGAATAAAAGCCGTGCGAATCTTTTTCAGATCCCATAGTTAGCAGAAACAGGTCACTATGGTCCTCTCTGTCAAGCAAGACTTGCAATCTGAGGTTTAATAATGCAATACTTTTAAAAAGCAAAACGGAAAGATTCGCTTCCTGCAAACACAGCTCTTGCATAAAACTGCACGCCTTAACACCAAAAAAAAGCAAATAATTTGATTTGCAAAAAGAAGTTTTCGTTACAAAGGGGGAAAATTGTTGCTTTTAATAAAGACCCTGTTCCCTCCTAATACCCTTCTCTCTCCTCCCTCAAACACACAATAAAGTTGCAAATATGTTGTATTTCTTCAGATGGACTTACTGTTCTTGGGCACTCATTATGTGTGTCTGTTCAGACAGGCTGTGCACTGCAACTCTGGCACCAAAGCAACTCGCACCAGACTTAACAAAGGAGCTTTCTTAATATCTCAGATCTGATACATAGCAAAACCATGTGGGTACCACACAGCAGGGAAAAGGTTTGAGAGACTCTTAGAACAGAGGGATGCAATTCTCTCTAGTCACGTTTTTCTCCACATTTTAATTCCTGACTTAGCCTGAGTCTCCTCAAATGTAGCATGCCAGATGTAGCAGGTCCCTCCATTTAAACACTCAAGTTAACGTGGGTCAAGTTAAACAGGTCCTCCTTGCTGCCCTCTAATGAGTAAGATCAAATTGTTGAGATGGAGGACTGGTGACATCCTATTACTACAGTCCAAGTCAGCCTTCCCGAAAGCTGGGAGCATTTCTACCAGCTTCCCAAAGGACATTAACAGGGATTATCACAAGGATGGAGAATTCAACCTAGACACTCACATAATACAGAAAACAGATGGCTCACTCGAAGACTCATCTTCCACCCAAATGCTAATAAAGCTGGCCTGAGAATGAAAGGCTCCAATGCTTCTAAATGATTTTCAGGACTTTACAGATACATGGAGCTAATATAGAAGAGTTTAAATTACAACTTTTCTGCTGAAATCAAAGTTGCAAATAGTGATCATTTGGTAAATATTACCTAAGCAGCCTAAATTCTAGAGGGAGTGGTTAATGTCCTCAGCACCAGGGCATTTTCTCTTCAAGTTAATTTTAATAGCCATATCTGTCCCCTGATTATGCAACTGGTAGAGCTCTATTTTCCTGTAGTTCCAGTCCCAGTAATTATGAATCTGCTGGCAATGCAGCATGACCCTGCTTAAGTTGGCGAAACTGTGGGTTCTTAATATATCACATTTTCAGACAACATTAAGAACTGCCACACAATTCAGTCTTAGACTATTGAGAACAGAAACAGCATATTAAATCCTCTAAATTCTTGAGAAGTATTACACCGGGTACACAAAGATGTCTTGCATCCAAGACCAGGAAGATTAGGAAAAATTACCTGTAGTAGCAAAATAAACCAATTCCTCTACAATACACAGGATGAGACTCTACCTGAAAGCAGGTTCTCCAGCTTGAAAGAAAGTGACTGAGATAGTGTAGCATGCTCAGCACCACAATGAAAACAAAAGGCGGTTCTCATTACTTACTGATGTAGGTAGTTTCTCTAAAAGATAGGTCAGCAGTTCTACCTTCAAACACTGGAGCTGCCACCAGGATAGAGCAAGTGCCAAAATACCTTCAGATAGCCTGAAAGTCATACCTGACAGTTCAAAAAAGGTTAGGACATTAACAACTCTGGGCTAGTCCAATCTACTTTCAATTAAAGGTTTGGGTATGCTGCAACTTTCTCATTTCTTTGTTAATTATAATTAATTCTATACAGATCCACCACCGCCCCCACGCCCACCCCCCCCCACACACACTAACAGAGTCTTATATTATCTGCTTTATCTTGTGTTTACTTAAAAGACAATGGAGTTGTTCAAGTATGTATCATTTGGGATGAAGGCAAAGGAACTGTATTCCTCAAAATACTATTGTGATAGAGGAAAACAAGTTAACTGTGGTAGTAAAAAGGGCATCTGCTGTTGCTTGTGTGACCAGCTGGTGTCAATCTTCATAAACATGCACTCTTGCCTGTGCCTGCACACACACACACACACACCCCACTAAGCAGTCCATCAAGAGGCAGTACGGCTTCTTAATGTGTTTTTCTCTCTGTACGAGATCATTTTTTAACTCAGATACCACAAGAAACAAAAAATTTAAAGGCCCTATGCACTATAATTAGATCAGTGCCTGTTTTGAAACTATGTCAGAGTCCTGCAAACCACCATGGAGAGCTCCCCATTTTGTCAAGAACGGGAAACTATAAAATTAGACTCTACCAAACCCACCAAGTCCACATGAAAAAAAATATATTGTTAGAGATAAATTTTCTTCTTGAACACATTTTTCTTAAAAAATCACTCTCTCACCCAAAAGTTAAAGGTTCACCAGCCCAAACCTTCCAGTAGGAAAAGGTCAGTAAGTTTGTTGGGGAAAAATGCCCATTCACACTGCCCCATAAATGCTATGTCTACCTGTCTGGAAGTCAACAGTACCACTGCCAAACTAAACTATCAAGCAACTATGATCTTTACATTACATATATCACATTTAATTCTCACCACAAGGCTACATGTAAATACATCTGTATCCATTTTACGGACATAAAGTTGGAGGTTCAAAGATGCTAATTTAACTTGCTCAAGGGCACACACAGCTAGCTCAAAGGAGCAGTTGGGTTTCCACACCACAATCAACCTTTCCAAACTCAGTCTTTCAAAAGCGTACACTTTATTGCCTTCGGCCATGTGTGGAAATTACTTTGTGGCAGAATCCTGTACATCCAAAGTTTACAACTTTCCAATCAGAATATTTATAATCTCCAAATACATCTCTATTTTATTCTTGTTCTTTGTCATGAAATAAACTGACTGGAACTTCAATTCTTTATTAATCCATCCAAGAGACTATCTATGAAAGAAAAAAAAATGACCTGAAAGAAAAGGAAGGACATCTTGCAGGTGCACAAATCACTTAAGTCCCCAAAACAAATCCATCATTACAAAACAGATAGATGAGAGGTATCTGCATTATAAAAAGATCCATTTAAAATGGGCCTTGATTTACATACTCCTTTTCCAAACTCAGAAAGCAGTTCTTATGGCTAAAGCCAAACATGTTTGCTACTGCCAAAACAGTCTCCCACACAAGACATTTCTCTCCTCAGCAGATTGCATTAAAATGCTTTCATACGCATAGCATGATTTCATAGCGGTGGAAAAAAGAGGGGATCAATACCACATGGTCTCTGCCCTCTAAGACGCTCAAAAATTTTAAGCTCCACACAGTAAACAAGGGAGATGCAGGCACCTAATGAACATGAAATACATAAAGTGCATCACAGGGGTTTCAGGCTTAACCAGGACCAGCTTGAAAAAGAGAACTCTTTAGTGTGTCAAAACAGAGAAGATAAAATTCAGGTGTTTCCTGACAAACAAATTAAGGAAACAGGAACATGGAGAACAAATCTGTAAAGAAGTATAAAAGAGACAGGCCAAAGGCATACGACGCTGAACATAAGGCATCTATGTAGAGGCAAGCAAACCGACCCCCCATCCTGGGAGCAAGGCTGGCCCATGTGAAGGTTTACAGCAGACAAACTGCAGGATGCACCAAGCACTGAGGCACAATGAGGAAAAAGGCACACGAGGGACCCAGGGACAGTCACCTTAGTGGTCTGGTATAATCACTGAGCAAATGCAGATGTAAGACTAACTACGGACCTCAGGGTTAGAAATCACCTACATTCTTTTTCTTTCTTCCCTCCCCTCTCACCTCCTTATTCCTTCCCTCTCTAGACACTCCCCTTAGGCAATCCGTGCTTATCTACTTAGGCTCTTAAGAAATCCCACAGGCTAATCTTGAAACAAACCAGGAACAGAGTCCCCACTACAAAATCCTCATGATTAGGAGGAGTCATAATTAGTCCACCACCACTGAGCCAAAGTCAAGATAATGCCAATCAGACCTTCAGACACCCAAGAGAGCCACTGAACGAGACACACAGATCCTGCACCACTTCTGCACGTCTCCCATACCTTTCCCTTTGAAAATCCTATGGTAAATTTTTAAATTGAAGATGGTACTTTAGAATGCTAGTTTGCCATCTTCTCAGTTTGCTGGTTCCCATTAAAACTGCTTTTCCTCCCACCAATCCTTGCCTCTTGTGTTCTGGCTTTCAAGTGGCAAGCAGCTGAACCTGGGTTCGGTTACAGGCCTTCTAAAGTAATGGCCAGGATTGAAACCTAGCAACTTCTTGTGTCCCAGGAGGATCCATACTTCCTTGGCATGATACTGTCTTGCCTTTGTAAAAGTAACTAGAAGGCAAGAAACCTTTTGAACCATATTACCCAGAGATTAATATAACACACCAACTCAGCAGCCTTGCAAATATTCTTGCACTATAAAACTAACAGATATGGATAACCCCAACCACCAAAAAGCTAAACCCAAGATTACTACATTAGGCAGGCCTTATGATTTTCTGAGACCTCCTTTACATAGCTGTAAAAACAAGAACCTGAATACTCTTTCTGCCCCCCAACCCAGCTAAGTTGCTATTATGAGTGGACAAAGTGTTAATAACTACCATAGTAAGTGGGGAAAAACTACTGCAAGTGTTAACAAACCTTATTTTTAACTCTGAGTAGCAACTGCAAAATTACACATGCCTTGTGAATGCACGTACATACCTACGTCCTTCGCATATAATACGGTGACATCAAGTTAGAAAAGGAGTGAAAGAGGGAGGGAAGCTGAGTCATTACAAAGGGAATATTGGGTAGCATCACATGATAAGATGTTTCAATAAAGTAAAAACATATTTCACCTTATGTGTACTGATCATAAAGTATCTGCTATAGAGTGATACGTACAACCCTTCCACCGGGGGGGAACTGTCCACTGTAATTCCTTTTATATCAAAAAGAAAGAGCAGAATTAAATTAGAGGTATTTTTAGCAAAGACAAAGGAAGTAAATTTCCAAAGGACATCCATTGTCCCCAGTCGACACAAGGATTAAGTATAAATAACATGTGATTTTTATTCTCTTAGTACAGGACATGTTGCTTATAGTTAATGAAGAGGCAGTTAATCAAGAGGGTATGAGGAACATTTTTCTTTCTTTCCTCTAAACTTAAAATAGTCACACACAGCACTGATTTTTATATGCTTAGGAAAAATCCCCAAACAGACTGATGGTGTTTGGGCTGGTGGGGGTATAAATGCTGAGTTAAAGGAACCCTATTTAAATACTACAGACACAGCTTCAAAAACCTCAAGAACACTCTCTCTGAAGCAATAAAGAAAAGGAATCCCAATGGAACACAGTCCCCAGAGGAAACTGAGCTGTATATGGTTAAAGTTGTAAAGGCTATAGGTCAGATGGGAACCGTGGCTACGAATTAAGTCCAAGAGGTACCCTGACAGAAATAAGTTATCAATTTTGTTTTTGCTCAGGGACAGCTTATGCTACAGCAAACCACTCTGAGACCACAGGGCAACTTGCCCACCAATTAACAGATGGCTCCTAAAGAGAAGTACAAAATGGTGCAGCTCCTACGACTGCCACATTCATATCACACATGAGCATTTCTTCCCAAATCACCTCATCTAAAAGTTGAAGTGATTAGCTATTGTAATACTCCAAATTTAAAATTCACGGATACTTTGAGGAAGATTTTGCTAAGAAGATTTTACCTAGACAATGACTCATTAGGACACAAAAGTAATGCGGCACCATCCACATCAGCATGATATAGTAAACACATTATCCTGCCGAATGAGCGGAGCAGAGGCTTGTCTTGTCTTTTACCACTGACTTTAAAGTATATTAAAAACGAACTATCTAAATCATATACCCAGCAACTTAGTACATCTGACCATTGCTGTTAATTCTGGATACGTCTTTCCTAGGAAACAGGAAAAACCTAAACACAAAAATAATTTTAACATATTACCATTTTATCATCTCAAGTACTCTTAAATGTGTAACAGGGTAGAGGGTTAAAAAAATCTTATTCAACAATGCTTCAATTTTAACTCATCTTAAAAACTTTTAATGTGATGCTTTCTTTAATCTGCTGTTACTGAAGTTACTCGATTTGCTTATTCACATATCTGAGACCCACTCTTGGGGAAGGCGCTATGTTTTTATGGCACCAGATTAAACAATATGAAGGACCATCTGATGTGGGAAGTAACTTCTATACACAGAGCTTCTCAGCTATTTGGGCCACATTACATGCCCACTTGGCAAACACATTTTAAGATTAAGGCTAAGACAAGTGGATCAGAAGAATCCATCTTATTACCACAAAGGGGTCCCTAAGGAAAAGGAGGTTAGGAGTTTAAGGCCTGCAGCTAACTAGCCTTATGAATTTGAGATTGGAATCTCATCTGTGGGAAAAGAAACTGCACTAAAGGTATTCTCTGATGCTCGCCCCCACCTATGATTCTACCATCTCCACCTTAAGTTTCACAAATAGATTCTCATCTGCGTGTTAGAATCAGTCTTGTTAAAGAGGTTCCTACAATGCAGAATGCCATACAAAATGTTAGGTATTCAATTACAAGTACACCACTCGAAGAAATGAATGTTTCACTACATAACTAGTTTTTCAGCCCATTCCAATATTCAATAGCCTCTGCTGTCAAGCGTTTTCCTATTTTGTTGCTGAAAATTTCTTCCTTGCTATTTCTAATGAAGGAATAAAATAGTTATATATTATAAACTAATCTCCTTTATCTGGGGAAAAACTTTAAATATGTATGCTGCCAGATCACTTACTAGCCCCCTATACCCAAATAGAATATAACCTATTAAGTGCTTATTCTAGTTATCCTAATTGACAACAACATTATTACGGTATTCTACTTAGATTATAAACTTTATTTTTCTCAAGCAAGAGTATTTTCTAGCAAGAAAACATATATATACTGAAATGGATCTTAACACAAAAGCCTACTATACTATTTTGGGCTGCTTTATCCTTCTTGTGCACCCCCCGCAAAAAAAAAAAAAAAAAAAAATTTATAGTAAAGGAATCAGAACTTTCATCTCATTATTCCCTACAAAGCTAATTTGTTCCTTCATTTGCATTCTGTCATTGTAATCTATGACTTAAAGAAAATGAAGCAAAAAAAAAATCTTTTAAAAACAAACCAAAAAAAACAGGCTGAACACAGTGGCTCCCAAATACCAGCACTTTGGGAGTCTGAGGCTAAAGGATCACTTAAGCTCAGGAGCTGAAGACTAGCCTGGGCAACAACAGGGAGAACTTGTCTCTACAAAATATATAAATTAGCTGGGTATAATGGCACATGTCTGCAGTCCCAGCTACTCGGGAGGCCAAGGTGGGAAGATCACTTGAGCCTGGGAGCTTGAGGCTTCAGTGAGCTGTGATCACACCACCACACTCCATCCTGGGCAGTGACAGAGCAAGACTCTGTCTCAAGAAACAAAACACAAATCAAATAACCAGGAACTATGGTAGATTTTTACAATCCCCAAAGAAGAATGTTTTCTGAATGTAAAATCTATAGCCACATTAAGATGTTATACAAAGATTTTCTGTGTAATCCTCTATAACCTGGTAATATCTTGGCCAGGTCATTCCCCTGCCCTACCCACCACCAGGTTTTCACTTAAAGCTACCTGAACAGATATCCCATTCAAATCCTTTCGGTGTACATAAACATCTTAATAGGTTGCAAAGAAGAACACAAAATTGACTAGATTCTTTTTTGAACAATTACATTTATGATTCACCATCAGTGACTTACTTGCTAGGAAAAAAACATACTGTAATAAAGGTAAAAGTAGACTTGAATCTCTTCAAGGAGAACCAAAGACTGTCCAAAAACCTAATGATGACTATACTACTTATCCCATAGGACACAGAAATATAATGCCTGTAAGCATACATATGTCCCTACATGGCTGGAAACCAAAAGGGTTAACTAAAGGGTTTTAAAGAAATGACCACTAAATAAGCAGAGGAGATAAATGTAGGTCATTCATAGGCAAATCTGTTTTTCCACAAGATATATGACTCTCCTTAGCTACTAAAAGCAATGGGAGTCACCAAACATTACTGACCTCTGAAGACTAAAAGCTAGAGATGAAACATCCAAAAAGACCTGCTGTGTGAATGCTACTGCTGGTGGTCATCTCAGTCATTCTTCAGGTTGTTCTTGCTCACACTCAGGGAGCAAAGTAGTGCCCAAGAAACATAAAAGGGGGAGGAAGTCACAAGAGATGACTTGGAAGGGAGGATCGGTATCTTCACTGCACCTACTATTTTCATAATTAAATTCAAACTTTGCTTTCCTCCAACACTAACAATGTGACACAAATATGAGTAAATTGTTTGAAAGACACTGACAAGTGACTTTATTTACAAAATATGCATACATACATACACACCTCTCAAAACAAACTCCTTTACCAATAGCTGTGGCAAGTTCACAACAGGGGCTTCTAACCAATTACAAAAGTTACTATCTTACAGGTCAAATTGAGACCAATACAAAATTAATAAGCTTACTTTTGAGTTAAAAAACACTGATAGAAAAAGATAAATATGAATTACATAAAAATTGTTTCCATGGAGTTCTAGATTGTACACTGACTCTAGCTAACTGGCACAAAGAAACACACTGAAGAGTCACAGAGGGTTTTCAGAATGAGTAAGGGCTAGGAACCAGACGTCAAGGAGTTAAGTAGCAGGAAGTAAAACTACCCCCACCTCAGAACAGAGAGGTGAGTCATCATCACCATCTTATCCTTCTATCACTTCCTTAAGACCCTAGGTACTGAGAGAAAATGCCTAATTGACTTTACTTGCGTTCCTTACTGGCTGCTTGCCTATAGGCAGGCAGAAAGAGAGAGGACCCACCCCACTGGCTTCTGGAATTAGCTTTTTCCCACCAGCAATATACTAAGAAAGAGAATTCCCCCATACAGAAGGACCCTAATGAAATGAAAGACTGAGACAAGTTTGTCTTGGATCCATAAACATCCTTAGAAATCTTTCCATGTAAACTGAAAAAGAAAAAAAAAAAAGCCTCTCTCATTTCTGTTCAAATAAATGACTGCATCAAATATTAATCATCAAATGAAATAATCAATAAATCATTAGTGGACCAGACTATACTTTTACATCTTAGCTCAACAAAACGGGCACCAATTTAGAACATCCTGCATTCCACCTTCACAGTATGAATATTCCCTCCTCCACCTCCCTTGAACCATGAGGTATACGACAAGAAGTTCCACTAGCCGAGTACAGTAGTCCTCCACCACCCACCTTATCCTTGGGGGTAACAAGACCCGCAGTGGATAACTGAAACCACAGATAGTACTGAGTCCAACATAATACACACTACTTTTTTTTTTCCGATCTGTTAAGATGGATTCTAAGTGACTAAAGGACAGGGAACATGAACAGCCATGGATAATGTGGATGAAGGGATGATTCACATCCTGGGCAGGAAGGTGCAAAATTTAATCACGATACTCTGAATGGTGAGCAACTCAAAACTTATGGATTGTTTATTTCTGGGATTTTCCATTTAATATTTTAACACCATGGTTGACCATCAGTAACTGAAACTGCAGAAAGCGAAACTGTTGATAATGGGAGGACTACTGTATTTTATGGCACAAGCTCTCTTCAACAGATAGTCACCACTTGAAATCAATAACTTAACACTGGCTGATATTCTCCAGCACACCCAAAGCTCAGACAAAGACTACTGAACAACTGGTTAAGCTTGAGTTGTCTTTAGTCAAGACAAGACCTTACAGCTCCAGAGGTAGACGACCTTCCTTATCTCAATCAGAGGCTTTTGGAAACTCCCTACAAATATGAGTGAAAAGTAGGCAGTGGGGATAAGTCTACACAAAGCTTGCATTAAGACTTTAACCATGAAGTATTCGCCTTTTTCATTATTTTAAACTCTTACAACCCAGGGGAGGCTTTCTGTTAAGCCCCAACACAGGAAATTGCTTTTCAGTTGTCAATAGCCAACGTCTGAAAATAAATCCAGTCACTAAGTGTGGAATGATGTACTTGCAGCCAACATGCATTTGGCTGATGCCAACAGAGAAGGCAGGAGGCCAAGATATAAGACCTAAATTTTTTTTTTTTAAAAAAGGACTGTTCTACTCAGTAACAGAATCTGAAATAATGCAAAGGCAGAAATAGGCCACAAACCACCTGCCTCTAGCTTCAACATACATCAGCATCTGTCTCCCAAGGTTGCTTCAGAAAGATATTTAAGTTTTCTCTAACTACAGTAATTGTCCCAGTGGTCTAAAAAAAAGAAATGCCTTTGTCCTGTGGGTTTCTGGTTGGGTGGTTGACTGTTGTATTGATGGGGGGCTTCCTTGAGGGGTAGGGAGAAAGAGTACTAGGGAAGGGGGAGAAAAAAATGGAAGAACTAAAACTACAGAAGAGAATTTCTAACTTGTCGCTCTTTGACTCTGATTGAGGAATGGCTTTCTGCCAAGATTTCCTTCAAGAGCTCAGCCAGAGGATGAAGTGAGGTAACGAGAAGTAGTCTGGGGATGTTACACACTGTGTCCTGTGGCCCAAGACCCCACACAGATGTTTGTCCCTGAATGCTCTGACTCTCAGGGAGAAAAGAGTAGAAAAGTAAGAAGGCAGAGAAGACTTCCAGGGAGCAAAACTACTTGGGTTCTTCTTTCTGACCCACTGGACATACACCACTGCCTCTTCCTCCAGGTAATCTGCCAAGATGGGGAGTGATAAGAGATTGAAGGCAATTTTCAAAAGAATAAAACAAGCCTGAAACCAGGCTGAACAACTGCAAAGGGGGTAAGATGAAGTCCCTGCAAGCAGTCAGCAATCTGGCCAAATATTGCACAAATTCAGTATTTTAATTGGACGTTACTTTTATGGGGAATGTGGCATGAACTGAATTTGAAGCCAGGCTATTTATTTCAGGGGGAGGGGTTGGTCCCTAAAGCCACCTGGAGAGGAAGAGAAATAAAATACACAGAAGAGTCTACAGCCCAAGGGGAAAAAAACTAGTATCTTCTGAAAACAATTATCATAATTTACTTTCAAAATACTTTGGTATATCAAATGTTGTATGATTTCATTTATATGGGGTACCGAGAATAGGCAAATTCATAGAGACACAGAAAGTATAATGGTTACCAAAGGCTGGGAGCAAAGGAGGTGGGTGAGGAGTTACTGTTTGATGGTTACAGAGTTTCTATCTGGGATGATGACAAGGTACTGGAAATGGATAATGGTGATGGCTGCATAATACTGTGAATGTGCTTAATGTCACTGAACCATAAACTTGAAAAGGTTCAAATGATAAATTTTATGTTATATTTTGCCACAATAAAAACATTTCTTTTTAAAGTTTAGAATTAATCTGATGACATGTGCGCACCAGCCATTTAAGCTTTAATTCTGGGTGGTCATCTAACATACTATCATTAATGCACAATCCAGGATTAGTTAACTAGTACAATACAAGTAGGCTAAAATTCAAGTGACTAGTGTAAGCCTACATACTATCCATATCTAAATCAACAAACAATTCTCTGCTGACTCACCTAATGGATGTCAAAATAGGGTTTTGTTCTGTAAACCAGTTATTTGTTAATTAGTATAAAGGGTTAGAAATGGGGTCTTACTGGTAAAATTAAAGGAACTCAAGATACGCAGATGGACTAAATTAGTTTAGAGACACTTCCCACCTTCGTATAAACAGGGCACAAAAATCCAAGGTGGCATAATCCAAGGTGGTTATATCTTTATGGAGAGAACCCCTAAATGTTAAATGGTCCTGGATTTCAGTCTTTGTTTAAAGGGATTTCTTTTTGCATGATGCAAAGTGAGGGTGCAGAATGTGACTTTTGGGATGTTGTCAGCCTCCGGTGAACATGTCATTTAAAGTGTGTTCAAAGCACTTAACAGAGAAGTGGGACTTTACCAAGCTTTTCAGAAAAGGCTTGTCCATCAATTTGGTCCTGCTTGCTAGACAGAGGTTTCTATGTGTGGTGGGATCTGGCCTGAGACCTTCTTTCATTATAATCTATAGAGCAACTAAGGCTCACCCTTTCTCCTTTGGTGCCTACTAACAACTACGCAAAATTACATAAGAGCTGTTATTCACTATACTAACAGGTCCATTGAATAAATCCAGTCTCAAGGAGTCACTGATCATGAACACAGTGGCCTCCAAGGGTACTGTCTTAAAAAAGGGGAAAAAAAAAGACTCTAAGTCCATTGTCCAACTATAAGGGCTAGGAAAGAATATTAGACGTCCTCCTTACTTTGATGGCTATGTCCAAATACACTGTTTTCCATAAGCATTCAGAGAACTAAAATATCAAATAGAGTAAGAAACTAACCCCAGAAATTTCCATATTCTACTTTTAAGTAGCACATCAGGACTAGCTTTGAATGTTCTAGAGCTGGGGATATAATGGAATGTTACCATGCCTTTTTGCAAAGGCTCCCCATTTCCAGCACTTAAAAAATACACATATTGATATATAAAACACAGTAACAAATTGGTATTAACAATTCTGGATTTTAATCCTATTCCAATATGTATAAAAGGGCTGACCTCCGTAGAAAAAGGACAACAAATAATAAAGAATATAAGGGTCTAAAAACAAACCTGGTATAACATTGTTAGATTTTAGGATACTAGATCCCAAATCATTCTACTTGAGAAGGGAGTACACTGTCTGCACCATATAATGGCAAAATCACTTGGCACCATGTTTAAAAAGAGCTAACCTAATACTCAGGTTCACAAAATAAAAAAAAGAATTTTAGAGGCAGGATTTGGAAAGTCATTTAGGAGAGCCCTTGTCTACATGAGAAGATGCCAACTGATTTGATACACCATAATCAGTCTCTCATTTATGTTCAAAATGTTTAGATACATTTAAAGTAGAATAAGAGCAAACTACAATTCATTTAAGTGGAATGAAAAAAGCTCCCATGGCCTAGTACCAGGATTAGGAAAAAGGATTCATAAGACAGTATCCTTGGAGGCAACTCCTTAAGACTGGATTTAAAGCATTAAAATGTGAGGAAATAAAACTGTTCTCTCAGGCTCCAGTGACCTTGAAAACAGTGCAGTGATTCTGATTTACCAGTTTACACCCAGCTATGCCTCCCTCAAACTTTACTTTAAAAGGAGGATTTCACTTTCTCAGTATTAAGTCCAAAGGTCAAACAGGTTGTAAAGAGTCAAGGGCACCACCAGATCTACTCTACAAGGTAATAAACATTGAAGTCTATCATCCCTCACCAAGAAATGCAAATTTTTATTGAGCTACAGGACAGGAGTTGGGGGGTGGTGGATACAGGACTTGTACGCCATACACATCTTCCCTACAAAATCAAAGCAGTATGTACAAAACAGAGTTCCAACAAAAAGTACAATGATGAGAAAAGAACTCATTAAGAGCTAAAAATAAACTCTAATTCACAATATGCATAAGGATTTAACAAAAAAGGAAAACAAGATGTAAAATTGCATCTGCTAAGTTAACCATACCCTCATGGAAACTGCCCCCTCCCCCATACACACAAACTGAAATCTGTAAAGTCTGTGATGACTGAATGAAGCAATGCTTTAAATTTTTTCAATGAATATTTCAACAGAAAAGAAAATAAAGGGATAGTAATTTTTTTCCTCAGCCTTCTGATCTGCTAACACTGCAGGAATACTAGGTTTCTGAACATCCCATAACACAGGTCTCTGTATATCTAGACTTGAACATCTTATTTGATAAAATGAGAATATTCAGTACAGTATTTACATTTTACGTTAAAGGGATACTCATCTTAAGGAAGATGATGTCAATAAAAGCAAAAATAAGCCACAGTTAGTTTTTATCTAACCAATACTTCATGGCTCAATTTAACAACTTGCTGACCTTCGAAGTCCAGTAATAGCTCACTGGGAAGCTCACTTGAGAGCACCTTCATATTTTGAGTCAAGCTAATTCATTCTGAAACATTCACACAATACCACGTAGAGCAATAATTCCACACTCCGGTGCTCTAGTTCATAAAAGCTCGTGTAATATCATTAATCATCATTCTGGGCTCCCAAGTCCTGCCTCGCACTTTCTATTCTTACTTTGTTCCACTCCTGGAAAATCAATTATGTTGGTCAAATCACCTAGAAAGCAAAGGATGGAAGATGAGCTTTGCATTCTTCCCACATCATGACAAACTCCAAGAAATCTAGGACAACAGATCTACTTCAAGATGTTTTTCAAAAAGTACTTTACACCTATGGGCGGGGGGGAAAAAGTCTGCAACTGTCATGCAACTGAATGGATATTAACTGTTAAGAAGAGGACAGGACAGAGACAGTACCCCTGTATGCTAGGTACTTTATGAAAGAAACTGAATTTCAGAGTCAAAAAGCACACACAGGCCACAACACAAATTAAGTGGCTAGGCTGGAATTTGAACCCAAGTGTAACAATGTTCTAAGCTAAAAGCTCTAAGATGAGTGTTCAGTAGGCCACCTCCCTAGCAGGAGGAAGCAAAGGTGTTTTGATTCAAACTTAATCCCAAGAACTTGATCCTAAACTAAGTAACAACCTTAGTGTACATAGGGGTTTAGTAAATCCTACTACCACTTAAGAAATTTTTTTTGTTTTTCTGAGATAGAGTCTCCCTCTGTCATCCAGGCTGGAGTGCAGTGGCTCACTGCAACCTCTGCCTCCCGGGTTGAAGCGATTCTCCTGCCTCAGCCTCCTGAGAAGATAGATGGGATTACAGGCATCCAGCACCACGTCCAGCTAATTTTTGTATTTTTAGTACAGACGGGGTTTCACCATGTTGGCCAGGCTGGCCTCGAACTCCTGATGTCAGATGATCTGCCCACCATGCCTCCCAAAGTGCTGGGATTACAGGCATGAGCCACCATGCCCAGCCAAGGAACTCTTATAAACACAGCTTAAATACTTCCGTCTTGCTTTTTTCCCCCTTAAAGAAGGCATAAGGTAAATCTTTGTTCTAATTTAGAACAATACAGAATGATCACCCCTCGATTACTAAAGATGATATATGGTGTCAGAAATTACTGAGTGGAGTCTGAAAAGATGGTTTTAACTGAGGATCTGTTTCTTCACAATACTTAAGAGCAACAAATGCTACTCTGTGATTTACAGCCCCTCAAAAAATATTTGATTACATTTACCATCACCAATAAAAGGGGCATCCAAGGGTGTTGAAATACTGACATTCTAAAACTTTAAAGAGCCAAAACAAATACCTTAAGGACTAAAACATGCTAATTAAGCCACTGTATAGACCTGACAAATCGAATGACCCTCAAGTAAAATGCCAGAAAATATCTGTTAAAGTTGACCTTTTGAGCTGGAAAAGCACGCTCTGAGGGTTTCCACAGCTCTCAACATTCAGTAGCAGCAGTGTACTCAGCTGAAAGTCAATTAACTTAGAACAAGCTCAAAAGAAGTTGGCAAATTTTGAAGCACAGTTTTGGCTCCAATAATCAACTATTCTGTTCAGGAATATTTGAAAGGAAATGTTCCAACAGGTACAGAATAAAAGTGCTTTGGTCTATTCTGAATTTAAACAAAGTTTAAAAAAAAAAAAAAAAAAAAAGGCTGGTGGCCAAAGCTGTGTCATAGTTAAGGTAGTGAAATAGAATGAAAACTGTCAAAAACAGGTTGATTTTGTACTACACATCATAAAAATGGGGGGTATAAATCATTTTTATACCAGAGAAAAAACAGAATTTTAAAATTCTATAAATTACAAAAAAAGAAGCAACAAGTTCATATCACAATTTAACTGTTTTTAATCTCCTAACTGAACTATTTCCATTTTAGTTCACCATCTTCTTTCTCATCTACGTTTTCCATCATTCCTATGACAAGCACTTACATTGAGAATGGTGTCTCTTCTATACCACCAATCTCCTGATGCAAAGTAAACAAAGACTACCCCTCAGAAAAGGTCTGGAATAGCAAATAACACATATGCACTCTTACGCTAAATTATAAAGGGGCAAATGTTACAAGAGAATTTCAACTGTAATTTTATTTTCTATGAATTTGAATATATTTACAAAGTTTGTGTTTTCTATCGAACTAGCAAAGGAACAAAGAGAAAGGTTACTGAAGACTATTCCTCATCTACTGGTAAGGCAAATATGGCTATTCTAGAAGTTCCTCTGATAAGGGCTAGGAAAGCACAAAATCAAAACTCCTAAACCTCATTTACACCATAGGTTCAACTTTATTTTCCCAGTAAACATTCTAAGAAAGCTGTTGGAAAACTGTATAACTGTCTCATGGGAGTGACACATATCTTTTTTTACATTTTATTCTAATGGAACAAAATACCAAGTAACACAAATATCAATATCAGGAAATCAGAGAAACAAATCTGGATGATTAATGAATTACTAGAGAGGAATACTGTTTCATACTTTTTTGTATCCTCAAATAGATGTTTCTTCTTCCTAGCAACTAGCCATTAAAGGCTTCATTACCACAGGTTATCTAAAGAAGCAGCTCTTTGATTTATGAAGAGCTGTTAACTGGGAATTAACTTACTGAATGGTGAAAAGGTCCAGATTTGCCACCCCAAAATATTCCACTTTGGCATTAAGTTTTTGTTGTTGTTGTTGTTTGTTTTTGTGAAACGAAGTCTTGCTCTGTCGCACAGGCTGAAATGCAAGTGTGGTGGCACAATCTCAGCTCACTGCAACCTCTGCCTCCTGGGTTCAAGCAATTCTCCCACCTCAGCCTTGTGAGTAGCTGGGACTACAGGCGTGCAGCACCACCACACCCAGCTAATTTTTGTATTTTCAGTACAATCAGGGTTTCACCACGTTGGCCATGGTTGGTCTTGAACTCCTGACCTCCGGTGATTCGCCTGCATTGGCCTTCCAAAGTGCTGAGAATACAGGCGTGAATCACTGAGCCTGGCTGGCATTAAGTATTATTTTAGGCTGAGGAAAATGAGAAATCAACAGATGCAAGAAGAGTTCTCTGCCCTCCCCTTCTCCCTAAAAGCAGAGTATAAATTTCCCATGGGAAGATGTCTCTCTGTCCTGTACCAGTTCAGAGGTAAGTGACTCATTACTCGAGACAGTCGACATCAGATTGTTTATGCATACAGTTCTGTATAAACCAACCTTGTTAAAAGTGCCCTCATCTGTCATTACTTCCCCCTACTATTTTCTGAACACTTCCCCACAATTTCCTATTCTGCAAAGTCCAAACCTTTCCTTTGTTAAAATGGTATATAAGCCCCCCCCAACCCTGACCACTTGAGTTTTATGATACTTTTCTGTCAACTCCCAAACACAAAATATGAACAAAAATTGTGTGCCATTTCTCCAATTAATTTCCAAGTCCCCAGGTACTAAACAAAACAGGACAGAAGTTGTTTTTCCTAACAATGATAAAGAACTGTACTGTATTTGATTTCTTAAAATGTTACAAATTTCTAGTTTCATCATCCTGTAATCTTTCAACTAAACTAATCAAGGCTGACACTGAGAATTGTTCTATAAAAATACCCAGGTTCAAGTAAAAAGTGAACCTAGAAGAATAAGTGTTAAAGTCTTTCTCCAAAATTTTATATGAAGCTTCTATAGTGATAACACCAAACTTTTTAAATGACTGCATGACCTTTGGCAAAGAAACAAGATATAATGAAAAAATAATTAAGTTTAAAGATACATCAGTGAAGATGCAAATAAAGTTTCTCCATTACCTTTTACCTATGAGAGATGTTCCAAAAATAGAGGTTCCACAAACTTGACACAAATTTCATTTTATACAAACTTGGTCACTAAAATCTAAAAATAGATTCAAATCTACTGTATTCCACAGTTAACGCACTGGGGACCAAAGCATTTACCCCTGTGCAGTCATCTCCTTTCCTACAGACCTAAGAACACACACAACCTTTCTGCCATCTTTCTAATTAAATAGCATACAGAGTTTGCAAAGTGAGGTGTTTATTAAGTTACCACCCACCCAACCACCCTGCTGTTTCCAACTACTGGTCTGCAAGAATTAGAATTCTTGATCTCTTGATACTATGGACATTTCACATGCTCACTGTACAACTGTAACTGACATACGAAAATCACATTTTCAAATTAATGTTCATCAAAACAGCTTTGTGTTCACTGTGATTGACTCATAGGAAATAAGTGCTATTAAATTTGAAGGTTCCCATTAGTCTAATAAAATACCACTTACATGTTTCAATCCTGAGGAGCTAAGATTGTATTTGTTTAAAAAGAAGAGAATCCTATGCCATTAAAATAGTTTGGAAATCACATTATTTTGACAGAATAAAGAAGGATCAAAACTAGCTTTGAAATTCTCAGCAAGCAGAGACACAAGATAAACCTAGCTAAGAACACTCATATATGAATAAAAAAGATTTTAAGATACTAGCCCTAAGGGGTGCTGGGGCATGGTAGGAGCCTTATCATGCAAGGCACTACCTATTCAGAGGTAATCAACACCTCTGTGGGCACCCTGGAATTTATATTTGGGTTTTTGTTTTTTTCCCCTTTTGTCAAAGCTTCTAGTTAGCAGCTGATGAAGTCAGTACAAGACCTACCTCAAACAACTCAGAGTAAGGGTGAAATACTCATTACCTGAGGTCTTCCACTAACTACTCCTCTAGCCATTCTTTTAGAAGAAAGGAAAAATGACAGTGAAAGAACAGTCTACCCTGGAGTTTCAAAAACCTAATTACACTTACACACACACACACACACACACACACACACACACGCTCGCGCGCGTGCTTTCAGCAACATATCAGATCAGTAAAGACACAGCCTAGTGACATAAACTCAACATCTCTGGTTCTGAACCCTAGGAATTAACTCAGAGACCAATGCTGAGGAGGAGACAGCACTGTAAACTTAAACTTTCCAAGGAATTAAGTACTGCAATTGTTAACACCTCTTCCATAATGCCCTAAATCTAGAATTCAGGTAAACCTGGAAATCCCTGGTTCAATCTCCCTGCGAAATGTTCAAGACATGGATAACTCCTAGCTAACTAGTACATTCCAGGTCCCCACTACAGATTCTGATTCAGTAGGCCTGGACAGGGCCCAGGACCATACATTTCTGGCACTCATTACAAGTGATTCCAATGCAGGAATCCTAGTGACCGTACTTCATGAGACACAGTCTGATTCCCAAAACTTTTTTGGGCTTCAAGATCACCTGGGAAGCTCTCTGACAACAGATTCCAAAACTCCCTTAAGGTGAGTAGGTGAGGATGTACAGCCAAATTTGGGTACCACTGGGCTAGAATATCAAGTTCACAACCATTGATTATAATGTTTCTAGAGAAGCACAGATGTTCTTATTCATTTGGTGTATTCGTCAGTCCTTACTGTCAAAAACCTTCCATTCCCCTTCCAGAGAAGACACACTCACCAGAAGATGCCCTCTGGATAACTCTGTAAAAATTACACATCTCTCTATAAATTCATCAGTTGGCCATGTGCTTAATCTTTAAAGAGTGAGCTCTTGCCTCCAACAAGAGGCAAAGAGGAAACATCCAGGTAAAGCATAAGATAATCAGAATTCTGGTCCCTACTCTACCGCTTAAAAAGCTCTGTGGCCTTGAACTAGTCATTTCACAAACCTGGGCCTCTCATCACCTATGATGTTTGGGGCAAAGAAGGGAGAAGCTTGGTTAAGGTCACCTCTAGGGCTTTTCTGACTGTAACACTTTATTACTCATTCCTTGCATCATAAAATCCATTTCGTTCATCTAGAATGCAGCATCAGCAGGTGTCAAGGACTCCAAAGTGCATTTAAGAACACAAAGGGATGGACTAAAGTCAGCTAAGCTGTACAAGCAGCAGAAGCTTCTCATGATGAATGCCTATAGACAGGAAACAGGCTGAAGCATACAGCTGGGCAGAAGCCCAAAGAGACGGACCTGACAAACAACATAACAAATAGAACTTAGTCTAGAGAAGATTATTGTATTTGCTACTGAAGACATTTCTTAATGTACTTCCCTAATCCTCACTCGATCAAAATAGTGACATTAATTTGCTAACACTGACACAGTCTAAAAATTATACACTCTCTTCAAGGACTTAAGAGGCACACACTTTCCTAACTAGATGTTTTTGTTCCTCAGAGATAGTTTCCTAATTCAGTATTAAGAAAGATTTAAGAAAAGGGAAAAGGAAAGATTTCAAATCTTCCTGCAGAGTGACTCCAGAGCTTTCCTGTAACCCAATTAACGCTCAGGCTCCTATAAAATCAGAATACAGAAATGGGTCCCAACTGCTTCCCAGGAGGTAGAATAAGCTGGATAATTAGAGAAGGACCAAAGAACTCTGGTCTGTCCCTAAAATACGTACTGAGAAACTGCAGAAGATGGGTAATGCTACACACCACAGGGCAGGGTCCAAAGCTCCACAAATTCTTTCAAAACCTTGCTAGAGATACATTAATACTACCTCTTAAGAAGTATGTCTACTTTTCAAAGTACAACCACTCAGAACCCACATTTAGATACTACCATTTTCTAGACTATTTTACTCAATATAAATATTTAGTAAGAAACTCAGAAAAAAAAAACCTAAAGCAGTTCATGCTTAAGCTGAACGAGTGAGATCCTTCTAAAAGCCATTATAACCCATATTACAAATAAGATGTCAGTGGTCCAAATCAAAACAAGATTTCCAGAAGTTGAGGTGCCTAGTGTTCAGATTTACCTACTCCACTTTTGAATTTATTACCATATATGTTTCTTTTAGGAATCATGCTCATATGTTATTGATGTGAACAGGTTAAACTGGTCTGATAACCAGTTAACAACAAATCATTTCAAAAGCTTTTATAGCACCACGTTCAGTGGAATCTACTGTCAGGGAGAGATACTCACCCTTCCCACAGTCCCCAAATAGATTCTATGATCAAATAAGGCTGGGGAACTATAAATCAAACAGGTTTTCTTTACTGCTGGATTTTTCATAGTTCTTAATACAGTGATTATCGAGTATGGATCTTAAATGAAGAACTACAGAGTGCAGCACTTCCTAAACTTGTCAATATAATACTTATTTTAAGAAATAATTACTAGTATCTCACGAAATGAAGGCTGAAAAACATCTTTCAATCTTATACACTATTGTGGGAAGCAAATTAATACACCAAATACACTATGAAAAATCGTATGAAAGTGCCTCAAAAAAATTAAAAACAGAACTACCATATGATCCAGCAACCCCACTACTGCATGTTAACCCAAAAGAAATGAAATCAGTTTGTCAAAAGGGATGCATGCATATCCATATTTATTGCAGCAATGTTTACAATAGCCAAAATATGGACAACCCAAATGTCCATCAACCAATAAATGAATAAATATGCTATATATACACAATGAAATACTATTCAGCCACAAAAAAGAATGAAATTCTGTCATTTCCAGAAACGTACATGAAGTTAGAGGACACTATGTTAAGTGAGGTGAGACAGCCAAATACCACATGATCTCATAGGTGGAATCGAAAAATGCTGATCTCATTGGAGGAGAGAGCACAATAGTGGGTACTAGAGGGTGGAGAAGAGAGGAAGAAGGAAGGAGGGGGCTAGATGGTTAATGAGTACAGGGTCACTGTTAGAAGAAATAAGTTCTGGTGTGCTATTCCACAGAAGGGTGATTATGGTTAGCAATACTGCATGGTATACTTCAAAATAGCTAGAAAAGAGGATTTTGAACACTCTCAAAGAAATTATGAATGTTTGAGATTTGGAAATGCTAAATACCCTGCTTGATCATTACACAATGTATATAGCATCAAAACATCTCACTGTACTCCACAAATTTGTTCAATTATGTGTTAACTATATAAAAATATATACTATATATAATAGTGTACAAATATATGTGTATACATCATATATAGTATTATTTTATATATATAACGTATACACACACATAGAAACGTCTTACATCTTTAGAAACATCTTTCAATATTTGTGACCATTGTGGAATTTCTCGGGGACTCTACTTGCTTACCAAATATTTTTAATAGAAATTTTACCACAGTGGAAATCTCCATTACATCCTTCCCCTCGAGCCACTGAAAAGACAATAGGCAGGGGTCAGAGGTGAAGGAAATGGACGAGAAATATTTACACAGTTTTTTAGTATCTAGCCATGTATTAAAGAATACCCATGTGTTGTGCTTCTATCACCACCGTCTACCACACTAAAGCTAGAGAGGCAAAGGAGGTGAAGATAAAGAACTCAAATTTATCCCATTTTGCCACATAACAGCTCTAAAGATTTACAGAAGAATAAGATTAATTCAAGATTGACTAGAGGTGAGACGTGAGAATCTGTAAGATGTCTCCTGTGGCAAATGCCTAATATGAAAGATGTATGATTTGTTTAATATTTTCATCTTATAAAATGATAAAATGTATCATTTCGTAACAGTTTCATAACAAAACATGACTTTTGTGCTCTGTTCATGCATCTTTCTTTTTAATGGTAAGGGAAGCTCTACTAAGAAATCAGAAATTGATCTACTAAGCAATCAGAAATTGCATCTGAAAAGCAATCAGAAAATGCATTTGTGTCATAGCCCTCAAGTCATTTATCATATTTTTATCTTTTATATTAACAAGGTTGCAAAATCCACATGTAAGGGATGTTGTTTTACTTTAAAAACAAAAGATAAAATTCAACATCAGGACAGAGACATAACAGCAGCCTTTTGTTCTTCACCTTTTTCAGCTTATTAAAAACTATAAATTTCACATATACTTATCACACTCATTTTGGAAAAGAAATTGAAAAATCTCATCCATCTGATTATCAGTGTTCAGAAACTTAAGAACCACCTTCCTAATATCATAGTGAACATTTAAGCAACATAATTAAAATATAATGGCCGTTTGATATGGATCAATGACAATCCGTTTGCACTTAAGTTTTTAAACTTGATTTCAGTAGGTTCTCTCTGTGAACCTCAATCTGTAGCTTGAGGAAATATGATTATGAGGCCAAGCCCAGGGGCTGGCTCTAGAACTCACTTGTAGAGCTTGGAGAGAATGAGCCCTAACGATTAACAGAATAGCTCAAAGTCCCACGTATGAAAAAGTCAAAAGCGAACTTAGAAATGGCCCAGTGTGACCCCCTTTTTCTCTGCCTTTTACCTCATTTTGCCAAGGGAAACCAGAAGTCTAGAGCTGACTTGTCCAACGTCACATGACTAGGTGAGAGTTGAGACTCCTGGTCTCATTCTTCACACTGCCTTTAAGTATCTTTTACTCATTTCAAATATTCCATTTTATATTTTTGGTTATAAGCTTTGTAAAGCAATTTGGTATACACCATCAATCAAATTTAATTAACAAGAAAAATCCAGAGTCTGTCTACCTTCATATATTTTTAGTGTTTAACTTCACATATATGTCTAATTTCATACATTTTTAGTGTTTGAAAACAACTCCTGCAGGAAGCATTAACCCTTCTATCCCAAGAACGTGCTCCTTAAATTAGGTTTTGGCTTACTCTAAAAATTTAGTCAGATCTTAAAAAATACTAAGGAGATTTTCAACTAACTAATATTCAAAATGTACTATAATTAAGGCCTTATCTTTATCAGAAGGACAATCATATACCACGTTAAGGAACAGAACGTAAGATCTCATTACACTTGGTATTGTATCAGTGAAAATGTTCATACGCTGACAATGTGAACACTACCATTTATTTTATCATATATAAGCAAAAGGATTATACTAACATAAGGAAAAGACATTTTAAGATTTTTTCCCCTCTCCCAAACACATATTGTATCTCACTGTTGAAATGCTAACTTAAATACACTCAGGATACTAAAAGATAGAAGTTAACATGACACTGGCTATCCCAGATAAACATACTTTTAGAAGATTTCCCAAAGATCCTGTCCAGATCAGAGTACATTAAAGTCCAGTTAAAATATATACTGTCCCCAAAATAGTTTATGCTTTAAAAAGAAAATTTTAAACTAAGTTTCATATTGCTGATGTAATAACAGAGAGAAAATCTAGATATGTAAAATTGCAGCAGTGAATTATTTACAAGCAGTAATCTTATTATTTTCTCATATCTTGAGACACGATCCCTAAAATATGAGTCATCTACATAAAACTGCTTACCTGTTATTTTGTCTCTTACAAGCTTACAGGACTCTATTTCACCAATGCTCCCAAAGAGACTCTTTAGTTCCTCCTGTGTCATGTTCTGAGGAAGGTAGTTGACTATTAAGTTGGTCTTGCTGTCTTCTGTGTTCCCAGAGTCAACTGGTGACGAGCAGTTGTTGTTTATGGTGGTTGGACCATTGGCTGTGTTATTGCAAGTTGGCCCATTAGACAGTTGTGTTTCCATGGCAGCAATTACCTGCTAAAAACAGAGAAAATAAGAAGTGTCAGAATTCATATTTCATAACCTATTAGAGACCCCATCCAAGAATTTAAACACCTGTCACTAAACACAAGTCGTTCTACTGAAATTACAACAATGCTTCAACAAAGTGTAACACCTACACTAATTTTTACTTCATATTAACCTATTCATCTTAAGGTTACAACTATATTTTCACATACATATTCCATACATGCATATAAGCACAATTTAAATCTTAAACATTTTCTAGAATCACATTCTGGGTCTATTCACATATCCTTACTCACCTGCAGTGTCCACAGATGAGAAAATTAAGTAGCAAAGGGCACAGAATTGAACCCTAACTAAAAATCATACTAGAAAATAAAAGTGCTTAACATGCTACAAAAATGAACAAAAAAATGACCTACCTAACTCTGAAGAGATTTTCAGTTAGCCTAAGAGGTTCAATATTCTAAAACTGACAGATATCCATTAACTTAAAAATCAAAGAGCAAGAGTACTTTTAAAAATATAAATTTGTCAACATGTACTGTTTTGGTTACATATTGAAAATGTTTTTGATGGACAATATCATCTCTCTACAATTGGTAAGAAAAAAATAGATGCCATATTTTAGGGAGTGGAAAGGAACTGTAAGGTAACTTGGGAATGAGCTATGAATACTTGGTCTAACTGGTAGAATCTAATAGGACACTCTTGTCAACCTTGGCAGCTAAAAATTACCAACAAGGCGACTGATTTACAGCATCAAAATAAAATCCCCAAACACTTCGATATGGTGTTTCTCCTTGACTCTGCTTTTTAATGAGAAAAAAGAAAACCTATCCAGTCAATGAAAACAACAAGGTAAATATATCAACTTTTGCAAACAGACCAGCCCAAGGAATTCTCGTTTGAGCACATAAGCCTGTTGAAAATGCAAGTAACAGGGTATCTATAAACTCCAAACACCAGATAAAGAACAGAACTGGGGAAAATGGCCTCAAACTGTTCAGGCTACTCTAAACATCACTTATTAAGCAGTATTAAATCTAGTTTCCTAAAACCAATCCTATGCAAAAGAGTCACAAACCACAGCCCCAAATTTTCCAAAAGCATTTTCCAGTAACTACCTAACTTTGGACAGCCAAGACTGTGGTGGAATCGAAAACTCAAAGCATCACTGAAAGGATTATCCTTCATATTGCATACATCTCTCACCTCCACAAAGAACTACTTCTCAAAACTGACAATTCTGAATTGACGGGATGCTAGTTTTAGGGAAGCTTTAACATAGAAAAGGCAAAGAACTTGAGGCAAAGAAAAAAAGCAAAGTAAAGGGAAAGAGGGTTACAAGGAAAGAGAAAAAACTGTCTTTTAAAACACATATTGCCTAAGAAAAATAAAAGGGCCCATTAGCAGATAAACATATAGGAAGAAATCTCTACTGCCAGGAGATGTTTACAAAAGAAGGCAGTGTTGGACATACTGAGACTGGTCAGACTGGATAAGAATCAGTGCTGCCATGATAAAAAAAAACATGAGGCAAAATCCAGAATAGCTTTTGAAATATCCAACAACCTGTAACCCCTCCGTGACTTCATTTCCTTGTCAAAGAAGTGGGAATTTATTCTACAAGCTGCAAGCTGTTTCTCTACGAAAGCTAAGTTTTCTCAGGGAATACTTAAAGGGATGAAGGAAAATACACCTTTGGAAATCTGTATTTTAAAATCTTAAATAATTCAAGATATGGGTTTTATTATAATTAGCAAATCTATTTGAATTTGAAAAGGGAAGTTTCAGATTTCCTAATTAAACGTAACTGTTCTGGTTTGTAGAATATTAGCTGTGGGTCACTCTTTTCACAGCAAAAATTCTTCTGGGGTTAATCCTTGACCAGCAGTTATGGAAACAATGAGCTACAAGATTAAAGTGGCCAAAGACACTTAAATCACTACTGAAAAGTTTGGATAGGTGCAGAAACTACGAGAGACCCGAATGGGATATTCGGACTAAAGCTCATTGGGATAGCATTTGAAATACAAAGTGTTCATTGACTGAAATTAGCAAGATTTAGAAAGGACAACAAACACTCCTCACTTAATTGCACATTTATTTCCATGTTCAGGTGGCAAGAATGAGCTCCTAAGCCAACATTCAAGTGAACAGCTGCAGTAGGCTGTGTGCGCTGAAAATTACAGCATCTCTCTGCTATAGGACCATCTGCTCAGAATAAAATGATACTAATGTGCTATATTTTACAAATAATGCATATTCCATTGATAGGCTCAACACAACTGTTCACAGAATGCAAACTCTTTCAACAGTTACTGGGCAAATAATTTTCAGCCAGATTTACAATTTCAACTTTTTTTTTTGGAGCATAAAGAATTGTAAATAACTTCAAAATTTAGTAACCAAAAAAATACATAGTAAACAGAATGTATAGAATTACGGTAACTTAGTATTCAGACCATACCAAAACTTTATTTTTTTAAAAAAGCTTGTCACTCTTTTGAGTCTGCACTAAATCCTAATTTAGATTGTAAAAAAATTACATACGAGAGCATGGTTCTGATGCTACATATACCACTACAGTTAAAATTGCAATGTGCTTTAAGTCCTAATGATGGCCATACCACAATAGGTTAAATGTAAGAATAATTAGTATGCCAAATGAAAGATTCAAGTGTTTGGTATGGCCTCAGCACTCCTCCAACATGCTAAAAAAAAGTAGCCTACAGAATTTAAGAAAAATCCCACAGACCCCGGTCCAAGGCTCTGCTGCCCACGAACCACTTCTAAGCAGAGAAGCCACATCACACAGTCTGACTGCCATGTTAGTTTGGAGTTGCCGTCTGCAATATGGACACAAAAAGTACCGTATGTTAGATGAGCAAGATAATGCAACAAATCAGTTTGTACAAAATTTACAGTGATTGTATTGATATTCCCAGCACGTCCATGCAGTGTGGCTTAATTGAAATTGAGGCAATTCCAATCTAATCTTTCCAAATTCATTTCAACATGTAGTTTTCTTGCACAAATATAAGCATTTTTAATTAAGAGCCTGATTTTAAAACAGTATTAACTAGTTATCTTGGCATCTATTCTAAAGAACTAATGTAAACCACACCTCAAAAATTTAAAAAATAAAGTAAAATAAAGCAAAATACTGCAGGCTGTCTTATCTCTTAAGGATGTGGGAGAAGGGAGGAAATGTGAATGAAATTTTATAGTGGGAAAAAGTCATCATGTAATTCCTAAGTGATTGCTTTGCATAAAAGCACTCTTTCCCCAAAATATCAGAAGGACATTAAGAGAAGCTATATTTGCCCACACTGTTACATTATACTTTAAATGATCCTTAATCTTGGGACTTAAAATTAAAAGTGAATCGAAACCCTGTGAGGTTATTTTGCCACTACAGTCAAACGGTTTCTAATAGTTTCACTGAGAATTGTTCACATATACTAAGAGGCAGTAAACCAGCATCTTTCAATTGAAATAATTGGACCGATAAATAGGATTGTTTGGAGTAATGCTCGCATAGGATGTCAGCTTTGTCCCTGAATGAAATCAAGTGAACATTTTTTAATATGTAAATTATAAACCCAGCACAATTTGAAATTAGTGCTGCTATGAGGCCTCCAATATAGTTAATGGGCCATTTACCACTTATTGCAACTTGCCCAATTACCAAACAGAGCCATGATACTGGCACAAAAGCCGAAGTTTACTTTTTTTGCCATATATGCAGATGCTTCAAATGGTCAACATAATCAGAAAACTTAGTTTCTAAAAATAGACACTGAATAACAGAAGAGGTCCAGAACTGTCTTCTACTTATTGATAATTATAAAAATTTTATCCTGAGAGGCAATCCTGACTGTAAGTGATTTACTCTTGATATTAGCAATGCCACCAGTAACAATGGATTCCACTTTCTGGCATCTACCAAAAGGGGTTGACATACTTTTTTACAGGATGCCATGAAAATATTTTACTCTTCTTCCGTTCTCCCACTGTAACAAGAGAATTTGGTCTGACCCTATGTTCTTTATTTTTCAAAAAACTACTTATGGTTTAACTGAACTTGTGAAAAAGTGCTTTATACCCATGAAAGATTTTTTATAAGAACCCAACTGTAGTTAGAATACATGAGCAGGACCACACCCAGCAGGGTAAAGCAGGCATAAATGTATGTCCTGAATACCCTCAGGAGTTCAATCTAAACATTCCTCACTACATAAAACAGATTTTAATTTAACTGCCTCAGTCCCTTCTATTTCATGGGAGGTGGACACTAATGAGCTCATCTATTGACACCCCTCTTTCTGAAAGCCTCAGGGAGGTGAACAATCACTTTACTGCACCAACTAGATAGAAAGGCTGTGTATGGAAAATGATTCTACTGCACTTTTACATTTCAAGCACCCCAGACAGTCTCTCCGCTTGAGGCAGACACATACCTTTATGGGAAGTTATAAATAAGTTGCTCACATGGCCCTTACCTTTATGCTGGCCAACAATTCAGTTACTAAAAATGTAAAGCTACTTCCCCTTCACTTAAGGACAGGCAATTCTGCTCTACTCAATCTACCACAGACAACTGGGCTGTGCACTATTTATAGATTCCATTGGCTCTGAAACTCTTCGGAAAGAAAAAAAGGCCATATTCCAGTGAAACAGAGCCATTAATTTTAAGGCTTAAAAAAATAATGTTTCAATATATATTCTCCTCTTAATTTAGACATCACTTGTGCCAATTCAGACTGCTTTTCCTCCTATTATCCAAGGAATAATTTATGAAAAGGCACTTTAGCATAGATGAATCTAGAATATTCTAAACTGTCACTGGGCTCCAAGGTAAAATGGTTGTTACTTTGGTGAAAGCGTAGGTTTTATTGGGAAATAGAAGATTGTCTCTACTTTTGTACACACAGGTACTTCCAAAAAGCCATAAAGACTTTCAAACTTTTTATTTAAATGATCCTCCATGAATTTTAACATATACTGTTTTCACGATAGTGGAATTTAGAAAATAAATGCTTTATATCTCATATCTGGGAAGAGTTAAGAATTTGAGAAGTCAAACTGATCCGATAGTTTCCTGATCACATGAGAGAAAAGCAGTCTATATTTTATAATCTTACAATTAAAAAATTCTGCAAACTATGGTAATCAGCTTCTTCACTATTTTCAAACCTCTTGCAGACAGCCACCAAACCAGGTAGTTAATCAAAAGCATCTTAAATAGGCTGGACTCGGTGGCTCACGTCTGTAATCCCAGCACTTTGGGAGGCTGAGGTGGGTGGACCACCTGAGGTCAGAAGTTCAAGACCAGCCTGGGCAACATGATGAAACCCCACCTCTACTAAAAATACAAAATATTAGCTGGGCACTCAGGACGCTGAGGCAGGAGAATGGCTTGAACCCGGGAGGCGGAGGTTGCAGTGAGCCGAGATCACACCACTTCACTCCATCCTGAGTGACAGCGAGAGACTCTGTCTCCAAAATAAATAAATAAATATATCTTAACTATATTCTGAGAATTTTTATTAAGTTCACTCAGTATAATGTTGCGAGGAGGGAAAAAGGTTCCATAGCCTAGAAACCACCTGATTTAGGGACCAGACTTCTGTGGGTTAAAGTCATAGCAGGGCTGCTGAAAGGGCCAATACAATGACCCCTGGTGAGGCTGGTCCTGTTGCTCCAGCCACTCCATTGCCATGGTCACCACCCTGACCTGGGCTCTCATCTTCTTCAGGACCAGCAAATTAAAGCCTCCAAAAGGTCCCTCTCTCCTCATCCTAATCTACCCTAACACTGTTCCCAGGAAGACTTTCTAAACCTTCCCACAGCTCCCTGCTGCCTATCAAATGAAGTGTAAACTACTAGGTATCAACAGAGATCCTGTATAACTACTTTTATCAGCCCACTTATTCAAGCACCTTAAGATCTGAACTACTCCTTGTCCCTCAAACAGTCTGGTACCTTCACTCTTCTAGCTTTGTTTATGCAGTCCCATCTCCCTTATTCAAGGCTCCATCCAAACCCACTCCACCTCCATTTCAGGGGTTTGTACAAACTAAGCATTTAAAAAGGAAAGGGCAAGAACAGTTTCTTAAAAATTGGAGACTGAAAGAGCAAATCCCCTCCCTAAATGTGTACAAACTTGGTAACTTTTTTTTTTTTTTTTTTACTTTTTACAAATACATTTAAACTATAAATTAGAAACACAAATAATCATGAGTGGCTCTAACTTGTTTTTCTATCCTACCAAGTATTTCAAACCAGAAGTAATTATGAAAGCATATTTTCAAGTTTTGACGCACTCCATCAGCCACCCTCACCCACTGAAATCTAAATTCCTATTATATGGTAAAACAAAGGAAACCATGTACCTTTGTGAACAGTTGTGTACTTTTATTTCAACAATCTATCACACTAACTACAAAACGCTGGAAGACAAGACAAATCCAAGCCTCTGGCCAGCAGGGTTATGGATACGGGCATGTGAAATTTGGGTCCAACTTCAGGAAAATGGCAAAATCAAAAGTAAATGCAGGAAAATTAAACAGATCTTGAAAAAGGCATTTAGAAGCACATCATGATTAAGTCGTGGATCACAAGTGATCTTGATACTAAATAGAAAAGTTTAGGCAAATAGAAACGATAACGTCTCTTAAAAGAATCATGGCTAGCGGCAAAGACAAGCGTATCTCTCAGGCTGGAAAGGTCCAGCCTGAATACAGTGAACTTGGTCTCTACACTTACTTGCAACTAGAAGGTTTGAATACCCTGACTATTCAAACACAGCACACCGGGACAGAATCAGCCCAGTGCAAAAGCCTTCCTTCTGACCACATCAAACCTCTCCCTAAATGCCAAGTTACACACGAACAGAAGACATTTGTCTCTAAAGTTTTAGAGCCAAACCTACAAAAAAAAAAAAAAAAAAAAAAAAAAAAAAAAAGGCAGCACAACCTTTACCACACCATCCTTCGGGGAACTTGCAGCAGGGACAAAAGCACTCCAAAATTGGTGAAATAAGTAATATGAGCTTATAGATGACAGCTGGGTGGGCAGTCAAAGGGATCATCTGCCTGAGACACACCATTCCTATAGCAAATGCTTTATCTTTCCCATTCAAATCACTAAGTGGTATTTTCAGGATATGTTTCTGGCTTCACTTAATTAAGCAAGAGAATAGTCAACCAAGTGCTAAAATCACAAGGCTAACAATGGCAGTTAGTTACAAGAACAAGCCATTAGTTTGTTTTCTTTAACTCTCTTTGCTTTGTGGTTCCTAAAATAAAGGTTTGTAGCTTTAAATGTCAAAGGATTTCTTCAATCCAGAATCCCTGTCAATTCTCCAGCCCACCCACATACCATGTTAGCTGTCTCACTAGCTCTACGAATTCCTCAAACCCACATTTTTGGCCTTGGGGCTAACAAGGGCCCAACAACTTGCAGCGACAATGCACTGAACAGCTGCACGCGTCATAAGGAGAATGTTCTTTGGCAGCAAACACTAAAATTTTTCTGTCTCTTGGCCCTTTATGACTTCTACAGACAAAGTACGCAGTCTCCTTCATGCCAGTCTTTCTGAGGTTTTGTAGTTTGAGAGCTGGCAGGTTTAAAAGCTTTGAGGTTAGAGAGGTAAGATAATGAGTTTAGGGTCCCAAGTCCTTCTCTTCAGTCTAAGTCCATTACAGGTATCCAGTTTGAGCAATGGGAAAGTAAAGATCTGGCGAAAAAGATCTGCTTAAGTTTCATGTTTTGTTCATTCATCCATTCAACGAACATCTCCATGCAGCTTCCACGAATTCAGGACAGTCCTGAGGTACAGCAATGAAGAAGCATCTTGGAGTGCTGATTTGCTGTGGATGGTATGTGCAGAACATATACAAGTATGAACATATAGAAGAAAACAGTATATTAGCAATAAATAAGAGTGCTTTGGAATACATATAGAGAAGAAGAAGGTGGGTTGAAAATGTGGAGATGAAGATGGGTAGTTTCCAGCATTAAACAAGCAGGCCTCAATGAAAAGGTGAGCTTTGAACCAAGGTTTGAAGGAGATATGGGCTGGCTGCTGTGATAGGAAGAAAAATCCCCTTCCCCTCAATGTCTACATCCTACTCTCAGAAGTGTGAATATGTTATGTTACATGACAAGGCGGAATTAAGATTGTAGAATTAAAGCTGCTAATCAGCTCAACTTGAGAAAGGGAGATTATCCTTGGTTACTGAGGTGGGCCTAATGTAATTACAAGGTTCCTTATAAGTGAAAGAGGAAGGTGAGACTGTCAGAGTGATGAAGCATAAGAAGAAATAGAAAGGACACTGCTGGCTTTAAATGGGGCCACCAGCCAAGGAATATAGGCAGCCTCTAGGAGCTGCAAAAGGCAAGCAAACAATCTCCCATAAAGACTCTGGAAGGAAGTGCAGCCCTGCCAACACTTTCATCTTAGCCCACTGAGAACCACTTTGGACTTCTGATGTTCTTCGGAATTTTAAGATAATAAATCTTGTATTGTTTTAAGCCAGTGAATTTAAAGTAATTTGTTATAGGTCTAAGAGGAAATAAAGACAGCCCCCATGGAGATATCTAGAAGAAAAGATTCTAGGCAGAGACCTGCCAGTGCAAAGTTTGTCTGCTGTGCAGAATGACAAGGAGATAACAGGGAGAGTAGGAGGAGATGAGTCTAAGAGGTAATGAGGCCGGAACACATAGGGCCTTGAAGGCCACCGTAACAAAAAAGGAAACTATAAAAGGTTTTGAGCAAAGGAGTAGCATGTGGCTACTGTGAAAATAAATTGTGTGTGGGTGTGCATGAAGACTCAGTGAGTTTGGAAACAGACCAGTCAAGAAGCAACTGCAGCAATTCAGGTGCAGGATGACAGTGACTCCCACCAGGGTGAAGTCGGGGAGAACTCATCAGATTCTGGATATACCCAGAATAAAACACATCATTAGTGTGCTACATTTTAATTACATCAGTACACTGTTTAAATCCATTGTCAAGAAACTGGTTTAGATACTAACTGCTCACATTCCTACAAACCACCAAAACATTTACTATGCTCTGGACACTAAGAACACAAGATGAGTAAGCAAAGGAAGAGATTTTACGGGCAGTTGTGCTTTAAAAGCCAAAGAAAATAAGGATATATATTTATCTATATATAGATATATATATAGGCAACTCAACATACAAAAATTTTGAGTTTATAAATATTAAATCAAGAGTTATTCACTTTATGGTTGGATATTCACTATTCACTTTATATTTGCTACTAAACGAATCCATTGCCAGCTTCTTAAAGAATCAACTGATTCATTTAGGAGCAAATATAAAATCACAAATCAGTAGCTTAAAACATGCAACTACTACTAAACATAGTATGTCAGAAAATTGATTTGTAATCTATGTGAGCCCCCTTAAAATTTTTAGAATTCAAAGTAAAATATCTCAAAGCTCTCCCCAAAAGTTTAAAAACAAAGTGGATGAAGATGAGATTAAGTCACATTTTGTAAAATGGGAGTAAACTTTAAAATCTGTATTTTTCAACAGGGTCATTTATATACCTCTACAATAGTAAAGGTTAAGCCATGGGTTAACTCAGTCTTGGTTATAGGCTGGAATACACTAAATCATTACCTTCTGGTGATGAATCATTCCAACCCCATTCTTTCAATCCAACCTCAGTGGACCTAATTAATTTCCATGCTATTACTTGGCTGTAGAATCCAAAAAGGGATATGAGTACAATAAGAATAAAATCAACTACTCCCTCAGTTTTGTGGCAGAGGTTTTGTTTGGTATAGGCAGATTAATCTGAATTGCTAAATTAAGACAGTTAACATAGTAATCAACACAGAAATTGGATTAACTTCACATTCTTCTACAAAAGTCACAGCTATCAGGAACCCCCTCAGGGTAGTACAAATTGTGAAAGGCTGATTAGAAATCCTCAAATTAATCCCAGTAGTTGAGTGTTTTCATTAGGTAGGTTAGAAACATAGCTCCTCTGTTGGATACAGACACTAAAATACTCTGTCATGTACAAACTCCAAAGCAGAAAGAATGACTAATCTTAAAGGGAATATAAAAGACAAGGAAGGTTTATGGACAGAAATAATGTTTTTTAACTCACAAATGTTATAAAGGCCACAACACTCCTCCTGGCCAGTTAGGTTAACATTTTATTGTTCACTGTTATTTAGCAGGACTTAGAGATAGAAAACCAAATGCTACACCGTTTAACCTCAAGCAGCTTACACCAAAAAAAAAAAAAGGCATCTAAAATGTCAACAAGATTTATTTCCTTAGTAATGTTAGGAGGCTACAAATATTTCTATAGAACTTCAGAGAAACTGAAAATAAAGGGATGCCATCCCAGGGCACATAAATATCTTATAATTCATTGATGTATTCTGGAGAGCAAAACAAGGAGTCTAAACCGTGATCAATACAGACAGCTTCCTTCTGCTCTGAACTGTGGATCATCTCAATTACTGGTATTCACCTATGAAATGTGTTTTTCTTTTCTGTTGATGTGTAACGTCCTGAGATTCCCAAGACATGTATCCTTGTGATTTAGAAACATAACTATGATTTATTTACTATGGAAATTTGAGGCATCTCAAAAAAACAAGATTCACACCCTAAGATAGTAACTTTATTTCCTTTGGTCCACCTCTGCCTCTTGCTCCCCCAAAGACAGCTTTCTTTAAAAACAGATATCCCAGCTAGAACAAAAAACACCTAGGTACATCTGTGACTTTTTATGGTAATTAAGTTCCTGGTTATTTACTATATTTCAAGAAAAAAAAGCAGGGGAGGGGGAGAATTTATTTACATTCAATGCAAGTGTTATTTTTATTCAGTGATTCCAAAGTGAGGAAAGGGTTGCTAAGGGAGAGTAGTATCTCAAGGAAATGTCTTGTTAATCTGCTGCATAAGAATGTATATAAGAGTTAATAATGTTTTTCAAAAAAGTTAATGCTATACACACACTATAGAACAGGTAAGGCCCTTCTTAGCCTCAGACCTTATCCACTTACATCCACAGCAGGCACACACATCCAATCTTGAATAACCCCCTAACAGAGAAAGGCGTCAATATGCTTAGATTGATGACCTCTCACCATCTCACGCAGCAAAGTGCTTCCTCTTACTCTTACTTTTGTCAGACTTCCCGCTTTGCAAGTTATCTTAGTATCATTCAAGTAAAGCACATTGGAAACAAACGCTTAAGGATCTCAAAAAGTAGGTGGGGCAAGTACCCCCATGTTAGAGATGAAAAATGAAGTAAGTGTATGAGCATATATGTATATGTATAACCTGTATATACATTATACACACACATTCCCAAGTGTTGATGAGAAACATCTATCCCCAACAGGCTGAAGAGGAGAAGGGAGCACATACGCAATTACAGGCTACATTTTAACAGGAAATTATTCTTCAGACTCAAACCACAAAAGCATTAGCCTTTGAATTATTTCCACTCTAGGAAGGAAAAGAGCAGGTAAAGGGGTCTGTTCTCTTTAAAACCTTTAATTACATACACATATTTTGTCTGATAATGTCAAAGCACTTTACAAACTCTAAGGTGCCAAGTGAATAGAGGGTATTATCATTATTGCTGGACGAAAGATGATGTCTCAAAATGTGAGCACAGAAAATTTGCTTATCTGGGCCTGGTGCGGTGGCTCACACTTGTAATCCCTGCACTTTGGGAGGCCGAGGCGGGCGGATCACGAGGTCAGGAGATCGAGACCATCCTGGCTAACAAGGTGAAACCCCATCTCTACTAAAAATACAAAAAATTAGCCGGACTTGGTGGCGGGCGCCTGTAGTCCCAGCTACACGGGAGGCTGAGGCAGGAGAATGGCGTGAACCCGGGAGGCGGAGCTTGCAGTGAGCCGAGATTGCACCACTGCACCCCAGCCTGGGCAAAAGTGCGAGACTCCATCTCAAAAAAAAAAAAAAAAAAAAAAAGAAAGAAAATTTGCTTATCTGTCTTTTGGATTAAGCCTGTCAGTTCCCCGCCCCCCCACCCCCCCACCCCCCCCCCCCCCCCCGCCCATCTAAATGGACAGCAAGGCTGCAGAGTCGTGCTGGGAGCCTTTTAACATGGAAAGGAAACACTGTGGACAGAAAGTACAGTATGCAGACTTTTCCTAATCATGACTGTTAATTCCTGTCCTGGACTGCTGAAGCAGATGCTATGTTAAACTACATTTAGCACAGTCACAAACGGTGACTAAGGAAGTTAAAAATTTTTACTTGCAATGCTGCAATTTTTAACCCCAGACCTCCAAAGACTATGTTTAAATATACAGAGTACTAACAGCCCAAGCACTTCACATTAGAATTACAGCCTTGTCTACTTTAATTTACCTTACTTTTAAAAGAGTGTGACCCCCTCCCCAACTCCCCCCAAAAATACACATCTCCCATCCTCTTTGAGTCTTCTTATGCTCAGGCTCTTGGAATTTTAATAAGATTAGAAATTGCTACCTCCTTATCCTTGCTAAGAACTCCAAAGATGATCCAGGCATCTTGTACTTATATTCAGATTTACAATACAGAGAAAACAAGAGCGTAGAAATCTAATCCACGATTATACCCTAGAATCTAGATTGATAATGTGTACATTACGAGGTCACATGGGATCAAGTTTCCACAATTAATGGATCAGGCAAATGATCCATGTATGTACATTCATACAAAATCATACACTCTCCTATCTTTTTCCTATCATGATTTTCAAAATGACCTGAATTTAAAGTGTGGCTTTAAAATCACATTTAATTAAAAGAAAAATAGAAAAGGAACTTTCCGTGGGATTTGAGTATCTTTTGCTACAGTAAAGAAGTTCAGATGATCTCCCTGCCTTCTGCAGAATCCAATGAATCCTACAACTAAAAGTAAAAATAAATGGCAAGGGAAAGAAACTAGCGATTATTGATTCCTCTTTCCATGCTAAGTCTCAAGCTAGACATTTTACAAACAAAATCTTATTTAATCCTCTTGTGGGGCGGGCAAGGTGACTCATGCTTGTAATCCCAACACTTTGGAAGGCTGGAGGTGGGAGAATCACTTGAGCCCAGCAGTATGAGACCAGCCTGGGCAACATGGAGAAACCCCATGTCTACAAACAATATGAAAATTAGCTGGGCATGGTGGCATGTGCCTGTAGTTCCAGGTACTCCAGAGGCTGAGGTGGGAGGACTGCTTGAGCCCTGGCGGCCAAAGTGGCAGTGAGCCATGATTAACATCACTGCACTCCAGCTTGGGTGGCAAAGCAAGACCCTGTCTCCAAAACAAATCTTATGCATTATAAGCTATATTACATTCTCTTTAATTTACAAATGAGAATTTCAAAACTGCAAGAGTTCACACAACTATTAAGTGAGAAACTGGGATTTGAAATCAGTGCTGAGATCCCATCTAGAGCTTCCTAGCTGATCTCTCTGCTTCCAGGCTTGCCCCTTTCTCCAATCCTTCCTCCATTCCACGGCTATGGGGATCTAACTAAAATAGTAGTCAGCACTCCACTACCATCTCTTTTAAAGCTCTGCTCACTCCACGTTGCCTATGAAGTAACATCTCAGCTCCCTAGTGAGGCAGCTGACTTGACCCAGCTTCTACCTCTTCATCCACATGCCCAGCAACCCCCATCACATACACAAGCTCTAACAAGCTCCCAGTAGTTCTTCCCATTCCCAGTGCTTTCCACTGTCACACAACCTGTTTCCTCCACCTGCAACAGCCTCACTACCTTTCTTCTCCTGCCTCATGGAAACATCCTCAGCACTGGAAGAGAGCAGACAACACCTCCAGGAAGCCTTCTGTGAACCAGTCAGTTGGACCAGATAACTCTGTGTGCTCCTGTATGCCTGACTTACCTTTATCTCCCCAGTAAAAAAAATATCAAGACAGATCCACGAAGAGAATGAATGCCATGAATTGTGAATAAAGGTGGCAAGTAAAAAACATCCCCCTTACTTATCCATATGGTTTTATGTTCCCTGCCAAGTGGGAAAAATTTCCATTGCAACCCTGTGTACCTAGAAGAGCTGGCCAAAGTCATCTCAGGTTGTTTATAAAGAGGAAGGTAGACTGTCAAGGGGAGAAAGGGGAAAGCAGGCTGTCAAGTCCTACCACTAACACACACATCTCTTTCCACCTATAGCTACTAATTCTATATTGTAAGCTCAAACTTCAAGTGGAATCAGCATTTTTTAAATTTCTAGCTACAAGCCTTTTTTTAAAACAATATAAACCTCACGAAGGAACCAGGGACAGGTGTGTTCCATTGTCACCACCTCACAGTTTAAAATAAGCCAATCTCATCACCAATGTGTAAAATCAAGAGGAAACCTGAAGTTTATACTCTCTTCCCAACACAGCCAAGGTCTGGTGTGTAGAATACCAAAAAGAGGAGTAAAGAAACTCCCCAAGGCTAGAAAAGCAACATTCCTGATCTACTGCATGTACCAAGCGCTGTGCTCAGATGCTGGGAAAACAAAGACGTACAAAATCCCACTCATTCCACCCCTCAAAGAACTTCTCCAAAACACACCTGTGTCCTAAAAAGGTGTCCAAAGAAGTCAAACGCACACAAGGAAACCGTTAAGAACCCACAGCCAGAAATAATCACTTCTCTACCTGACCTATGCTAAATATTTTGCTATCAAAAAAAAAAAAAAACAAAGACGGCAAAATCACTGCTGCTATGGAAACTGTCATTTCTAACTTCAATACTTGAGTGTGGACACGTATTTGAGAAGAAATGAGGCACTTTGCTTCCCAATGTTTAAAATGCTAAACAATAGGAGACTGTGCACAGCACTGATACTGAACATTAAAGTGGACTTCTGCCTCACTAAGAAAATTTTACATTATAAAGAAGGAAGGCTGAAGATTTCCTGATTTAGAATTGCTCAGAGAGTTTCCGGGTACCCATTTGCTGTTACAACTTTATCCTAAGTAAAGTGCAAGTTTCTTTAAAAGAACTCTCAGTAGAGTAGATTTAACATGTAAATTGCTCAGCAGTAAATAGTCTTTTACTGCTGATAAAACTTTCAGGAAGTACCTACTAAGTACCATGCAATATAGTCTAGAGCAGTTAGGACTGCAATCTCTTTCAGATCGAGCTAAAAAGAAATTCTCACTATCATCCACTACTTTAATCTGAGATGGGTATGAACAAAAAGATCCTTAAACCACTCTTCTAAAGGGAACCATGATCCTGAACACAAATTTTTCAATTCTTCTGTGAAGAGTGTAGATCTACTCAAACGCCACTCTATCATTCTATCTTAGACTATTTTAAACAGTTCCTTGACGATTCTGAGTGCCAGTCTCTAGCTGAGAATCACTATAAGGGAAATAGATGGTTTAGAAACATGCCCTTTCTATACCTTTCTGCCCCACCCAAGCACGCTTTTACATCCATCCTTTGTCAGGCTAAAACCCAGGATTCACAAAAAAGATCTGGAGACTGCAGGCCTTGGAATTGAGTTGAGTCATCAAGACACTATTTTTTATTCTCTATTTCTAAAGAGCAAAAGCGGAAAAGTGGGGGTATCATGAGGTAGAAGCAAGAATGGTAAATTAAAACTGAAGAAAACTTCCACGGCATTGGAACAGTAATTAGACCAAATTTCACTGCCATCAGATTAAGAAAGAACAACTGCTCTGCATCGCTGGCTACCAAGACAGCAGTATTTCTCTTAAGTAACTTCTTGCTCTAACTGCAAAATGACCCATACTTTTATTTGCCAAGAGTAAAGACAGCTGGCCTCCTACATTAAAAATCACCAAAATGGAAACAAGTGAATCTTTTTTATCCACCAAGGTTGACTACACATTAACGAAGACCTATTCTAATAAACATGGCCAACATAAACAGCAGGTGGCCACTCTGAACATTCTTCCTGATACAAAGTACATCACATGCCTAATGGCATGGTGAACAAGACCCCCCAGAGTGGCTATGACCATCAGGAAGAAAACATTGAGGGGATGGGAGTCAAAAGTCTACTTAAAGTATTAAGCATTCAAATAAATGGCAGAATCTGAGGGCCAGCTTGTAAAAACAAAAAATAAAAAGCCAACAATGGACTCTGCTTAAATAAATCATGTGAGAGGCTGAAAAGAAGGACAAAGGAAAAGTGGCAAGGGATAGACAAAAACAAGCAGATCTGTAACTCTCCCAACCTCCAGGCCAAAGTTCGGACTGGCTGCTAGAGGGTAGATTTAGCCTGAAAACACGTTACGTGGTTTCTCCAATGTCCTTAAAAAACAAAAACAAAACAAAAAACAAACAAACAAAAACAGTAGTGTTCAACATTTAAAATTTCACCAGTGTAACAATTTCACATTTATAAAAATATATTTCTGACTTCGCTTAATAAATAAAGTTTGGCAAGAGTCCACATTCCCAGAGCTACTAGCCAGCAGGTTGCCCTATAAATGGGGCGCCTTCTTTCCAGTTCTCCCAATACAGCCTTCATGTTCCGGCCCCTGCAAGGGCTGGATTTTAAGTAAAAGAATATCATAGCCTAAACGTCAAATGTGCTAAAGAGTATACGCTTTTCTACCATGATGGAGAGGTTCAGAATGTCAGAGTACTGGGGGAGGGAGGTGGTTTTCCAAGGTCATCTAAACTGAGGATCTTTAATTGTAGACCTAATCATCTGTGAAAATATTCTAATAAATATGCATAACAAAAAATGAGGCAAAAAAGCATCAAGTCTGTGTCACTAAACATCCTAATATGACTGCCACAGACATTCAAAGCACTCTAAATAACTCATTTTGGCCTGTTTATACTACTATGGATTTGGATTAGAAAGTCATCTTGTCCACAAAGAATTAGGTATATCCTGTCCCTTCTGGAGGCTGAGTTTGAGAAAGTTAATTCAACCCTAATCAAATATTTTGCTATGAGAAAGAAGAGGAGGGGCCCATTAAGTGCTTTATCCCCAGGATGAGGCAGGGAGTAGGGCAGCACACAAAAAAGATAAAAATCACCTGGCATTATACCAGAAGCCCTTGAATTAACATTAAATTTCCAGGTTAACGCTCTAAAAACTGTCTCATGACAAACCACAAACTGTATTTTGGAGGTAAAACAGGAAGTAAGTGGGGAAGGAACGGAAGGGTAAATAAGAGGTCTTACTTCACACTTTTTCTGCTGCTTTTGGTTTACCCCAATAGAATCCCATGAAAACCTGCTTCACACTGGCAAAGTGGGCAGGCAGAGGAACAAAGGCGAATCCAGGGCCTGCAGAAAGTCTTTAAAGGCAAGGGAAGAAAGCAAAGCCCTGCCTAAACACTGGCTATTTATAGCACAGCAATGGAAGATCTGGGAGGTGGCTGAGGGAATATGAAAGCTAGAGAGTGGGTGGGCGGGCTTCCTTCTGGCTTCCTTAGACTCAGAAACTAATGCATTCTTCCGTGCCTCCAAAGCTGCTATTTTGTTTCCTGTGTAAGTTTTCAAAATACTGCAACACTGTCCCTAGGTGCATTTGACAATATCAGAACAATTACAGTTTGGTTAAAATCTGAAGGTAATCAACTCACCATTCTTTCCTATTCTCTAGAAAAAGAGGCCTGAACAAAGAGGAGGAGACACCACCACCCAATTCATAAGGATGGTCTCCCAGAATCCCCTGAACTTTCACAGTGTGGAAAGTTTCTGTGATTTCAAGCAAAGACCAGGAGAAACTATACTTTTCACCTCTTCTCATTAACTAAAAGCCACAGCTAAAAATAAAAAGCTGGAGCAATTCCAAAATTGTGGGTTTTATAGGGCACATTAAATTATTCCTTATCAACTGCAAACCTTTAAGGTTGCAGAGTATTATGTTAATGCTATTTTTCTTTTTTTTTTCCCAGAAGAGGTGATAATGTTCCTTAAAAACAAATAAACAAACAAAAAAAACTTCATGAACTTCCAAGTCCAATCTCTATTATAAGGTGAAGTATGAGTTCTTAAATCTGCAGAGCGTATCATCTATTCTACAAAACCTCACACATAACTTAGGTTGATTCTCTTTTCCAGGACTGTATTATAAAACATTTTGAACTGAGAACAGATCAACAATTGGTATTAATAGTAAATTATAATAATCATTTTACACTTGTTTCCTAATCTAGAGTGCATGAGATTCAAAAGTAAGAAAGCAGTCTCACAATAGAGAATTTTCTAAACAGAATGTGAAGCTCTCACATTTATTTAAATATAAACACTAAAAAGTGTTTAGGGTTCCCCCTGGACATTCAATTGTTATTAACTCCTAAGATAAATTTCCAATTTGATAAACTTGGAAAATGGCTTTTTAAGCATATTTTCAATTTGTTGAAAGTTTGTAATATTGAATCCTATGAGTCTTTTTATAATTATTTTCTTAGGAAATTTGTGGTCAATTTCCTGTGACCTTGGTAAAACTTAAATACACCTCTTAGCTCACATCCATAACTATGTTGGCTTACACCAACATTATTCTTATATTCTTCATTAATGGCCAAGGTTACAGAACTAAGAGTATTTGGTCTAAACTCAAATCAAATGATCATGTGTAATATACAGCAGCACCCAAAACATAGGCACTATTTTCCATATCTAAAACATCAGAACCTAAGGCATCCATTTATATTAAAATGAAGATTTTAGTTCAGCTCTTCAGGAGAGTTAAGACATGGCCAGGTAAATTAAGGCCAAAAAAGGACAAGTCACAACACTATGTGGCATTCAGGAAATTTGGAGCAAATTTAAGCTTTCACATAAAACAGTCAGGGTTAGGAGTGGCCTCAGAGAAGCAATTATCTCATTCCCAAGTCCCAGGCTAACAAACTAACAAGGATACGGAAAAAAAAGACTAGAATAAAGGTAAAAGCCTACATAAAGTCCAAAGACAATCACTGCTGGTCCTAAATCTATTTCTTAATGGTTCTGTGACCCTCAGCAAGTTTTTTACGTTCATAACTTCCCGCATCATTAAGAACAGATTTTTCTCACTCTGCTAGCAAACAGGGTTATTAAAAGAAATACGTTATAACAAATTACAGATAAAACAATGGCGTATAAAAAACTTCAGGCACTATACAAAGTAGGGTATTGTTCTCAAGGCACTAACTTTCTTGAGAATTGTTTTCTGCTTTCATGCTCTCCTAAAAACACATCTCTAATTTATGGTAAGGTCAAGCTGCCATTATCACTGCAACCTGAGAAATTCAAATTAATGGTCAAAGATACACATAAACACACACACTCCAGGCTTTGCTTTCTTCTTTCCCACAAAAGGTCATCTTTTCACAAAACAGATCAGGAACTCTACAATATACTACATTCCAAGTACCAAATATTTAAGCCACCAAAACATACAGAATAGCATATTTAAGAAAAGTTTCTCTTTTTTCTTTCCTTTTTTTTTTTTTTTTTTGAAGACAGGGTCTAATTGTCACCACCCAGGCTGGAGTACAGTGGTGTGATCACAGCTTACTGCAGCCTCCTGGGCTCAAGGGATCTTCCTACCTCAGCCTCTTGAGTAGCTGGGACCACAAGTACACACCACCACGCCCCACTAATTTTTTAAATCTTTTTTTGTTTGTTTCTTGAGACGGACGGAATCTTGCTCTGCAATCCAGGCTGGAGTGCATGGAGTGCAGTGGCGGGATTCTCTGCTCACTGCAAGCTCTGCCTCCTGGGTTCATGCCATTCTCCTGCCTCAGCCTCCTGAGTAGCTGGGACTACAGGCACCCGCCACCACGCCCAGCTAATTTTTTGTATTTTTAGAAGAGACGGGGTTTCACTGTGTTAGTCAGGATGGTCTCGATCTCCTGACTTCATGATCCGCCCGCCTCGGCCTCCCAAAGTGCTGGGGTTACAGGTGTGAGCCACCACGCCCGGCTAATTTTTTAAATATTTTGTGGAGATGAGGTCTTGCCATGTTGCTCAGGCTGGTCTCAAACTCCTAGGCTCAAACGATCCTCCCACCTCAGCCTCTCAAAGTGCTAGAATTACAGGCGTGAGCCACCATGCCCGACCGAGAAGTTTCAACATAAAAATGTCCAAGCAGATCACCCAGTCAAAACACTTTATTAATGAACAGCAGGCGGTGATGTTTTAGTTGGCAATTTAAGATTCCACACTATAGCTATTCCTGAAAAATTCAAAATCAAAGTACATGGTGAGCATTTGCTCAGAGGCTAGCATAGTGCTTAACGCAGAGTCTTAGCATTCTTAAAAACATGCAAGATCAGCCTGGCCAACATGGTGAAACCCCAGCTCTACTAAAAATACAAAAATTAGCTGCGTGTGGTAGTGCACACCTGTAATTCCAGCTACTCAGGAGGCTGAGGCACGACAATCACTTGAACCCGGGAGGCAGAGGTTGCAACGAGCCAAGATCCTGCCACCACACTCCAGACTGGGTGACAGAGCAAGACTGTCTCCAAAAAACAAACAAACAAACAAAAACAAACCAAACCAAAACAAAAAACCATGCAAGAGATTAAGCCATTTTAAAGAGCTGCAACCATGAACTAAGATTAAGCCCGAAGACAATTAGCGTTATGTTCCATCCCATACCAAGAAAACCATTTTAATATGCTCAAATACTTCTTGGTATATTCTGCCAATGAGGCGATTCTACCTGAATTTATTAATAAACTATTTACCAGCCTGCTTGACCACCAAGGTTTGGTAAACAGACTTGGGCACAATGTGGAAGCATAGCTAAGGATGGAGACCCCGGGGCACAAGAAGTGAGCTGAAGAGAAAAACCAGGAAGGAGGTCAAATTTCTTTGACAGGCCCTTCTCTTTCCAATCCTAGCTTCCCATCTCAGTTGCTCATTGCGCCTTCATCCCCTCTCCAATTTGAGAGCTCAGCTGAGTCTGCAGATATCCCAAGATACTAACTGGTAAAGATTTGGCTAGAGTGAGAGCCCACTTCATTTTCTATGCATCCAACAAACTCTTATCTCAAAAGGGCAGTAAGTATACCTGGAATTTACTCCAATACCTGTGAAAGGTAGCCAAACTCTACTCTCCAGAGGCGTGAAGTCATCATACTTCCACATAAGACATTAATAAGCAGAATTATCCTTACCTCATTTGTTACACTTTAGTCCTCCAAATTAAAAACAGCCAAAGAGAAACTAGCTTGTAAACAAAAGGAAATATTCAAGATGCCAAGGCTGGAAGACAGCAAGAACTCACTCAGCTCACAGTCTGAAGCCACTTAAACGGAGTAACTCCAAGCAAAACCAAAAGTTAAACTGAAGAAAAACGTGTAACTTCAGAGAGCATGAAAAACTGGTACAATTCTGCACAACTACAAAGTGGCCATGCACTAACCTGAAAACAACAAGGTTCATTATTGAATAAAGGCATCAGGAATTCTTGGAGATGGAGCTTTCAAATAAGGCTTTAGTCACCACTAAAAGGACATAGAAAAAAATAGATATGCCTCAAATATCAACACATTCGAAGGACAGACATCTGCATTCATTCTAACATGCAAATCCTATGTGCAGAGCACTGTGCTCGATATCCAAGATGACTCAGATAAGGAGTTCCCACTTACACTGTCTAAGCAAAGAAGGGAACACATGCAGAACCACAACACAGGACACAATCTGGTAAGTGTGAGAAGGAGGGATTATATCTGGATGACAGATGAAAAAAAAAATCAGACTCAGAACAGAGAAAAAGCACGTGCACTAGGCTCTCTGTGGTCATAGGTTCAAAGAGAAGGCAAAGTACACATAGTTGCAATCATTTTAAAATTGCTGGGCACAGACCGGGCGTGGTGGCTCACGCCTGTAATCCCAGCACTTTGGGAGGCCGAGGCAGGCGGATCACGAGGTCAGGAGATCGAGACCATCCTGGCTAACACGGTGAAACCCCGTCTCTACTAAAAAAAAAAAAACAAAAAAATTAGCCGGGCGTGGTGACGGGCACCTGTAATCCCAGCTACTAAGGAGGCTGAGACAGGAGAATGGCGTGAACCCAGGAGGCAGAGCTTGCAGTGAGCTGAGATTGCGCCACTGCACTCCAGCCTGGGGCCACAGAGCAAGGCTCTCTATCTCAAAAAAACAAAAACAAAAACAAAAACGCTGGGCACAGAGACTACAGCATAAACAAGACAGGTACAAAGGGAACTTAGTGGGAGACACATATTAAACGAGCCAAAGGATAAAGCTAATGTTTAGAAATGCAGTTCATGCCATGAAGGAAAAAAAGATGCTGCGAGAATAAAACTGGGACAGTGATCAGAAGAAAAGCCTTCTGCAGATTAAGTGACATTTAAGCTGAGATCTAAAGATAAACAGGACTAGGTGTATGTAATACTTGGTCTTTGGAAGGTAAAGGATGGTGCCACACACATACTAGGTAGTGTTGGGGGCAGTGGGACTGGTGAGTAAGACATAACTTGTACCCTGAGGAATGTCATCCTAGGGATGCAATTACATGCAATATGTGGAACCCAGCAGGCAGAATTTTACAATTATGGATAAAACTTAAGCTACAGAGATCTTGAAACCCATCTATCCTCAACTATTCCTTTTTATCAAATGAAGGAAATGAAACCCAGAGGCTAGCTCAGTGTTTCTGAACTAGGTAGGTGCAGAGGTGGGGTACAACCTGTAACTCCCATTACATCACACTGCCAATTAACTTTTTAATCAGAATTTATTTGGAATGTCAAAATTCAGTAAACTGATCGTGTACAAGAAACACTTAATATCCGTAGGGAAAAATAAGTAGACTTGGGCCTAAGTGCCAAGCACTTCACTAGACATTGTGGGAAAAATCTTACTTGGTTCCAGGCAAAATAAGAAATGTAATGAGTTTTTTGTAAAGTGAAATATATTCAATTTCTCTTGTGAAGTTACGTGCATCCTACTTTGGGGCATCTAAGCAAACCAGGAAATGACAGTGATAATAGATAATGTGTCAGATTGTCTTAAATGCCTTTCCTTGGCAAAATAGAGTTGACAAACCTATTAGTCCCCTCCCACAATGGACAGTTTTATTCCTTATTGTACTTCCCTCAGAAATACACATATCAAGGAACAACTGTTACAAAGAGGGTTGAGGCAGTAGAGGGAGCCACTCAGAGTTCACAGCAGCACTGTTCATCAAAGCACAAGAAATGAAAACAAAGTGTTTATCAGGGAAGATGAACAAGAAAGATATGAAGATAAAGTCATACAAGTTCACACAATTGAAATGTTCTTCAGCAGCCAAGTAAGAGCCCACACATAGACCAAAGCATATTATAAAATGAGAATTTTGATGAGTTTAATTCAGTGTCCTGGAGGACAAAAAAGGACTTAGGATCTTTTAGTTATCACAGCTGCACCTACAAGTCAAATATAGGCAAAATGAAACATTTTTAATCAGGTATCTCCCAAACTTTGCATTACTTTAAGGACAGTGTGAAAACAAAAATAACAAGGGAGGAAAAAATCCCCTTCAAATAGGCTCAATCCTCACTGTCTCACGTCTGTTAACCCAAAACTCCCAGTATGAATACTAATCAGTCACAACATAGAAATCTAGACCTATTCTGTCAATGGGCAGCTGCTCCAGGTCTGCATCAATCTGTAAACAGGTATTTCTGAAGCATATGACCAGCTCCAGTCTGAGCAGAATAACAGATCAAAACTGGAGAGGACACACAATGGGAAAAGTAGTTCATCGGTTTGATAGAGGAAGAGACACTGGGTCCCACTCATAAATAAAGTATCTCAACGTTTTCACTGAATTTACATTCCCAAAGAATAGATTGTAAACTAAGTAGGAATTCCAGACTTTTCGGTACTTGAAGGTCACTATGAGGTCACCTGGAATAGTGATCTACTGGAAGAACAGCCTGACTGGTCTTCACTGATGCTATATTCTATTTTGTACACTGTCTCAAGCCAGCCGAACTTGAGAGATTTCTAAGTCTATCCAAGGACATTCGAAACATTAGTGATAAATGCAGAGTATTTGTCTCTGTTAACAGTGAAGAAAACTCACCTTCCAGAAGAATTGCTGTGAAAGCCTACATCGTATGCACTATTTTTTTAAAAGTAACATAGAAAAGCAGTTTAATATACCAGGAAAGTCAAGGAGAACTTTAAAAAAATTATAACCGTAATACCTAATTTCATCAAAATGATGTAAGCGATAAAGATCTAATTTATATTGAGATAAACTATATAGACTCCGACTATCCAGGCAAGGAACCAGTAAATGCTTATTTCATATTGAAATTTATAGGACATGAATGATTTAGCAATATATATTGACCCTGAGCTACTGAAATGATGACAACCCAAAGGTGATTACTGACATATCAGAAGAATAACAATGAAAGTTGAGGGTGAGAGTCTCTTTCACGCTTTTAAAAAAAATGCAGCTCAATAAAAATGTACCTTTTAAAAATAGAAAGACAGTTATCCCTTTCAACTGGTGTTGATCTGCCCTTTATTACTGGAGATAGACTCTATCACTCAGCGAGTTACCCTGAAGCTGTAAGAAGCTTGGAGGAAAATATTAAACTTCAAGGCAAAGATAGGACCAGGAGCCTGTTAAGACAGAACGAAGACATTAGTGTTCAAAAAGTATATAAGCAGGAAACCTGCAGCAGTCTCAGTAACAGACTTTAGAGGCAAAAAAAAAAAAAAGAGAGAGAGAGAGAGAGAGAAAAGAAGGCCTTTTAAAAATCTAAGCCACTGAAATTTTAAAGTGACACCCACATGACCCAGTTTACTTTTCTATTCAAAGAAGTTCTGATGCTGCTTCTCTATTTCTCTTTGGAAGTTTTTCATGTCTAATATATTGCAAAAGGTAAAAGGTACACTTTTATTTAAGCACACAATGGAATAAAACATCACTGAGGACCTTGGACCTGTAAATAAATTTTAATGGGAAAGACAAGAATTCAAACATGAGGAAAGGGCAACAGATATATATACGGCAAATGTGAGAAAGAATATGAGCATTTGGAAAAGGAAAACAACATTGTTGGACAGGGTAGGATGACAGCTATTAATTTAATTTAGGATGTGCTAGGCCACACTCTAAGCCCTTTTAAAGGGCATTACCCCCCTGTGATCCTAATAACTTAATAAAATGGGTCATTTCATCCCTATTTTTTTTTTTTTTTAAACGGAGTTTTGCTCGTCTCCCAGGTTGGAGTGCAATGGCATGATCTTAGCTCACTGCAACCTGCCTCAGCCTCCTGAGTAGCTAGGATTACAGGCACCCACCACCATGACCAGCTAATTTTTGTATTTTTAGTAGAGATGGGTTTTCACCATGTTGGCCAGGCTGGTCTCGAACTCCTAACCTCAGGTGATCCAACCGCCTCAGCCTCCTAAAGTGCTGGGATTACAGGCATGAGCCACCACGCCTGGCCTCATCCCTATTTTTCAAATGAGGAAATAGGCTTTAAAGAAAAAAAAAAGATTAACTTTTCCAGAACTCACAAAACTTGCCAATGTGGGTCTATCAAACTCCAGAGCCCATGCTCTTTGCACCACACATCAATGAAGCAGCTAAAATAACCAATATCTTGCTCCACTCCAGACCAATTAAATAAGAATCTCTCCTAAGGGCCCAGATACTGGCATTTTTATAAGCACCCAATTTGATTCTAATCTGCAAGCAAGGATGAGAGCCATTGTAAAAGACAAGTGGACTATCAGCTAGGTAGTGCCGAACAAACAAGAGTCAAATAATCAGAGACTGGGGAGTTCATCCAGCTTTTAGGGGACAAACAGAAGTTCAAAAAACAGTGGAGGTGCTGAGGCAGAGCCGATTCAGACTAAGTTCAGGGAAAGTCTGAACACAGGCTTTACTCCAAGCGGTGATTAAAAAGGCAGAAAAAAACAGGTTAGAATCATTTTGCTGAGAGAACAAAGTACAGGTTAGAAAATTTTTACTTTTAAGACTGTAGGTAAGAGAGGGAACACAAAATGACTTTTACAGCTAATGTAACTAATGGGTATAAATTTTAGGAAAATATGGAAAAAATAACAGTTGACTAACCTAAAGCCAATGGACTAGGATACAAAATACAAGAAGTGAGCAACAATAAGCACAGCTTGCTGAGCAATCAGATATAGCCTAGTAGTTACAACTGTTAACTCTACGGTGATCCCTTCTAGCATTTGCCATCCTAAGTCTTGATTTCCTCATTTAGGAAATGGAGAAAATAATCACATCGTCTCATTCAGTTATTGGAATAAATATATGAGATATGGCAGTCCCCTTTTTTCCAGGCATCCAAAAGCCCCAATAGATGCCTGAAACTTCAGATAGTACTGACCCCTACACCATGTTTTTTCCTACACATACCTAAAATTTAATTTGTAAACTGGGCCCAGTAAGACATTAACGATAACTAAGAACCACTGTAACAGTACACTGTAAAAAAAGTTATGTATATGTGATCTCTCAGAAATTTAGGATGTGCTAGGCCATGCTCTAAGCCCTTTTAAAGGGCATTACCTTTATATATATATAAATGTATATTTAGTTTTAAGTAGAGAACTTTCACCTTTTTACTTAAAGGGAACACGGAGTACTTTAACATCCTCTCTTTGGCATGTCAGAATTGCCAGCATCACTACTCTTGTGCTTTGGGGCCACTGAAAGTAAAAGAAGGGTTACTTGAACACAAGCAGTGCAATACCTCGAAAGTCAATCTTGTAACTGAGATGGCTATACTAAGGGACTAACAGCATGGATACACTAGACAAAGGGAGGATTCACAAGCTGACCGGTCAGCATGAGGGTACATCACACTACTCAGAAGCACACGCAGTGTAACACTTGTGAATTGTTTACGCCTGGAATTTTCCATTTAATGTTTGTGAACCACAGTTGACTGCAGGTAACGGAAATCATGGAAAGCGAAGCTGTGGGTAAGGAGGGACTACTGTCATCCAAGCAAAAGAAAAGAGACCAAGAGCTTCTGTATTCTTATAGAGGGCAATGTAAGAATACAGTCCCCCAATTTTTTCCTTCTTACCATTAAAACTTTAGATGGCCTTGTTAAAAACTGCGTAAATGCGGAATAGAAGTTTGGCCTGCTTATTCAGTTCCTATGATCAGTAACCCTCTGTATCAGTCTAGGCCAGTGCCCAGACACTAGATGCAGCCACAAGAAATGGAAGTTTTCCTAAATGGTAAGGTGGAATGTATGTCCCTTACCCCTACTGAAGTGACGGTCATTTCACAAATAGTGAATTTATATATTAAGTGATTTATTAAATGTATGTTATATACAAAATTAGGTATTAAAATGCATATGTGTCCTCAACTGAATTCTTGGGGCACAGTATTGAGGAAACAGTTCAAAATAGTAATAGAATTCGGTAAAACTTTTAATTATTTCTCAAAAGAATCCACACAACTTAAAATCTGACACCTACTGAATGATGAAGGTTGGTCATGTGCACAACTTCCTATTCAACTTTCATTTTCACAAACCTTATTTTATCTTAAGATGATTTCCACACACTCAGTAGGGTAATCTTTTAGCTAAATGATCCGAAACCCACAATCTGAATGGCAAGAAATTGCTTCCTAAATAATGTATCATATTATACAAGCTATCACATTATCTCCCTTTCCCAGAAAAGTAAATAAACATTCTTAAAGGGAGCCCAGAGGAAAACAGTATGGTTGTAAAACAGTTAGCTTCTTATATCTTTCAAGCCTTTACTAAATATCACTTATAAATGAGAAAACATATTTGAAGTTTTTAAGTGTTCTATGCTCCTTAAACCCTTTCTTGAATGTATAGAGGTAGGACACTCAGAGGTAAGGTAAGGGGTAACCATGTTCCTAAATTACATTAATTTCTAATGCCTGAAACCAAAGTTTTCAAAGGGCTACAAATGTTTGAATAATCCGTTAAGATATACAAAATGACAGGTTGATGGTAAAAAAGGGAAAAACAAACAAACAAACAAAAAACCTTTCAACAAATGACAAATTTTCTCCTAAATCATTCTTTGGTTGGAGGACCACTGTAAAAGAGGCAGGTCTGAGTGCTGTTTTGTACTGGAAACAAAACAGATATAACAGGTGTAATGAATACCAGAGAGAGATGAGACAGAAAATCTTGAAATTAAACTTCTGTGGAATTAAACTTCTTTTTTGTAAAAAAGAGAGTGAATACAAAAATATATGGAAATACCTGGTTGGATGAAAGGACAGTAGATATTCTAACCAAACCATTTAAATCCACATTATCAGAGACCCCCATACTCCCTCTTTCCCAGTCTGTGACTGCACAGGTAAAGCCAAAATATATTTTCTGCTTTGGAATAGATTTTCTACTTAGGATTAGTTACAGGCATATCAGCTGCTCTGGGAATTCACTTGCAAATAAAATGAGGCCACACTAAAAACTTGAAGGAACTAAAATAATATCCTTCATCTCATCTGTCACCCATAAACCTCAATGTAAAGAAAGCTGAAAGGCTCACTGCAGTCCCTCAAGAAAAAGTTAAAGGTTTGACTCTCTGATGATTACCTTGAATAGACAGCAAAATTAGGCTGGAGCAAATAACTATAAACTGACTAGCTAATGTAACTAGGCATTAGCCATTCATCCCAGAGCTTTAATTTTATGTTTTATATATTAGGGTTCCCCTGGTGATTTTCCACATACCTCATTAAGTTCTGACTTGAGGATGTCTGCTCTGGTTAAGTACAAAGAGCAACACAACACAGAACATCCCAAACCTCACATCTCTTAGTATTTCCAACACAAACATCGCAGGTCTCCTGATGAACACTTAACCTCTACATGTTCTCTAAGTAGAGTGTGCCTAGAGTCTCAGAGCTGCAGAGACACCAGCAGACAATCTGTGAAAACACTGCCAAGACCCTCTTGACATCTGTGGCAAAAGCATCGTGTCTTCTAAATATATGTTCTGTTTAAGTGGCTTTTAAAGCATAAGCATGGTGCCTTTAAAAGCAGTTTGTAACAAGAGGTCAAACTATACAACTGAAGAGGTTAGAGAAGAAATCAATTGTATATCAATTGTCAAAACTCAACTTTAAAAGGCAGAGGTGGTCAGAAACTACTGTACAGACAGGGTAAATGGAAAAGAAATCTCCAGGTTGAAAACGGCAAATGCTAATCGCGGGGGACGGAGCAAGGAGTCTTGACTCATTGTAAAGATGAGAAAGCATTTCCCTTCTGCAATGAAAAACTAAAACTGTAGATCAGAAATTCAGGGGAAAAGAATCATTTCTGTTCATGCCTGGAGAAATTAAACACCCTTACCCCTGTTAGAGAACTGAACTGTATCTCCCAAAATTAACATGTTGAAACCATAATCTCCAACATGACTATGTTGGAAAACAGGGTTGTGTAGTTCAGTAGAGTAGTTTCAGTAGAAACAGTACTTCAAGTAACTACACAACCACTGATTTTCACTCTCAGTATTTCCTTATTTCAGGAAATAATTAAGGCTAAATGAGGTCATAAGTGTAAATAATTAAGAATAAATGAGGTCACAAGTATGGGGCCCTAATCCAACAGGATTGGTATCCATATAAGAAAAGGAAGAGACACCAATGATTTCTCCTTCTTTACATACCCAGAGTAAAAGCTAAGTGAGGACACAGTGAGAAGGTGGCCTTCTGCAAGCCTGAAACAGAGGTCTCGCCAGAAACCAACACTACCAGCACCTTGATCTTGGTCTTCCAGCCTCCAGAACCATGAGAAAATAAATTTCTATTGTTTTTGCTACCCAGACTATGGTACTCTGTTATGGCAGCCCAAGCAAACTAATGCAACCCCCACACCAATTCTTAATCTCTCAGTTGTCTTTTCTTCTGATTGCTGCCACCCAATCTTTTCCTGGAATCTGAACCTTAGGTATGCAAATAGTCCCCAACTTACATGGTTTGACTTAACAGTTTCTAAACTTTGCAACGGTGCAAGATCGATACACATTCAGTAGAAACAGTACTTCAAGTAACTACACAACCATTCTATTTTTCACTTTCAGTATTCAGTAAATTACATGAAATATTCAACACTTTTATTATAAAACAGGCTTTGTGTTAGATGGTTTTGCCCAATTATAGGCTAAGGCAAGTGTTCTAAGCAGATTTAAGGCAGGCTAGGAGAAAGCTATGATGTTCAGCAGGTTAAGTATGTTAAATGTATTTTCTACTTATGAAATCTTCAACTTAACTTAAAGATGGGTTTATCAGGGCATAAGCCCCATCGCAAGTCAGAGAGCCTTCTTGTAGCCACTGAACCACGCGCCCCCTCGCTTTTGAATCAACACTGTCAGCTATCCATAACCGCTAATTTACCTTCACTAAAATGAGTGTCTACCAATATCTAGCCCTTATCCTCCAATTCCCATGACACCAGGGCAAGCCTTTATCATCATATACACTGCTTCAAATCTGTCTCCTCCTCCAACATGCTCATCTTTATATAATGGCTAGCTTCAACTTCCCAAAAACATCTCATGCTATCACCTGCTCAAATACCATCAATTGTATACATACAGACCTTCACTCAAGGGCCTTTTCAACTTTCTAACCCATCCTAATGTTTTCTTCTCCCAAGCTCTCAAGCCAAAACCCTGCATTAGGTCAAAATGACCCATAACCATCCTCTGAATCTGTTGCATTCTTTTATTTACTTCCTTTTTTCATATTTTTATATCTTTTACTTTTTAGACACAAGTTCTTACTCTGTCGCCCAGGCTGGAGTACAGTGGTGTGGTCACAGCTCACGGTGGCCTCCAACTCCCAGAATCAAGCAATCCTCCCCCATCCGCCTTCCAAGTATCTGGGACTACAGGCAGGCATCACCACACCCACTTATTTTTTTTTTTTTTTACTTTTTGTAGAAACAGGGTCTCACTATGTTGTTGAGACTGGTCTTGAACTCCTAGCCTCAAGCAATCCCTCCCCGCAAGGCCTCCCAAAGTGCTGGGATTACAGGAGTGAGGCACCACTGCCTGGCCTGTTTCCTTGCTTTTATTCTTATTGTTTTGACAATTTGGAATGTCCTCTGCTTATTTCCTTTCTAAATGGCAGCTGGAAGAAAGAAGTTCTGAAAAACATTACACAATCACAAGGGGCTTGTTATGGCAAAATCTTCTACCCTCAACTGCTGCTCTGCCACATACTGATTTTATTCAAATAGGCTTTTACCTCCACCAAATCATGCGAGGTACTTACACAGTATCTGAAAGATGGTACCAATTTCAGCTCCACATAAATAGAAAATGGGAAGATCTGACACAAATGAAATTCAAAGTTTTCTGAGGCTCTCATCTCCCCCTAAATATTATCATCCTAAGTAAGGTCTAGAGACCATGAGACACACATATAGATTTGATCTGAGCTCAATCAGTTCTTCTCTCAAACCCTCAACTTTTTTTCTAAAGCTACCACCTAAATCCCAGCAACAAAACTAATAGAGTGTCTCAGAGTTTCCCAATTTTCAACGATCCCCTCCCCTATCATTCCTCCAAAGAACATCATAACAAGCCTCTTCAACGTTCTCTTTATGAGAGCCTGAGCTTCGTAACCTATACTGGATCCTTATTGATTTTCATCATGTGTGTGACAAAACACAGTAATATACTAAGATTTCCAACAAACTGAATACCTGGCTCTTGATTTTTATATGCCCCCAAAATAGCCTCTGTCCCACTCAGTGGACTTTCCACCTCCAAACTTTTATAACTACTTTCTCCACTCATCATCTTCTCCCTACTGGTTCCAATTTACACACATGCTCTTCATTATAAGCTTTGCTGATCTTCTCTAATAAATTTTGCTTACCCCTTTAAAAACAGTCCTCCAAGAGCTCTTTCCTGGTAACTTAGCATGCACTATATCATACAGCCATTTGTAAGGCCTCATCAATAACTCCACCTGTATGTGGTCATCTTTATACAGAAACCCAACCAGAATGGAGACGTAAAATTCTAGAAGAGCTTTAGTTCTTTCATCACTCTGATCTAAATCAAAGGGCACTGCAGTCAGCAGCACCCAGAGATACTAGAATGTCACTAACTAGCATACCAACAGCATTCAAGCTGCTTCATGAGCTTATCTTTCCCCTTCTAACTTCAGGGGTGGTAGGGCAGAGAAATGACACCAATGACATCCACAATCAGGGCCTGGAATCAAAAGCAAACTGATAGTGTAACATTCAGGGACTTCAGTGACACTTTCCTGGAACACTGAGTGCCCAAAAGGGCTGGGCCATCAGCTTCCCCTAAAGAGGGGAAAAGAACCACCCACTTCCTACAACAGATTGACTGTTAAACACATGTACAGCAGGCCTCTTGCAGGAGAAAAGGCAAGCTGTCCTGCCAGAGTTCGTAAAAGCTTCTGAGGACAACAATTTTTCTTAGGGAGTGAAAATATATATCCTAATCCATACTGGATAAATAGCCCCCATTTTTCAAATTCAAAGCTGAATAAGATACATTCCGTTTTAAACATTCCTAGAATTTGAGAATTCCAAAGTATCAACCATTTTTACATCAAATAACTACATTAGTCAAACCAGACTACTTATTAAAATTACACAAAGCTTGTACAAATCAATTCTTAATGTTTAGGAAAATCATGAAAAAATTTGTGTGGGTAAACCAGTCTAACCTTTTCAGATCCAGTACACCAACCACTTGGCAATGCTCCCTACAATCTGGGAAGATTTCCTGACCAATGGAATACAGATAAAATATGGCAGAGTATGCATTAATCCTTCCATCTTCTCTTGTTTTAATAATAAGTAGAGAGCCAGGACCACATAAATTAGGTATATACAGCTCCTAGAAAAATAAAATTTAACTAAAGCTAAAGAAGAACGCTTCTTTAACCAAATTTCCCACCTTATTTTATCTTATGCACACCTACAAAACATCTGTATACATGCCTTATAATAGCGTTTGATCAACTGCTATCAAAACAAACTAAAGGAGTGAACTAATATTACTGCTCTTTAGACATTAAAAAACATATTTCTAAGCAATATTTTCAAAAGTCAACAACTTTGAAAAATTAAGTCCCTATCTTTATAGACCACAAGCTCGTTACAATTAAGTGGGTAGTTTGTTTATATTTTATATAAGATTCCCTAAGAACCTAAGATCCTGCCAGTGTCTATTTAAGAAATGGAGAAAATGTTGGGCGTGGTGGCTCATGCCTGTAATCCCAGCACTTTGGGATGCTGAGGTGGGTGGGTCATCTGAGGTCAGGAGTTCAAGAACAGCATGGCCAACATGGTAAAATCCCATCTCTACTAAAAATACAAAATTAGCTTCGTGTGGTGGTACATGCCTGTAGTCCCAGCTACTCGGGAGGCTGTGACAGGAGAATCGCTTGAACCTGGGAGGCGGAGGCTGCAGTGAGCCAAGATCACGCCACTGCCGTCCAGCCTGAGCGAGACAGAGCAAGACTCCATCTCAAAAAAATAAAAACTAAATGGGGAAAACAACACTGTAAGTACTGGAAAATACTATGTCCATAGTCACTGATATATAAAATGTCTCAAAAAATAGGACTGTCATAAAATACAGAACCTCTTACAGAGAAGAAATTTTAAGTTGCCACCATTAAAATGGAACTTAAAATCTCAAGATTCCACATATTTAAGAACGAATATTCCTTTGTTCATCACAAAGCTGAGACAAAAGCAAGACATTTAATGGCAATGTGTCTCCTCCCTGAAAGCTGATTTTATTGCTATTTAGCATCTCCAGGAAATAATTTCCAAGAGCTAAACAATCATTTTTAATACTGACTCCTCTTCACAGCCCGCTCTGCAGCACCACCACCTTCTTACAAACTGGGGGAAAAACACCTAAGTGGATGTTTAAATGACTTTCTTGATCAATATTGTTTCCCACCAGATTCTGGAATATTATGAAAACGAAGTGTACCCATTTTGGTCCTTGGACCTTCGATTGTTTCTTAATTTTTATGAGAAACAAAAATTTGAACAGTAACATACTTCAGCAATCCAAAGAAGAATTAAACCAAATGACAAATGATGAACTTTCTAGGCCCTACTATAAAACACTAGAGTTAGAAAGGTGATCAATGTTAACATATAACTCTGGTTCAAGCCCTGGTTATGGGGCTTTCACTGGGTTATTACAGTTCCTGTTATTTACAAATGTGGAAGCTTATTACATATAAAAGCTCTTAGTTCTAATAAGCTTTGGGTAACTTGCAATCTCCATTTAAAAAGACTCTTCCTCACAATTACCATCCATTTGAAGAGCGATTTGACCCATACTCTGTCCTTTGAGACATCACATAAAAGGACTCTCACCTACTCAAAAATCAATCTTTTCAGTCAGATGAAATCTTAATGAAAGCTGAGATCATCTTGAGGAAAGCAAAATACTGCCAAAAGGCAAAAACAGCTTCACACTCTGACGGTAAACCCACAAAATTGCCAGATTATAATTCTGCTGCTTAGTCATTATGATCCAAAGATGCATGATTTGCCTCACTAGGGCAACGGCTGTCTATAATTAAGATATCTAGGGTTTACACCATCCTTACAGAGAGCCTTGACACAATTATTGCCAAATCTATATGTAGAGTTAGTTCCCTGCCCAAGAAGATATTTAATCACAGCTCTATAATTTTTTTCAAAACAAAGAGTAATATCCCAAATATGTAAAAGATATTCTGAGAACAACTGCCCTTGCCCTACGTCCTTTGTATAGGTTATTCTACTGATTCAATATCAGTCATGGAATATACTAGAGAAAATAGATTCGGACTTGCTTATCTCTTCATTTTAACCCCGTTTTCCTCATTCCAAATAGTAAGGATGCATTTGAGAGATAGCTAACTATAAAGAATGAGGACAGGGACAATGGGCTGCAAACTGGTTGATGCAGAGTCCAACTCACAAGCATGACATGGTAGCCAATTTAGCTAAATGGACACAGGTTGAATTAACCTGACCTTTATGCTTCAATGTCCTAATTTGTACAATAGCTACCATCTGCCCAGCTGAGTCCTGAGCAGCTAACAATAGGATTTGAAGAGTTTAAGATTCCAGACAAAAATGAACCAAAATCCAGAATGAATCCTACTAATTCTACTTAAGCCCAAAAGTGAACCTCTATCCTCTGTTTAAAAGAAAAACACAGGCGTTTTAAAAAAAAAAATACAATCAGTAAAGGCACTACAAAAAGCAAACGACTTTCTAAAAATCATTAAACTGATCTTAAATTGTAATGCATGCTAAGTCCCTAGTACATCACAGGAACAGTGTAAATATAAACACAAACTAAACGAAGAAACGTGTAAGTCATCTTCATGTTATCTGGTAAATCTCATGTATGATACATTTCAATAAAATCCCAAAGGCCAGGTATTGAGAATTTAAAACAAAGGGTGCTTGGTAGCAGGAGGGGCATGGGTGGTAGATAATGACAGAAATAATTAAAGGTAGGGACTGAGAGGAGATTTTTTAAAGGGCACCAGGTGTAGGATTTAGGGTTGCCATAATGATATACTTGAGTGAATAAAAAGTATGGGATAGGGGCGTGGTGGCTTACGCCTGTGATCCCAGTACTTTGGGAGGCTGAGGCGGGTGGATCACCTGAGGTCTGGAGTTTGAGACCAATCTGACCAACATGGAGAAACCCCATCTCTGCTAAAAATACAAAATTAGGTGGGCGTGGTGGCGCATGTCTGTAATCCGAGCTACCCTGGTGGCTGAGGCAGGAGAATCTCTTGAACCTGGGAGGCGGAGGTTGCAGTGAGCTGAAATCACGCCATTGCACTCTGGCTGGGGCAACAAGAGCGAAACTCCGTCTCAAAAAAAAAAAAAAAAAAAAGAAAAAAGAAAAAAAAAGTATGTGATTAGAATTCATGGGCCATGATCAAGAGAAAAAGTTATTTGGCTAGTTCATGAAGTAAACATTGCATCTGGCAAATAAGAGAGAACTCTGAATGCCTGAAAGTGTTTGAAATCTGTTCTGTAAGCAATAGGGAGCCACTGAAACCTTCAGGCAGGATGACAGAGCCAAAGCTGTCCTTTATCTGTCTCTTACAAGATTCTAACTCAAATGTGCCTGAACGCTGCAAGGTTATTTATCTGAGGAGACAGTTCATAACATTAGTGCAAAAAGGTCACAACAGCAAAACAGGACTCTGTATTTGATTAAATAATTTAGTTCTAATACCTGGGCAGAGAGAATTCTAGTATAGTTGTTACTGTGCACTCTGAAGCCAGACTGCCTGAGTTCTAATTCCAGCTCTGTCATTTACTGCACCTTTGGGCCAGTAACTTAAATCACTCTACGTGCCATTTCCTTATCTATAAAATGGCGGGGGTGGGGAGAGAATTATACCACCTACATCTCAGAGTTTTGTAAGAACTCAGGTGAGTGAATCCATGTAGACTGCTGAGAACAATGCCTGGCATAAAGTAGCAGCCTTCAAATTATGCTGACACAACCACTTTTACGCCATACCCTTTGACATTTGATAACCGTTATTGTAACATTTCATATAAAATAACAGAATATTGATTCTGCCTTTGTAGGGGGTGTGTGTGTGTGGGAAGGGAGATGAGGGAGAGTCAGATTTTTCTGTTGCTATCCTTCAAAACCACAAGCTAAAAGCTATACCCCTAGGTGAACACTTTCCATTTCCAATAGGCCTTGTCCATTTTTCCCTTCTCGATGGTTTAAAATGGTTCCCAGGCACACACGTAATTAAATTCATTATCTTAAAAAACTGCTTCAGGAAACGCAGCAATCAAATCTGCTACCATCCGTTTTTTATAGATAATTACAACCTAATAGGCATCATTTAATCAAGACTTAACAATTAGGTTCTTAAATCCAAAACTTGATCATTTTCTTCCTTGATATGTGTACAAAATTTTCTCCCAGGTGGTGGTCAGGTAAAGTGAAGGATGGAAGAACTATTAAAACCCTTATCATAATGGCCTTCCTAAAGTGCTAATTATTACACAATTAAGACAGACATAACTAGAGAGCCTAAGAAAATCTAATGCAATCTCACAGAAGCTTTTTAAAATTTTTTTCCATCTCTATCTCCAAACTACCTACAAAAAAACCAAAAATACAAAGGAGGACCTCTTGCCTATGACTTCTAAACAAGCAAATAAAGTTGGGAGTAGCACCAAACCTTCCCCTGGTTCTAACATCACCTAGTCAGATCTTTAGAGGAGAAAAGCAACCCTATTTGTTGCCTTGTTTCCCATCCCACATTTTCCGAGATAAGAAACCCAGGACCTGAAAAGTGAGTGTTTTCCTAAGGCACTCGGGGTGAAACCTGGACTAGAACCTAGGTGTCCCTCCATACAAAACAAGATTTTGTACTCTTACTCCACCCCACCACGTGAGTGGGGAAAAGTAGAATTTTGAGGGTCTACAATCTTCAAGTCTGATCACCGGGTCTCTCACATCTAATTACAATTCCAGCCCCATTTCCAACTAAATAAGATTAATTCTTGGTCACTGATGCTCCATAGTAACTCTTGCTACTCCCAGCAGAACACCCTTGTTTCAAAGACATGCAGGTCACTAATTAGTGCATCTTCTACTGACAGCCCCTAATTGCCTTACCACACCCAAGGTGCTTCCAGCTAGACTAAGCTTCCTTACAGACCTAACACACCAAACAAGAGATACACAGTTGGGCAAGAAATCTATTAAGAATTAGAAAACCCTGAAAGGGCTCTATTTATCACTGAAAAGAGAAATCTTAAGCCCTTTGTAGTTTCCCATTCTCTTTCCTTTCCCAAAAGCTTTAAGAGGTCTCCCAGCAAATCTAAGGCAAGCCCTCACTTTTAAACATAGCTGTCCAAGGACTCTGTGGGTGGGTGCAGGGGACAGACCTAATCTTTCCCTATGCAAGATTTGGAGAGTATTAGAGAAACAAAGTATTAAAGAAACAAAAGCCTTAAAGTCCAATATTTCTCCTAAAATAGCCTCATTAAGGCAAGTTTTCTTTGGTCTTCCAAAGAATCCCAATTCAAAAATGAGAAAAGAAAGTAGCTAATAATGAGAGCTTCACCATAAAGCATCGCAATCAACCTTTCATTATTCCCATTCTGTAGGTCAGACATCGAAGGCTTGGAAAGGTGGAGTAACTTTGAATAGGGACCTCAAATTCTGAACCAGAGGTGTAACAATCAAGTCCTAAAACAGTAGAGTTCCTATTCCTCTCCTCAGCTTATTTTAACACCAAATGTGTAACCCAGGCTATCTGCTCATGCAGGGGCCTAAGTGCACCCTTCACAACCCGGGATGGTTGTGCCCAAGAGCAGCTCTACTAAGCCAGAATGAGCAAATGGCACCATGCTTCCATGAGGAGAGGGACCCCACAAGCTTCAGAACATGTCCAGCCTAGCCCCCTTCCCTCTTATTCAAGGATGAAGTGAAACGCACTACAGCCCCATATGCTTAAGATATTAAAAGGAAATTTTAAGAATTCTTTCAAAGAATATAGGTCATTATCCCCAACTTTGGAAAACTACTTCAGATTACTTGGTTTTGGGGAGTAGAGAATCAGTATAGAATGCTTCTCAAGCAAATGAATCTACAAAATTAGAAAATTTGACTTACTTAAAATAACTTACAGTAAAAGTTTAAAACTAAACTTTAAATTTAGTTTGGGAGAGCAGATGACGTATGAAATTTTTTATTCAAATACTAATTTAGATCTATCTTCATCCGATATGGGTGCCTTCAAGGGCAATGAGTCGCTTTTTAAATCTCCTCAGAGGATCCCATTCACATTAAACAGAAGCCACAGGAAAACTGGCATTAACATTTCCTTCCTGCTTATTGGAAAGAAAGGCACCTTATTTGAGGGCTTTCCAGATCAAGAACACATTTTACACCAATAAACTTTACAGTTGGACCCAGCAGAGATCTATAAATCAAAGCTAATCGTGAACTGTATAGCAACCGCCCCCCGTCTTCCATTTTTACATTTTATTTCAATTTGGAGCTACCTAACAGACACAGAAGCCCTCCAGACTATTTCTCAAAACTTTGTTTGGAAGTAGGTACACTTACCCAGGAATAGCTGAAGGATGAAATAAATATTAAGAGCCTAGAAAAAATACAAAAACATTACTGGAAATAGGCTCAAGTTTAATATTTTTTAAAATAACATTTAAAACTTAACTGCTGCTTTATTTCTTTTAAACTCGAAGAAATTTTCTCAGGTTGAAGATTTTTTAAAGCTACAAGGGATTTCAAAATGAAGAACTAATATTTCTTCTCTTGAATGTTGTGCTTGAAAGGAAAAGTTATACTGTCATTCATTCAATAAATATTAAGCTGTATGTACAGGAACTATCGGAATATAAAGTGTGTCTTTGCCTTCAAGGGCTACTCGGTTTTCAGATGAGTAAATTTCTTGCAAGCAGAAATCCCAGAGTATCAATGATCTCACCAACAGAGGTGTCCTAGCTAAGGGACTTTAGTTTTAAACAGAAATCAACATCATTAAGAATGCTAGATGTCACTGTTACTGACATTTCTTGATCCAGTCAGGGCACATAAAGGTCAACATCTGAAAACAGAATGTTCAGGAATTAGTCATCCAAACTAAAATGTAGAAAATGTGTAAATCAGCACATTTGAAACTAGAAAGAAATTAATTCTATTAGAATATTAAATGTGGAATCATACACAGAAAAATAAATAGGCACCCTTCACCACCAACACCCCATTTTGCATTTTAAAGGGGGAAGGGACTCCCACAGAGTTTTCTTCTAACAAGCGCTGCAAACAGGAATTGACAGGTGGAGCCCTGATTGATAATGGTGGTTTTAGATGACATCTCACCTCCCTCCTGCTTACCCACCTAATCCCACAACTAATGCGGGAAGCTGAAATAAATAGAGTGGAAGATTGTTTATCTGTTTCGTTTTGTTTTTTTAAGTGCAGACATGTTCCACAATTGACGAAAGAGGTTAAGATTCTATACACATCCTGGATACCATTTAGTCAATGTCTACTTGAGCAACAAACTAGGACAATGAAACCAATACAGGAAGAAGAAAATGCATGGAGTAGGTGAACTACTCCAAGGTGCATTTTTAGCTGATGTGACCTTCCAAAGTGCCCCAAGTATGTTGTATGTAGATGTGTGGGCATGTGTGTATTTATAGAAAGTGTCAAGAGTGCTATAAAAGTACATTAATTAATCATAGAATGTTAGTGCTACAAGGGACTTCCAAACGCTAGCCCATAGCCTCAATTTTTAGACAGAGAAAAGCAAGCCCTAAGACTGGGCCAAACTTTCTAGTGATAGAATTTGCTAGTGATAGAACCTGGCCATAGCATTCAAGTTTTCAACTCCTGAAGACTATCTTACCTCCAAAGTACTCCAATTCCATGGCTTTATTCTTAAATTTACCCCTCCCCTAGAAAGACGACTGTCCACTCCTCCCTACAATACAGATTCCAAGTTTTAAGACTCAGATGGGCCTAGCCCTGTCTTCCAAGAATCCATTAGTCTAATCCAGTGGTTCTCAAAGTATGGCCTGGGAACCTAAGAGTCCTCTGAGACTTCCTCATATATCCAGGAGGTCAAGAGAATGCCTTTTTCTCTCATAAATGTACAGTAGAGCTTTCTAAAGGTTATATGTGACACCTGCTTCTGCATTCAGTCTGTTGCAATGAGAATACAGTTGACTAGATCTATTAAGCCAGACATTAAAGAAATGTAAAATGTAAAACTATGCCACCCTTAATTTTAAAAAATATACATATTCCTCACTTTAAAAATATTTTTTAATATGTAATGGGTTTGCTACTTAAACATGTTTTTAAACTTTCTCATCTTAATTTCTTATACAGTAAATATTGATACACATAACAAACAAAAGGTTCTGGGGTCCTCAATAATTTAAGTATATAAAGGGATCCTCTGATGAAGAACTTTGAGAATACTGGTCTAATTCATTACTACATAAGCATGCCTTTATGGTGAATTCCTTTAGCCCATATAGATAAACCTTAGAACAGCTTCCAACTACTCTCCTTACCTTCAAAGGGATGTTCTTCCAGCTCTGGGACTGTGTAAACTACTTCTTATGCCCAGTACTACCCTGATTTATAAGAAAAAAATGTTAATCATCTCAACTGCCTTTAATGTAAAAATTTTACATAAACATTGTAGGAGAAACATGAATATAACTGTATATTCTGGTTCTCAGAAAAGATGCTTTATAAAGCATAACAAGCTATTACATGTTTCATGTTGCATACATACACTGGTTTAGAAAAATGCTTGAGTATCTTATGTCTCTCCTACAGAATACAAAGCATGCCAGAAGTAGTTTTTCACTTTCATTTGGGGGTTTCCACCCTAGTCAGGAAGCCAAGCATGCTCCATCTTCCTCTCAAAGCCCTGGTGCCTTCCTCCTCAAGGCCCCTTTAGCCACATAAGCCCATGTCTTTTGCTTCAGTTTTCCTCACACTAAGCCATCCTACAAAATTGTCCCAAGTCTGGCTCTCTCAAACAAAGTAACAGAAATGTTCCTGTATGGATTTCAGTGTCCTCTAAAAACCCACCCATGTTCCAATAATCAAAACTTTTTCCTTACATGCTAGGAGTACATCACACTTAATCCTCTTCTCTTAGGGGGTAGGGGGTGGGGTGGGGGGACAACTCCCTCTATTTGTATAAAAGAGCTTCACAAGTGCTACTACAGCTACCTGGTTTCAGGAACCTTTTCTCAATGTTTGCAGCAGACCTCACCAAACTCCCCTCCCATAAACTCACGTTTTCTTCCTCTGGACTGTCAACCAGACTTGGAGAACTTAAGAGTGGCATCCACATCCTAGTGTTTCTGAGCACCCAAGGACCACGCACAATGCTCAGCTCCAGGCAGGCACTGAATGCTAACAAACAGCTCATATGTAGGGGAAGTAGAAATCTATTAAAATGCTCTGAAAAGCCCAAGGGGGATCAGCTTTTGAAGTAATTAGTAATTCTACTATAATAATTTGTGCAAATTAAAAAATATATATTTGATGCAAAAAGATAACTACAGAACTGTTTAAAAGATGGATTTATTTATTATTTATTTTTTATTTTTTTGAGACAGTGTCTCGCTCTGTCGCCCAGGCAGGAGTGCAATGGCATGATCTCGGCTCACAGCAACCTCCACCTCCTGGGTTCAAGCAATAAAAGATAGAAATATTTAATTTCTTCAAACCTACACCTGAGAGGTTAACAATTTCATGAACATTTTGAACACTTTCAAAGAAAATACAAACATGTAAAGGCACAGGTGAGGAAAAGTAAATACTTAATACATAGATCTTTTTGAATGCTCTCTAAAGCTTGCTTTTTACATTTCAAGATCAGCACATACTCTTTATTTACAGATACTATATAATAGAGATATATACCCTGATTAACCAATCCCGTACTGATGAACATTCCAAGGTTTTGCTATTTCAAACAGTGCTTACAATAGATGCCTTATACAGTAAAGCAAGAATATAAATTTAAAGATAGAAATTGCTGGTTTGTAGTCTATTTGCATTTTTAATTACGCTAGTCACTGCCAAAAAAAACTTCTAAAAACTTATCAGTTTGCAGTCCCGCCAAAGCATAACCTACATTTTTAAAAAGGAAATAATGCAGCAGTGTAGAGAGGGCACTGGGGGAAAGGAAAGGCAAGTCGGGAACCAGCCACAAGATCACAGTCACCAGCCACAATCACTATACCTAAGGCTTTAGACAACACATCTTAGCATCAGTCCTGAATGTATATGAAATGAGACTGCTGTTCAACACTATAGGTAGGGCCTTTCCAGCTCTAACATTCTCTGATGTCCTTGAACTTGTTATGTATAAGAAATGTACATTAAATATGAAGACAGAATGCTTATTCTCTTGGACTACCCAAGAACAACAAATAAATGCTGGGAAAGTCAATTGCAACACTGGGAACATAAATGCTCTGATCCCTGCTAGGAATTTCAAAATGGAAGTGAAATTGAGACTGAAGGAAAAGACCACCTAATAGGAAATATAAAGCCATTTCAAAAATGATAAACAAAAGAAAGACGTTAATCATTTGGGGATTTTCCTAGTTTAAAACAAACCACATCCCCGTAAAAGAAATATGGCTAAATGGCTATAACAAGCAAGGGCCAAAGCACCCTCATGGCTACTAATAAATAAAAAGGTACAAACATCCCTTTCAAGTCTACCATTTGAGAGAGTGGATATTAACAAGAGATATGATTTGCTAAGCTAAATAAAAGCCTTCATTAATAAGAAGTGACAGGATCACAACCCTGCTGCTGATAAACTGCCAACATATCCAAGGTCTTCAGTGAAGGGTTGCCCATTTAACATACTGCAGCTTTAAAATGAGCTGCTTTAGAACAAACAGTTCTACATCAAGGCAGGCCTATAACATACAAAACAGATGGAGCTGCTACTGTACCTTGGGTTTGTGTGTGTACCCATGCACGAGCATGAGTCTGGTATATACCACAGGAGAACCTGGCCCAATAATGCTTCTTAAAGTTAGCCATCAATGATTAGAACATCTACCTTAGACCTCAACTTCTCTATCTGCTTCCAAAGATACTCAGTGTAGAGCAGAAAACATTCTTCTGATAGCCGAAGGGGGTTCCACATGGCTATTAAATGACTGGCTCAGTGGTCATCCATGGAGACCGCTCCTTATTCCTGGCAAACACAGCCATTTCAGTCCAACCTTGAAGCAGCCAATATCTTTTTAATATAGCATACTTTGAAGCTGTATTAACAGGTCATAAATACATGTAAAAAGCATAGTTTCAGCTTAGTCAAAGTGGTTACAGAAGCATCATTGCATATTTTTTTCTGGGTGGTCCAAGTAAATTAAACTCACCAACTAGACTGCAAATAGATACCATAAATTCTTAATTATTCACAGGTATGGATGAAAAGAAACAGCACTGTAATAAAAAAGTCACCTTAAAATATTAAGTGATTCAGTATCAAGCACTTAATCACCATCATATAGTAGTGATATCTAAAAAACAGAAATGTTTGATATAGTTTAAATATTAAGTTTTTATTAACTCTAATTGGTTAAATATTTAAGTTATACAAGACAACTTCATAGCAACCAAAATACCAAAGCCGAATACACAATTAAAAAAAAAACTTGCATGTAATATGTACCTTCAGCATATATAATTTTATAATTTTAATCTTCATTTTAAAGATATAGGACCTATTAGATTCAAGAAATCAGACTAGCCAGGTGAGGTGGCTCAGGTCTGTAATCCTAGCACTTTGGGAGTCCAAAGCAGAAAGATCCCTTGAGCTCAGGAGTTCAAGACAAGCCTAGGTAAGATGGTGAGACCCCATCTCTACAAAAAAATTTAAAAATTAGCCCGTTGCAGTAAAGCATGCCTATAGACCCAACTACTCAGGAGGCTAATGCTGGAGGATCCCTAAAGCCCAGGAATTCGAAGTTACAGTTAACTATGATCATGCCACTACAGTGAGACTAAATCTCTGGGAAAAAAAAAATCAGTAATAAGACAATGAGACCCACTATATTCAGAAAACAAAGTTATAAGAATCACTGACATTGAAGAGCTTCCAATGTAGTTGAAAGTAACATTTAAGTTGTGCCCTAAAAATTTAAACCAATTTAAAAAGCTATTAAGAAGAGACCAGACACCAAAAGCAATGGGAAGTTGTTACCCCAAGTGCCCATTCCCTGACCAGCTCCTTAACTTTCATATCTGCTGTCCCTGTAATGCCAGAAGTAAAATTAAAATTCTCCTCTCCTGAACTAGAACTTGGTTTACTTCTCTCCAAATTCCATCATGAGTAGAAGTTACAGTCTATATTTTCAGTAGCTTCCTTCTGCACCTAAGGAAAAGGGGCTGAATTCTAAAAGCTGTGATGAAATAATATCCACCTACAAAAAAAATGCTATATCCATGTTAAATCAAACAATTATAAATGGTATAAACTAAAAGGCATGCAAAGTTTTATTATCTTCCTAAAGACCAGCTTATATTAAAAATAAAAGAAAACTGCCAGAGTCCACCTCTCTGAGGAAACTAAGAGCATAGTCAAGTAAGCTTAATAATCTAATAAGGTGGTCAGAGAGACACTATTTTAAAATATCATATCCTTGCCATGCATTCACCGTACTGTTTAGGTCTGGTGATCTGTGTGAATGAGGAAACGAGCCAGATGGAAAATTCACTTCCTCATTTTCCTTAACCTTTTTTCCGTGTCTTTTCCAATTGCTTAGAGTAACTTCCCATATTCTACCCATCTCTTACGAACATACCTAGCCCTTTAGGATTAAGGAACTCCACAGAAGCCACTGATGTTTTTTTAAAAAGTATTTTTTGACACTCTTAAACAACAAATGTCTTCCAAAGTTTCTACCAAAAAAACTGCCTAAGTCTCTTCCAGTCCAACAAATATTTTAAAAACAATTCCAGTTAATATGGTATTTCCTTTTAGTTATAATTTAAATGAACACTGGAAGGAACACAATATTAAAGCAATGGGGTGATTTGTCAGAGGGATTATCTAAAAGTTCATTCATAAACAAACCAAATAATCCAATCAATGACAAAATACAACTGTGGATGAATTAGTGAAATTCTAATCTAAGCCAAGCAAAAAGCCTAACAAATATTCCTAAGTTCTTATTGCATCAATGAATACATCAGAAAGTGTTATTTAAAAAAATACTGATAATATTTCAAAATCTGATACAACACATTTTCAAAGCCATGGGTAAACAGAAAAAAAGATTTAGACAATGCAGATCTCACTGCTGGGCTTTGCATTCACCATACAGTTTTCAGAGTAAAAGTTGCCAAATTATGTCGTCCTGCAAAGAACATTAAAACTGGTTTCTCATAAAACATATAAAAAGCCAGATCTATGGTGGGATAGAAGCTGGGTGGCAGGAATCAACTCTAGGACGCAAAGTTCACCATGAATTTATCAAGGAGAATAGAGTTTAATTTTAGGACCTCTGCCTATTCTTATGCCTATAAAATTAAAAACTAGTCTGTTTTTATGTACAGTAAAAATAAGGTAGCTAGGAAGGAAATCAACAAATGACCTTCACTAACCACCTCCCACACTGTGTTATAAGCCTTAAAGGTTATTTTCCTTCACAGCACAAATCACAATTATATGTAATAATTTGTAGAACTTTAAAATAATATCTCCTCCAATAAACTCTAAGTTCCATATCAGCAGGGAGTATACTGTATTCACTACTATAGTCTTCATACCTAAGTTAGTATATGTGGCATATAGCAAGATCACAAATATTTACTAAACAAATTAAAATCTGCACAGGAAACCAAGAAATGTTCACATGCAAACTGGCAAAATAATTGTTTTTAAAGTACTGGGGGGCAGAAAAGGCTGGATCAACAAATCAAAAACTGAATAAAAGGACAATCAAAAAGAGCAAAATGCCATTCATGTCAGGAGGCCAGACATAATAAAATAATAAAATGTTAAATGCTAGGAAAAGAGAGATAAGTTTTAAAGTGGCTACTAATAAAAACTTTAGATGTAAACATTTCGAATATTCATAGGCTATTTAATAAACTGCCATCAAATTGCCTCATTTCTTTGAGACGATAACAGAGAATAATCACAGGGAATGAAAGAGAGAAACAAATGTTAGCCATTTCCTTATGGGTAAAGTTCCAGAAAATTCCTTAAGGAGAATGAACTATAACACCCAAAACTTAACAAAGTCCCTGGATCTCTTAATGCTTCTGAATTCCATAGGGAACGGGGGAACTATAGAAGCATTTTACCCAACAAAATCTCTGGTAGTCTTTGCCAAATTTAAGGAAACACAACAAAAATTAAAAGAGAAATGGTACATATTAAGGTCAAAGTTTAAGGTTACTATGTATGTACTATAAAATGCGACGATGAGTAAAATGCTATTGAGCTTTCACCCTCAACAATTAACTTCTGCTTCATCCTATGATACTCTAAATTACAGCTCAACAGTACGGAGCAGCCTTGGCAGGATCCCACCTGACTGCTTTGTGCATAGCCTGTTGGCCAATTTTATACCAGAGGCACCTGCTTGAAATATGTAGAGACAATCTGATGACCTTATTTTCTCAGGTTTACACCAGCTTTGCATAGCACAAGGATAATATTTATACTCTAGAAAGAGTAAAATATTTGCAGAGATAATAAATCAGAGAACATGTTGGCATGCAGCTATTTCAGCTTCTCAATTCTAAGACATTTGGATTCAAAGATGCACCCACTAACCTCACAGCTTTGGGGGACATGGAATTACGACATTAAGTAAACTTAAGAGAATCAAAAGTAATATAAAAATTGCATATCTAAGACATGAGAAAACATGGGATTAGTTAAGGCAGTTTTTGCAAAAATTTCTCTGTAGAGATTGAAATTCTAGTAAGATTAACTATCACTCATGATTTACTTACAGATGCAAATAACTTTCAATTATCAGTCTCATGTACTATATTTTCTTTAAATTATTATCTCTATTCCAGACTTTTGAGATCTACTGTTCCAGTGACCTTCACAAATTTTCCTGAATTTCTACTACAAACACACTATGTGAGAGATCAAGTAATGAACAAGGGCAGATGGCCTCTTTCTAGGGAAGAGCAAAAAGGTCACTTCAAATCTGTAATTCTTTGTCATCCACTCCCAACCAATTTTTCTGACAGTAAAGTTGGAGAAACACTGAAAATTTACTGGAGAAAGGTGAATCAAGAATAATCTTTACTGGGTGGATATTTTGTTTATTCCAATTTGGATATTAAACATCCTATTGAACATTTGACCTGCCATTTTTTTCTCAGAACAAAAAGTGGTTATTTCTAAAATCCCGCCTGATTGGGAACACATTTTTTTTCATAAACTTAACAAGTTCAAAAAACAGCCCTTACAGATTATCTACTATAATGAGCCAGGGTTATCTCAATGTCACTTTCACCTTTTTCTTGATTTTAACAGCATTCTAAAAAAAGCCTGAAGACAGTGTCTTCATTTCCTTGCTTACAGAAAATAACCAATCCATACTTTGTATGGTTCCAAAAAGTAATCCTGCAAGTCAAGGATGCCAGCTGGCATCAGAAAGTCACCAGCCTGTGATGGAATTGCCTCCAGAAGTCACCCAGTCACGGACCTAAAATAATCCAAGGTCAGAATCCTGGCCCTGAGGAACATGTTGTGGGCATACTGCTAGGAGTGCTACAGGGACCACAGTGAAGCTTTAAAGAAATTATAAAAATAAAAAATAATCCTGGTACAACAACCCCACCACTGGGGAACCAAACAGCCTCTAAAGCAATTTAATAAGGAGGTGAGATACAGTTGCTGCTGGAGTCACACCATTTTAGTACAAAACACCCCTAAGAGAGGCAATACATTCTCCAAACATGAAAATTAAGTTGCTTCTTGGATCTGATTTCAGCCACCTTAAACTACAGTCAGCAGAACTACCAAATGTAGAAAGAACATCATCATTCTGGGATCCATGGAAAGAGGTACAGAACTAGGAGTCTGACCTGATCCTACTTCCCCACTTGGTTGTATCCTTGGGCAAACCATCTGACCTCTGAGCTTCATTTTCCTCGCCTATAAAACACCATCCCAGGGAGCTGTGGCAAGTTTCTGTAAGGACAGAAAGACTCGGTGTTAATCACCGTTACTAGAGGAAATGTTCCGTCTTCTGGTTCCATCACCTTGCAGTAGTTCACCCTCTTCAACTGCCAGCTCCACATATTTTTCCATCTTCCTAATGGTAAGTCAACAAGTAAAAAGTGGCAGATCCCTGCTGCCCCATCCCAATCCACTGCTAACTTGACTGTCCAACACAAAATTTCTTACTCTTGCATTCTCAAGAGAGAGTCATTTGGAAGTTACCATAGAAGTTGTACAAAAGGAAAACCAAAACGGATGTCTTCACTCTTCCTGTCTAGATCACAAACTATTATTCACTATAAAACCAAAGATTTTACCCTACTATCCACAAAACAATGTTTCTAAGTCAGCCAAACTATTTGGGAAAATTTTTTTTTCAGAAAGTCCAAGAAACAAGAACACAAATTATTCCCCAAACAGCCAGTTCCAACTGAAGGAATGAGCCTCTCCACTAAACCAAAAAGGTAACGCAGCATACAGTCTGTTCAATCACCTTTCAAGGGGAAAAAAAAAAACAAACTCACAAAACAGTAATGTAAATGCCATTAAGGGAGAAAAGCAGCCGCCAGGCCTCAGAACACCAAGCACTGGCATGAGAAAGCTACAGTCAGCAGCCCAGACAACACATGCTCCTGGAAGACATGGCCTTAGCCATGAAGATGACGCCAGGAGAAGGCATAGATCAATGCTCTGAAAAGCATCCCAGCTTCTGTCCTGTTACATGCTTCTTGTTCCTGCAACTATATTCCCAAAAGGGAGGAAGTCGAAAAAGTTATAATTATTTTGACTTTTTCCTAGATGTTTTGAAAAATAAATGTTATACCCAGTGGAGGCTGCTGGCACATAATGTTGTCAACAGAATAAAACTCTGGGGGAAACTCCCAGCTTCATGTCGTTTGAAACACACGTGCCTCGGACACACGTGTCTTCTGGGACAACAGTGGAATTAAGACAGTCACAGCTTGTCTCTCTCTAGCCACACCCTAAAACTTGAGTAGGTTTTGCAGAAATATTTTTCACCTGTGACTGAGCTCCTGGCAAACTAGGAAATAGTTACTCATACCATAAAAGAAAATCAAAGGTAACAAAAACGATATAGGAGGAACAGGGGAGGGAAGTAAGACACAAAAAGCAAAACACAGACAAAATGGACGAAGAAAAGTCACAGTCCTGTCCCTAAAGCAGTAAGCAACAACCTGGCCTGATCCCTTGATTCCCAGACAACAGGGATATGTCCCTTTGCTTAATTCCTCAAGCACTCAGTTTCTACTATTAAATGTAAGAGTGGGGAGTGTATGATTTTTTTTTAAGTTAATCATTTTCTGCCTCATCTCCTTAGGCAGAGAGACCAAGGAGTATGAGGTAAAGGGCACTTTATACAAATCTCAACGTTCTCAGTATCCAGCACTCAGTAATTTGTGATGAAACAGTATTACACAATCTTCCTGGCTTCTGAATGTAATCTCAACACAAAACCTAGAAGAATATTTTTATTGATCCTTCAACAAACTTAAAAACAAAATTAGATGAATTTGGAAAAGCCCTAAACTTCAAGTTAACTAGCAGCCCACATATATCAAAGTCATTCTTACCGCACAGTAGAAGCTCCACAGGAATGACTCCCAATCTTTAGGGGGATAAAACATGCTTGTTTTTACTGATGTTCAATTCCCCACCCCAACCCAGTAACTAAGCCACCCTGAGGTGCCGCAATGAGATGCTGCAGGGAGCATCAAAAACAAGCAACACATTCATCTAAAAGAATCATGTAATCACAGAATAGAAGATGCTTGGTACCAAGAATTATTAAGTGCCTCTGAAAAATAAGTTCCAAATGTACCTACAATGATTTTTTAAAATCATACAGTTAATTCAAAATTAAGTTTTTAAGTAAGCATACACTTGTACTCACACCCCAAATATAAAAAAAAAAAAAAAAACTGGCTGGGTTGTAGAGTAAACCAATGCTTAAAGCTGCCAACATTAAGCTATTATTCTGAAGGGTTTTGCTAAGATGTTCAATACAGGGGCACATTCTGATTCATCGTTATAACTGGCCTAGCTCAAGTGGCTGCCAGGAGAGCAGGGTTTTATGGGCATTGTTCCATCCTAAGAAGCTACATTAATGCTGGGTTGATAAAACAGATCTTCATATCTATTTACCAGGCTGAACAAAAGTTAACTAGAAATGTAAGTGCTTAAAGTCACCAAAAGGAAGGCTCCACACTGACATTTTCTACCTACTTAGCATTCAACTGTATTCATCTCACTAGACATTAACACACACCAAAGTTGCTCTCTGCTATTCAAATTGTGCTATTATGCTCAGGAGTAGATTAATATTATCCACCTTCCTTATTGTAAAATAAAATTACAGCATTCGTCCAAACATGACATGTGGAGCCTCTTTCTACTTCTGCTGGTGCATCAGCCTGCTCTACAGCACACATGGGAGAGGGCCTTGCTAAGGCTGCCCTGCTGCTTCTGGAGTGGGGGAGAAAAGGCTGAAGACTGAAAAAAATAAAGGGGAAAGGGAGAGAAATAACACACACATAAACCACACACCTGGTAGTCTCATATTGGCTTTTTTTTTTTTTTTTTTTTTTTAAACAATCTGAGGGGAGAATGTCATTTATAAGCTCACACCATCAGCAATGAGGTTAGCAGGTGGGCCACAGGCCTCTTTTAAACAGCTCATAACATCCTATTAGTTTTTACAGCACCAAGTAGCAATGTTGACCCCAAAGCATCTGAACAAATAGAAGCAGGCAACTGGCAGGGAGAAATCCCTACTCCCAATGGGGACAGATCTAAAATCCCAGGGGGGAAGGAGAGAAAAGGTAAGTTAAGCTGAGAGAAGCTCATTTTATAAAAGGGAGAAACTGTTTTTCAACCAGGGGTTAAGGAAGGAGAGACCCAAGACAAACCTTCTCTAAAGTAAAGGAGACTCTAAGATCTAAATATATAAGGAGCAATTTAACATGATTCAAACATTATCTGTAAATACAAGGAATCAAAAGAATATAAAATCTTTAGAACTACTGCCTTTGTCTTTACACTTATCTTTTTAATTCACGTGGCTTTAGGAAGTATAGCATTAGAGACACCAAGGCCAGGCAAACAAACCAAGGTCAAAGTGAAACAAGCCATGCTTCATCCTTAAGGGGCAGTTGATAAATGTGGACTCCATTGTTGTTGCTCCATCCTTCCAAGTTTTCAAGAAGCAATACATTTGGCTCCAGATCTTTATATATTGCCAAACCCTAAATCAACAACTCAAAACTATTTAAAACACAGTTCAGGGAAATCAAAACACCTATAGGCCATATGAAGCTCATGGGTCACCCTTCAGGACCTGTGGCACAAATAATTTGTCCACTGATACCAACTGCTCCTTCTGGTATTAGTGATTCACTGAGTCACAGAAGATATTCTTCAATAAGTAAAATGTAACAAAGTGCCTAAGAGCCAATGCAAACGCACAAGCAGGATAAGAAAATAAAGGGACAAGTGAGCAGGTTGCACCTGACCCCAAATTACCAGCCCCCGGAACCAAGCACAAGGCTAAAAGGTTAAACAAGGGACAGAGGGCAAGTACGGATCCATCCCAAAGAGGGGAGGAAGGCTGTGGGTAGTTCAAATTCCTTGCGGAGACTATGGAGAAGGGAAGAGATGAAAGTCAAAAGCACTGATGACCTCGTATTCGGGAAAAGTCCATGGGTCATTCAGAGTCATAGGACAGAAAAGACCCCAAGGGTTTTTAAACAAAATAAGCCAGTAATCAGTAAATAGCACCTGGAGAGATCAAAAGTGGTGTTGAATAAACTCAAATAGAAATAGGCCTTACCTGGGAACAGGTTATAAAAACTTGCTTACTCTATAATAAATGTATATTTAACACATTCTGGATACTTCTGCAATAAAGGTGGATGACCCCCTCACCTGCCATGTCACCTCCAATAAAGCAACATCAGTATAATAGGAAATTCTTACTTTTGAAAAGCAGCTCAGAGAAAACAAGATCAAGTGCTCCAGAAATATTTTCCCATCCTTACCCAATTCACTGAATTTATTTTCAGATACATTGTGATTTGCTTTGAGAAACAGCTCTTGTACTTCTGATATACACAAATGATGCCTAAAGAATAAAGAAAGTGTTAAACATCCTTTAAAAACTGAACAAGTGAGCAATTTCCAGTATCTTACTTGACAGGACATCCATCAATGATGTTCACACCACCAGCAATGAGGGGAAAAAATGTATTTCTGTGTAAACTCCATTTTGTGATGTATAGGAATGGATCCTTGATAAGAGGTTAAAAAAAATTCAAATCAGGGAAAATGTGGACTATTTTAATATAAATGGTTAAATTTAAAATTTTGATTTTTCACTGAAAAAAATATGAGAAATTTAAATTAAGAAATTTATATTCCTGGAATGTTAGCTGGCTAAATTCTCAGTCTCATATGTAATCTTTTAGCATTATTTATATTTTCAAGGAAAATGCATTTTAAACTTTCCAAGTTCCATCATCATAGGTATAAATATGTCTATTTCCATACTGAAATGTCCAAAGTCACAACTCTCCCAAATCCTCCCTGCAGTCTGGGATTTTTCTTTTACTTCATGGCAGAAATAAACATATGACGGTGTATCATAAAGAAACAAAATCACTAAAAATGGTTCATAATAACACATTGAAAGCCAAAAATATAAAACTAATCAAAAAGCAACCACCTATTACCACCTTTCCAATTCAGTCAATGTCATTTCACTGCCAAAAAATCTTGTACTTCAATATGCTCATCTTTACGTGGTCCTTGAGATGGGGAGGGTAAGATTTTATACACAATCAAAGGTTAAGAGACCAAGGACATAAGTAATTAAACCAAACCAGATGCTGAAAACTTCAGACTTCTAGCCTAGTATTTTCCACCTGGGTGTGCTAAATTAAGAATTTCAACCTAAGTGGCAAAACCTACTGAGACAACTCAGCAAATAAACTGGCTGCACGGTGATCACAAGACCTTAGGTGTGTGATTATTTGTTTACAAAAACAGAATGGATTTTAAAACAAACTATGAGACAGGAAAGCTTAGAGTCAGTCATTCTTCAAAGAATGCTAAAGGCCCACATCACTAACTCGACAGCAGACAAGAACCTCTGAATGACTTCATCCCGTTCTCACTAGTATAAGAAGACAACTCTAATTGCCAAAGTCCTGTTTCCCAAATGGAACCTCATTTTAACACGCTTTCTTCCAAAGTGCAAAATACTAAAAACTGTATGGAAATTTCTTAATTATTTGTATATATTTCTCTAGGACAAGACAGCCACAGCTTTCTTCAAATGCTTAAAGAGACTCTAGCTCCTCAATATTAACAAGAACTTTCAATTTTACAATGACTCTAAAGAAACGCAGGAAAGCTAAAGATCTCAAAACAACTATCACTCCCTAGTCCCATAAAGAGATGAAATTAGTCGAGAAAGTGTGTACTAAAGCTTTCAGTGAAAATAAATAAATAAATAAAAATCCATCTTAAAGGAATTGTTTATTGCTTTGATATTTATAAACGATTTTTGTGATATCCTATTAACATAGTCTTTAAAGTTGCTGAAATAATCTCAAATAATGAACAACCCACAAAAACAAAATTCTGGAAGAAAAGAACATTTACAATATAAATTTCCTTTTCATGATAAACTTTTTTAAGTCAAAGGAAAAACCCGAGTATTAAATTTATCAATACAGATGGTCCCCAATTTATGATGGTTCAAACTTATGATTTTTCAACTGTATGATGATGTAAAAGTAACACACGTTTAGGAGAAACTATATTTTGAATTTTGATCCTTTCCTGGGCTAGCAGTCTGTGGTAAGAGACTCTCTCGATATAGGGCAATGGTAGCAAGCCACAACTCCCACTCAGCCAATGGGATCACGAGAGTAAACAACAGATACTCTGTGTTGCCAGATAATTTTGCCCAACTATAACATAAATGTTCTGAGCATGTTTAAGGTAGGCTAGACTAAGCTCTGATATTCAGTAGGTTAGGAGTATTAAATACATTTTTAACTTAATGCCATTTTCAACTTGCAATGGGTTTATCAGGAGCATCTGTATTAGATTGGACAAGGGAAAAATATACATGTACATCAAACTGTAGATAACATACCTGATTCAAAATATACCAGTGCTAAAGCAAAACCTTCATTGTGTCTTAAAAAAAAAAAACAAACTCATTTTACTGTCACTATCTTACAGTAAGTATAATTTTAAATTTGTCAAGTTGTTTAAAATACATTTTTAAAAGTGGGAAAGGGGATTTTGCATGTCAGAGCTTATCTGCTATTCATTTTCAGTCAGAAACTGACGTAATAGAAATCAGCAATAAAAATATATACTAAGAAACTGCAAGTTTATTTAAAAAAAAAAAAGACACTGTAAGGCATTCTATAAACTGGTTTAGTTTTATCCCCATTCCACCTATTCTTATGACTTTCTGGGTTATTTTACCTATTTTACTCTTCAAAGCCCCCATCCTTCTCTTCATAAAGATTTCTTACAATGAAAACCTATATCTGTTATCACACAAAACTATTCAGCAATATTCAAAAAGGTACCATGTCATTAAGAGTATCAATTCAATTGATGCATTGAAAGCCTAACTCAAAGCTCTGAGAAAATAATGCTCGTTGTAAAAATAGATATTTTTATTAAGACCAATCTCTAGAAACTTAACATTGATATTAAAGGGGAAGATGTCTATGAGAATGCATTTAGCACCGTGTTGCTCACACAAGTTACCTTTTGTTTTGTTTTACACAATGGAATACAAGCCTGGAGATACAAAAAATCTTCCCTTGAAATAAAAAATTCTTCTAGCGACCTTACTAAAATGAAACTTATGATACACATCACACAAGCTGAAAGCCAATCTGTTAAATTTACTAGTGAAAAATGTCCTAAGTGCTCCACAAAAATTTTAAGATTTTATTACGCAAACTTCGACTTTTAACTCAGGCTCCAAAAGTTATCATTTACATCATAATAAAACATTTATATTTTAATAAGTAAAAGCCTTAAAATAAGCACTGCCTTTCAAGCTTAAGTGTCTTCTGTTTCCACTTGGCAAATTTACATTATTTGAAATACTTAAATAATTAACTAGCACTATAAACTGTCTAGTATCTTGAACCAAATATACAATAAATGTTCTTCCCAAATTAGAACATACAGAAGTGTGGATTTGGCACTGAATTACAATATGTGGGCTCCGTGCACAACCAGAACCGGTGAAGACTTCTACACCTGTAAAATGAAAATGGCCAAAGCAAGAAAAAATTTTATGCATTTTATGTCCTCCATAGTGAATTTCATAGTCAGGTGTGGCATCACCAGACATAAAGCCTTCAAACAGTTCTATAATATATCAACAAGGCAGCAATACTGACAGCTAAATACTAACAAGTGGGAAGGCATCTAACCAGGAAAAGCTACATAATCTGTGGGTCCCAGTGCAAGATGAAAATGCAGAGTAATCTTGTCCAAAAATTCTTAAGAATTTCAAGATTGGGGAGGATGTGCAACCGTACCGGTTACAAGGTGGAAAAGCAGCCCTCCCTATAACTAAGTACTCATGCCAAAAAAAATTAACCTCCCCCCACACACACTCAAATGTTGTACCCTACTATAATTTTTGACCTGTCCAGCTGAGTAGCCAAAAAACAAAGAGCCGGGGGTAGACTGCCATAGGCAGGTTTTCCACAGGGTGGCACAGCATCTAGCCCCCTTAAAATGCCAACAGAAAAGTAACCAAACCAAGCTAGGTACCACAGATTCCAGCCTCTCTCAATTCCAAATAAACATTATGAGTGATAAAAGTGGCAACAAGAATGTGACGATGTGATAGATTTAATAAGACATCAAATGGGAGCGAAAATACTGATGCTACCATGCAGACAAGCCATCAAAAAGGCGAACGGTAAAGTCAGTCTTGATAAGCTTAAGAAGCTATTTCAGAGTATCTAGTCCTTTGGGGAAAAAGAACATGAAGGCTAATTTGCCACTGTGGTGCTCTTGTGCAATGCTCATAATGCCTGAAAAGCGTCACAGGTTTTTTAAAAAAATGTCTTTCAGCAAAGAAAGAGGAAAAGGTTGATCCCAGCTTAGAAGTCAGGATATTCTGGAAGGCTTTGTTGTGTCCTTAAAGAGAACCTAAGACTTGCTTCTAGAATAGAAGTGGGGTGGCAGGAGGGGAGGCACATTATTTTTAAAAGATAAGCAGGGAAGGCTGGAAGAGCCAAGAGCGGTTGGTTACAAGGATTCAGCCAGCAGCATCTGTCTGTGTACAAATAATCAAAAGGTTGGTTCAAGGAATGATGGTATATGACACTCACAGCATCATTCTCCCTTAACCTACCACGAGCTGAGTCTTAACTAAAACCACTGAAACTGGGACAGAAGGGCTTTGTTTTTCTCTTGTGAAGAGGCGGTAACCAGAACAAATCAACCAAAAAAACTAAATCAGAGAGGATCTATAAAAACACATCTTAGGCCTAGAAAAGAAAAAAGGTTCCATAGTAAGTAACAGGTAGAGTGGTAGACACTGACCAGCACTGGGTACTTGTTCTAAACAAGGAGCATACCCTATAACTAAAATTATCTTGAACCACAGGTAAAGAGTGTGAGCACTGAATATAGCTGACTTGATTGCTCCTGAAAGAAGACACTACACAACGAAGAAAACACCTAAAGATAAAGAAGAGGGAGGGGCTTACACACCTAAAGTTGTCTTTCAAGGGAAGAAAAAAACAACTAACTCCCTGAAAGGTGGCAACACAAAGTTACCCAAATAACAGGCGAGGGGCTGGTTGTAATCACACAAAAATAAAAATACTCTCTCAAAAAGAAAAATTACAAAAGAGGAATCACAGAAAATTTAATGTAACGTGTTTCTTCATATTCTAATTTTTCCTACCCCATTCTGGCCTTTTATCTTCCAGATGTTTTCTTCCTCTTCTTTCTCTCCCCATAGTTTGCAAGCGAACTTCCCCTAAGTATATCCTCCCGACAACCTTCACAGTGTTACCTTAACATCCCAACAAACCTCCTATAAAGAAGGGCCCTACCACAAATGCGGTAACATTCGGGTCCACTCAGGAATACAGTCACCATTTATTTACCCAAAGGTTACTAAGACAAGGTAGATGCAGGACCGCTTTTCCACCAGCTCACCAAAATGGAGACTCCAGGTCAGCTTCCACAAGAAATGGGAAATTCAAGTGACTCTGGCGAAACGATTCTTGAGAAAACTCTTCAAGGGCAACAAAACAATATTTCAAACAAACAGATTTTACTTGAGGGAATGGGGACATTACACACCAACTGACATTCGAATGCTTTTGAATGGACCGATTTGCCGTAAGTTTTGAGGCTGAGCTAAATTTTTATGAGGAACTATTAGGAATAGGGCCACTAGAAAATTAAGTTTTAAAAGCGCTTTTGTCCTTGCCCAAGGCATTACATTTTGGTACTGCTAAGAACCGTTCTTTCAGGGAGGGAATAATGGAGAGTGGACAACTCGTAGCAAATCCTCCCTTTCCCACGTTTTCAGAAAATGTAGAGACGATAGGACTTGAAAATCTTTGTCATAAAGATGGTCTTTAAAAATGCACACAATTCTAAATGACCATCTGGACAGCTACAACTGCATGCTCATAGCTCGCATCTAGAGGCATGGTTTTACGCTCTGGCCCTCAAGGATAACAAGGAGGCTTTTAAGAAAATGCCGTGAGAAAGACTCTGCTGGCTGGGCATTGTCACGGCCACTGGAGGAGTACCTGCCAGTGAACCGACGCGGGCTCCCCCAGTCTCACCAGTGTACGCATACACACGTCCGTGCACCCGGGCCGCCGCTGGCGGGCCCTCCCGACCAAGCTGGAGTAGCAGCTGCCGCAACCATGGCAAGCGAACTGAAATCCCAGAGCCGGCCTCGCCCGGCAGAGCGCCCGCGCTTCCCGCGCAGCGCACGCCTCACGCGCAAACCGGCGATGTGACCGCGAGCTGCGACCTCGCGCGGCTGCGACGGGCCTCACCTAACGCGCACAAGGGGATCATCATTGCTCCTGCTCTGGGCGCCCGCGGCCCTACACCACCTCCGCACACAACGCGGCCGGTGTTAAGTCTCCAAACGCCCCGAGAGCTCCAAGGACCGCGCGCGCGGAGGCGCCGTAGCAAGTGGGCACACACCAGACACCACCCCGGCGTGTTCCGCAGGAGAAGCCAGTGCACACATCCTCCCTCAAGGCGGGGTTGCCAGTCCAACACAGGAATCCGGCCCTTTTTCTAGAAAAGCCCCCTCCCCCACTTTCCCTCCAATACACTCACCTGCGTCTCAGCAGTTTCCTTCTTGGGCTACACGCGGCCGCACCCGGGCACGTCCACGCCCGTGCACGCTACCAGGCGCGACTGGCCCCGCTCGGCTCCCACCGCCCCCAACCTGCTTGTCCCCACGGGAGGGGCGGTGCCACCTCCCGAGGCGCCCAATTCTCTCTACTCCCGCCGCAACGGGCTGAGCTCTAGGAACTTCGCGGGCACAACCTCCGCCGCCCCCACCAGCGTTCCCGCCCAGAGCTCGGACTAGGGCGCACCACCCCCACCCCGCTAGGCGCAGCGGGGGCGCGCACAGACCTTAGCCTCGGCGTCCAAAATGGACCAGGGGCAAGGCGCGGGCGCCATCCCCGCCCCCACGCCCCCAGCACTTGCCTGCTGTGACTCGAAGCTGCAGCTACTACGGCTCGTGCCGCTGGCCGTCAGCACAGCCGCGGAGGAGTCGCTCGGGGCGAGCTCCGCGGAGAGGCGGTAGCGGCGGCGGGAAGGGGTACTGGAAGCCGGCGGAACCCCCGCCCCACCCGCGCCGCGCCGGCAACCGCCCTCCTCACCCGGCCGGCTGCTGCCTCAGTGACGCTCCGGCGCCGCGGTCCCGCCGTTTGTAGCAGGGCGGGAAGGAGGGGCTTGCTTGGAAGAGCGCCAGGAGGCGGGGCCGGCGGCGAGTTCGCGGCGCCGCGGCCGCCGCCGGCGCGTGCCCTGCCCGACCGCCCCGCGGGTCCGTGCCTGCAGGGAGTCGCCGGGCTTCAGCAGCTCAGCTCCGTCCCTCCGGGTTTCCGAGTCTCACCAGGCTTCCCCGACAAGGTTTCCCTGGACTCGGTGGAGAGCGTTGAGCGCCCAGAGGAGGCCGATTCCAGGTGCAAGTTTGCAAATCCCGGGGCCCGGGGCGCTAACGGGGAGTCAGAGCAGCTAACGTGGGGGTTACTTTATGTGTTCATAAATGTATTTATAAATATATGTAAGCATACACACATATGTGTGTCTCTTTTAAAAATTCTTTTTCCCCCTACTTCGCAGCCAAGGGGTCCTGTCCCTCGACGGAAAATAAAGGCTTAGCCCCTGCTGCCCCTCCCTGCCTCTCTAGAGAGAACCTGACGTTTAAATAAGCCCAGAGTACCTGTGCGGGGTGCTATACTCTGCTTCAAACGCAAAGTAGGAAATCCTGCACTCGACTATGCAAACGCTTGCCGCTAGCCGCATCCTTCTAACGCCCCCCCACGCAAGACCCGAAATGGCCAACTCTTCACCGAGGGGGCGTCCCATCGCTGCCTTGCCTCGGCCCGCCCCCTCGCCAAGCTCAATCCCTTTTCCCCAGAAAAACCTGTGCCTGTCCTCAGACCCGGCCCCATGGCTGGAAGTCAAAACCGACCCCGGAGCCACGCGGCTGGAGCACGTTTTTACACCTGCTCGGCCGCTTAATTACGAGAGCACCTGTAATTGGGATTTTTTTCATTGCAAAGGCATCGGTTTTAGCCCTTCTCCTAAAATACTACATTTAAAAAATCACCTGTCATACCTACCTGAAATTGTAGGAGGTAAGAGAAAGCAACCGAGCAGTGGGCGACCCAGTCGCCGCAAGAACGTGACCGAGGTTACAGCTTCAAGGGCATGATGCGGGTTTGATGCAGCAAGGTCCGCTAAGGGCGTCCAGCGCTCCCCGCCCCCATGCGACGGGCGGAGCGGGGTGAGGGGGAAGAGAGGGGACTCGTCTAACCCAGGGCGGGGGTGGGAGAGGCAAATTTGCCCTCTTGGGCGAAGTCTAATCAGCATAGTGAAGTAGAGGGCTCAACCAAGGTCGAAAGCGAGACAGGCCATCCCTCAATTTGTGGGACCCAGTCTGGGGACACCGGATACAGCTCATTGATTCTGTATCAGCATTTCTGTGTCACCCCAAATCCGATTTGCAATTAAATGACCTTAATTGACTTTGTGTGGGTTCCTGGGAAAACTGCTCAAAGCGCCTGCGCCTCTTTGACCTCTCAGTAAATGGTTAATTATAATATTCCCATCCCAGGCACGGGGGATTGCTAAAAATGCCGATTTCCAAAACGCTAGGCGAAAATGGGCCTACTTAATTTGTCAATCCAAACCTAAAACTCTTAGAATGCCCCACGCCCTACTTCCCGACGCTGACTAAATTATGGGGGAGCTCTCAAAAGAGTTCCCCAAGTCTTCCAAACCACTTCTGCCTACAACCGTAGCGTTTTTTGTGAAGAGCTCCAGAACAGGTTAGGTTTATGAAGCGGGGTGCCCAAGCACTTGGTTAAAAGAGGGAACGGGGAAGCAGTGCCTGCTGTAAGATACACTCAGGCAATGACAGCAATAAGGGCGAGAGTTAAAAAATAAATTGTTAACCCCATAGCAACTTCGAAACTCTCAACATATTTTTTTGCGGACTTATCTGTTCATATTCTGACAAATCTTTCAGATGTCCCATTTAAGAAGCCATTTTACAAGGAACTCTTAAGGCCCAAACACATTTCCTACCCTTCTGTTCCCCAAAACACGAACACCCTTTTTCTGACCTTTAGAAACTGATTTTCATTTGGAAAATAATTTTAGTTACTATTGTCTGCTGTGTACTTTCTAAAAATTTTCATTTAAAGTCTACGTTTTATAGGTTGCAGTTAATAGTGTAGGCCTGGGAAATAAAACATTAATCTCCCTCCCACCCCCAGAGGATGGGTATAATAAACAGGGGTGCGGAGAACGGCTGAAGGTTTAGAATCTTAACCAACTGGAGTGTTTGTACATGAGAGGGGGAGGGGACAGAATCCGTGCATTTCTGGGAGAAAGTACAGAGACCTCCATTGCTGTCCAGCAGTGTTAAGAGTAAATACTAAGTGGTTGGCTATTTCTCTCACCCTGGCCATAATAAAACCAGACCTGCAGCTGGTAATTACGAGAGAAAATACCCAGTCTCTCCATCAGTTTTGCTAACCGGTACTTGAAAATGGGAAACGGGGAACGTATCCAACCTCCAATTTGTCACAGTTGTATAGCTCTCGTATTAATTCTGTACAGACGTGAAATAGGTGGGTACGTAGCAACGTGCTGGGCATAAATTAAGCAACAATGGCCACGCGAGGTCTCGTCCGCCGCGGAGCTCCAGTGGTGGGCACTGCCACCTTGCCATCCCTAGCCCCCACCGCCCTTCGCAGAGTCGAGTCCGGGAGGCGACGGTGCGCTGGCTTTCCCAGCCGGGAGAGTGGGTGGGGTGAGGAGCAACGAGACGTTAACCCCAGCCGGCTTTGTAGCTTTTCCCCGTCCTCTGCCTCTCGAGCACCACATGAGCGCTCTCACGCACACACTCACCCACACCACCCTCGTGCCAATAATTTAAACTTCTCTTAGGAAAGCCAGCAGCTCGTTCCACCACCGCCACCCCTTCCGCCCTCCCCGCCCCACGAACATCCTCCCCCTTTCCCACATCTACCCTGGATCCTCTCTTTGGCAGTAGAAAGCCAACTGATTTCTCCCAAACCCTGAGAAATCACAAAAGTTAAAATGAAGCGTGTGCCTATCTGCCCAGCTTCTCATCCCCAACCATCTTTCTCCTGGCGTCAATTTAACAATAGCTATTCGAGGAAGGGGGGGGCGGTAAGGAGGGGGTGAGGGCTACGTAGCCGAGTTGGCTCCTGGGGTGGCTGCGAAGCCTCGCGGCTGCAAAGGGGTTCCCCCTCGCCCCGAAGGCGAAGTCAGCCGCGTAGGACCAAGGACAGGGCTTGGAATCCACTTCCCAGCGCCCAGCACAGCGAGGCTCTCAAGCAGCCGGCACTTCACAGACACAGCTCCAAGGATCTTATTTACGCTTTTCTGAACAAAGGGAATCTCATATCCGGTACAGGCTTAAGAATTCAGCCCCAAATTGGCTATCTTCTTTTAAAACTGAATTATGATAATTGGAGCCCGTGAATCAGAGCCCGCATACAATGATGAGTTCTGACAGCTTCTAACAACCCTAGCCTCAGCCCAGCCCCAGCCCCAGCCCTCAGGCGGCATGTACTTTTTTCAGTCAACTACAACTCGCTGCCTGGTGCAGCATCTAAATTCCATCTGGCAATCCCATCTCCCCAGCACATGCTATCTGGTTAATGCAATTAAGCCTGTGGTTTTCGCTGGTCTAATCTGCCAGTCCAGGCTTCTGATTCCCCTTAATGATTGTAAAGCCTCTCCCGTCCTTCGGTTGCTGAGCGAAAGTAGAGGCATGCATCCCCAACACCCAAGTTATCCCTCTCTCCCCAAGAAATGAACTTCTGATCTCAATCTTGAAGCTCACTCCACATCTAACCTCCCATTGTACCCCTACTCCCCCCTGGCCACATTTACCACTGAAGTTTCTGCCATGGACATTTACGAATATTCAGTACGCTAAGCATGCGTCCACCGTCTTTTAGTCTAGCTCTTTAAAATTAAAAAAGCAGAACAGTAGCTTTGAAATGAGACAAACATGTGCAATTAACTTCATATTCTGTATTCCGCTCACTTACAGGTTTTCTGGGTTTGCCAGCGCATCGCTGCAACTAATGATTAAAGAAACCAAACCGAAACTTACCTTTCTCCCTTAAGGTTTTTGTGTATGTGTGTTTTTAAAGTAACGGTGCAGTTCTCCCAATAAGGATGAGCAAGAAGCTGCTGGATAGTTCTCTTAAGACAGCACGAAACCTAAACTGTGCTCGGCTTAAGAAGCAAATAAAAAGAAACGCTTTCGACCCCAAAGTCCAATGCTAAAAGAAATGGCGAAAAAAAAATATGAAAGGGGAGGGGAAACTTAAAAAAGAGTTTAAAAAGACGGAGAGACTACCCTCCTATTGCCGTTCAACTAAACAAAAAGGGGCAAGAAAAACAAACCAAGGAACAAAGAAAAGAGACGAAAGAACGTTTTTTCAAAAAGACGATGTCTTTCTCCTTGTTGCTTTTTAGTAGGTCGCTACAGGAGTAAGCTGCTGCATCTCTAACTGAGAACAGAAATAGGGGGGAGGACGTCTTAAAAGGGAGGTGGACTGGACCACAGATTTATAGCACCGTATCACCAACCCCTTCTCTGCCTCCGCACTGCCGTGTGTGCAGCTGCTCTGCCAGGCTCCTATCCCGGGCAGCACGCGCGGAAGTATACGCCGAATCGAGCCACAACGTAACTTGCTCATCGCCCCAGGATCCTGATTGGTCCAGACGCTTCCATTGCGGCCGCCCAGGCGGGGCCGCGTGAGACGATTGGCTATGGGCTTGTGTCACTCTCGAGAGCTCAATGGAGTCCCGTTTCAAGGTAAGTTGTGCGGGGAGGTACACTTAACGCTGGCGGCGAAGGGAAATGCAAGAAGCAAAAAGAAATGTGGAGAGAGCAACGTGGGAGGGTTGGAACTGTACTATCAGAGTTTGCGATATGGCACGATCTCCTTTCCTCTTAAATCTTTCTGCTTCAGAAAGATTCATCTCCTTTGCCATCACTGCTGCATCTATGGCATATTTCTTTATAACATTTAAGTCTCTGTCCGGTATGTATGAGTCATTGAGAGCTCCCTCTCTTTGATCTGAGTGAAAGGGATGAATGTACATCCATTACTTGCCCGCATGCCTTTTTTCGATTTGTGTTCAGTACTGTATTTTGTATTAGATGTTAGGTAATTGTATGTCTTTATTTTAATATACACATATTTCAGATTTATGTGTCCTCATCAACCCCTTTTTAAAGCATCCTTTTAAGATAAGGATGAAGTCAGAAATGCTCTCAAATAAAGCTGCACGGTTTGAATTAGCTTTCACTTCATGTTAGAATAGAAAAGTGTAGGATAAATATCCTATCCAGAAAAAGAGGTAGTGAGTAGAGCTAAGGTCCTTCACTTCGAGGTGTCTAATGGCTCTCAAAAAGAGCAGCTGTATATAAAAGTGGAACAAGCCACTCCTCTGCATTTGCAGACAGGTACAGTCCTTGGACCACACATATATTGCTGACAGCAAAGATAGTCGAACCTTTATCAGGGCTCTTTCTGTGAGGATTTAAGAAGTTTAACCAGAAGACCACGTGCTATCAATGTTTCTGCTTCATAGAGGAAGACTACTTTATTACAACCCCATATTTTAACAGCATTCAGGAGACCAAAATACAGTTTTATGCATGATAATTGTTTCTTCCTCTAAGTGAAAGTAAGGTCCTCAGGATCGTCTGGATGTATAAGTAGACACAATATTCATTTGACCTACGTTCTTTTCCAGCCAGAATTTCTCCTTTCAATCTTGAAAGATAGCACCAACTCCCTAGACAGTTTTTTTTTTTACCATTCTTACACAATGTAATGTATCTTAACCAGAGGCACATGCCTTTTTGAAAGGGATTCCTTTACGTATTTACAACTAGTCGCTATCTTTGAGAATGCCGGAAAAAGAAGACACAGGTAAGAGTTAGAGATTGCAAAAGGGTAGGGTGTCATGGAGGGGAACGGGACAGATGATCCCAAAGCAAAATGACTTGGAAGTGAGGAATACAGTAAATCAGTGTTCTTTGAGAGTGTCCTTGAGTGTTGATAAATGATTAATGGTGAAAAACAGACCTGTTTATCTCCCGTGTAGCCTGTGTAACAATATACGAGTTCTATTACTTTGCATGACAATAACTGGGGGTTGACAAAGAAGGCCTGAATCTATGTTATCTTATAATTAGTGTTTATAAAATCATGCCTTAACCTCTACCCCCACTTTTTATATAACAACCTCTGGAGTCTTAATTTCAACTTAAAACTATTCTCTAGACTTGGGTGAAACTCATAGCAAGAAGAAAGAAAAGCACTTTGAAGAAATGGAGTCAAGGGGGAAAAGACAGAAAGACTCCACCCCATCTAGACTAGATGTATAAGTAACAGAAGATTGGGTTTGTAGCCATCTTCCTTCAGCCCCTCCCCTTGTCCCCAGCTCCATACAGAGAAATAACCTTTAAATGAATACAATTTGGGAAAAGTATAATACTGTTTGATTTAATCACACTTACCTATGAAGTGAATTGTCTTTCCTCCTTGTTACCATGCTCTTAATATTGAATTAGTTGCATATGCCCATATAATTTCAGTACATTGAAGTAAATCTTTACCATTACAATTATTTAAGTGCCTTCTAACTAGGCGGAAACTAATACTTTTTTTTTTTTGGCGCATGTTTATATCCACAAAAAAGATATGTAGATAACTGTGATATCTATCTGTAGATAACCCAAAATGATAGGGACAGGTGTGAAAAGCTGGGAGTGATATGGAGTAATAAAAATCTAGCATGTGTATTATGTAAAGAAATTACATGCAAAATAGTAAACTTGTTCATTCAAATGAAAAATGCTAAATTCTGTAGATTCAGTATTTATGGGTTTTTTTCAGCTTGGGCAGAGTGACAAAATATTATTCAAAGTATTGTCATCCCTAACATGTTTTTTTTTATGTAGGTAAAATGGACTTAAATTATTTGAAAAGTGAAGGTGTCTTAAAATACTATTTTACTTCCTCATTAAAACAGATGTTTTTACATTTTAAAACTCTTAAATGGATAGATGTATTATAAGCAACATGTACCTTTTCAACTTTTAAAAATAAAAAATATTGACTACAGCCTCTTTAAAACAAGTGATATCTGGATGTAGATTTCACTTTGAAATTCATGTCTCATAGCTTGAAACATTAACAAATACATACTATCCTATGATTAAGTAATGAAGGCTATGTGCAAACATCTCACTTAAGAATAAGCAAAAAATGCAATCAACCCCTTTTCACTTATAGTTCTTTGGTAAAAGAATTATCCACAAAATCTGAATTTGCATTAGAAAGTATTTAAAAGACATTTGAATATGATTAAGTCATATGAACTCTGACATATCTTCCGAGTTCCTGGCATTATTTTGAATTGCAGCAGAAAAGAGAGAGATAAAGGGAATGACTGCGAACTTGGAGCAAAAGTGTGAGGTGGATAAGGTTGCAAAAGAATAGTTCTCAAAACCGAAAAAGTAATGAATTTAATTGATTATTTTACTAAAGTTTCTATATAAGAGAACATTTATTCACAGGAATATGCAAAGCTGTTGTGGAAAATGTCTTTTAGGATAAATAACTCCCTTACACTAGAGGTCCTGGGGGCAAGGGAAGGAGTGATTTTACATTTTATAATAAAAGTTACTGTAAACTACTTGTAACGTTTTTTAAGTAAATAAAGAAGTTAAACTATTAAAATGAGTTTACAATGTTTGGCTTAAGGCAGTAATTTCCAACAGTAAACCTTCTTAGGTGAATAAAAATATTATGTGTTAGTTTGGTGGAGTAGGGGGTCGTGGTTCATGCTATTGGAAATATGATAGTTTAATGTCTGCATGAGAAATACAGATATCATACACCTTGCTGATTACTCTTTTATTTATTCTTCTAAAAGTAGTATGTGGACTTGCCTTTCACCGAAAGGGGGGAAAAGTTGTGAAAATTGACACCAGTGTGAATTTATACCGTGGCAACCACGCAGGAGAAAGAGGCAGGAATTAGCACCATGGACAGAGACGAGCAGCCCTCAAATTAAGACTTGCAAAGCTTGACACGGTGTTTTCCGTCCCTTTCTGTGAGACACGGAAACTGCGCGTCTTGGGAATGTTTCATTCCAGGAGACTTTGCGGAAAAGACTGTCCTACTCCACAGAAACTCATTTATTTTGAATTAGGCTGGCTTTTCTTAGGACTCAGCCATCGTGACAAACTGTCAGGAGAGTTAAAGCCCCGAACTCGCTGTGCACCTTCCACTGTCCTGTTTTACATACACTCCCTTGCCGGCGTGAGCTCGCCTTTCTTCAGAGTGTTCATGCAAAATAAATGCAAATCCAGGTAGTCTTCGAAAAGTCTGGTAAACCTGCTCCAGAGTTTTTAATCCTCGAATTTCCCAGCTGGAATTGCAGCAAAAATGCCTACCTGCTCACCCTTGCTCCCTTCCCCCGTTCTTCTCCCCGCTCCCTCCACCCCCTAGCAAAGGGGTAAAGCCTTTTACTCGAAGGTGAGTGACTCCCAAGACTATTTTGAGAAAGATTCTTTACATTGCAAACACTTTCGTTAGGGACAGTGCCAGGGGCGGCAGTGAGCGGGATCTCAAACATCCTTTACTTTCTCTTTACATTGTGTCTTTAAACTCCTGTTCAAGGGGGAAAGACTGTAAAGTAAGAGAGCACACTCAAGGAATATTCCCCCCGAATCCTGAGGTTGCTGTTTACACTTAAAGACACATGTATTGTTCATTTAAATGTTCTTTTAAAAAATGTAACTAGTGTCGCGGTAAATCTTTGAGACCAGCCTAGGTTGGTTCTCCCTTCCCAGCCCCCCACCTACACACACACACACACACACACACCTTTTTTTTTTTTTTCCCTGGACCAATGTATGAGGTTCATTCTCCTTTAGATGATTTGCCTGCAGATATTCAGACTAAGATCTGTTGCACATGTCCCAGAGTGTCTAGGAAAATATATTTGCAGCCTCAGATCGACGATTATTTTATGTAGACGCTCCCACAAATGTCCCCAGATTTCCTTCCCCTCTTTTACTCAATAGCAACTTTCAGGAGGATAAACTCACGTCTTTCCTGAGCATACAAAGGGAAAATCTAGGCGACTAGGCGAGGGTGAAGGAAAAAAAAAAATAAACCCGAGGTGAAAAAGGGCAAATCAGAGCCTTATGTCCGTTTCTTTCAGGGATACTAACAGCCTTCTTTAAGCTTCCCCCTGGAGCCGATACATCTCATGCAAAATTAATACAAGCAATTAAAAATAGCAGTTTCCAAAGTTAAAGGAAACCATCTGTCTCAGCTGGTAGTAATCAGTCTTTTCTCCGGCCCTTTTACCGGGACCTGGGAAGAAACGGTTTTTCTGCTTCCGATGCTCGGAGGCTCTTTCTTATATTGAAGATTTATGTTTCCACTTGTGTGCGATGCACGTCTAATTTGAAATAATAAAGCCAGGCTGAGCAACCAGTCAATCAGAGCCATCCAGGGCGCTCGGCACGCCGCCCTGCCCCCCACCTCCCTCCGGTCTCTAACTCTTTCCCTCCTCCCCACTCTCACTCTCCTGGCCCTCTCCCTCCTCCTTCCTCCCTCCTCAGCTCTCACACGCGCTCACACTTTTACCCCCACGTGTGTTCAGATCAAACCCTTGTCCCACAGAGCAAGTGCCGGCACCGGGCCACGGTGACAAAGGCGGAGTTTGTATCAGAAGAAGACTGAGGCCCGGGGAGACACAGCGGCTAGAGAAACAGCTGTCTTATCAGCCCGCTGCAGAGATGGAGATGGCTCGAGAGGTCCTCAACAGATAATCACTTGAATAGGTTTGCAATGCGCCAAACTTCACGCTTGATAAGGCCAACCCAATGTAGAGAGAAGCCCAGATCCTGCTCCATTCTGTTTTATCTGGGCTGTAAATTAAGAAATTGAAATTCAGGTGGCAGAGGCAGCAGTCTGCTGATAGACCGCTAAAGTAAACTGTCATTAAAATGCTTTCGGCAGGCAGAGGGGGCGCCTGGAATGGAATATTGTTTTAAAAAAAAATGTAGTGGGAGGGGGCAGTGAGAGAGAAGAAAAAGCCTACCGGGCTTAAAAATTATTTGGGGAAGGGAAGCTGTGAGGAGAAGTGGAAAAGGGACACAGCATCTGGCCATGATTCCTAATCATAGCTACTATGAATAAACAATTTGAAAAGTACAGTATGGAGTTGTGTGTAAAGTTTGGTGTGATAAGAGATCAAGGGACAATTTAAACCAATCTGGTATAAAAGGGAATTCCGTCTTTATCTGAGCAGGGGTGAGAGGAAGTGGATATCAAATGGACTCTAAAGTTTTCCTTTCATTGTAAGAAAAGCAGATCAACCGGATACAGAGGAGTTACCATAAATTGAAGTTAACCTGGCCTTTTGGTTGAAGTGATAGGGCCACGGGAGAGATTCCAGAATGATTTTTACAATAGCCTAAGAAGTTGTCATCTACAGGAAAGACTCTGCTTAGCTACTTACAGGAATAACAGTTATTTTTCAACTCCCTCCTCCCTTTACCCAGGTAATTACTATAGGATAATACAGGAAACAAAAAAAAATCCCAGGTATGTACTCTAACACATACCTGATTCTTACCGCACACTTTATATCTACATTTTTCTGTCTGCTCTTTTGGATATGAGGTTTGAAATTTTATGCATTATTTAAATAGATGTTTTCACAAATATTTAATATGTGTAATGACCAGCATATAGCCACTGACATTGTCATTTTGATTCACTAATGTCTTAGTGTTATACCTTGTTCTTTGTGTCTTAAGTGCATTGCAAGTTCGTTGGTGTCCATTTATGAGGTGGATAGCAAGTATGAGAAGATACATGGCATTTTCCACAAGGGCATTTACATTTTAAGTCTTAGAAACATTTATAAAAAGTTACCTTCAGCCGACAACACATAGTTAATACAGCTTTAGAAAATGAATCAATTTTTATTTTGTTTAACTTCAAAAATGTGATCTCAGAATGCATTTAACTGACAATATAAAGGCTTATATCACTTTAGGAAAAGGAAAAATCAAAAATGAACTTGGTGGAAAAAGTGAGAAAAATTTTAACATGCTATCATGAATTTTAGCAACTATTAAACTACTTGAATTAAAAACAATTACAAACTTTGAAATTGTTATTTGATTATTCATAGGGTAGTAAGCAAATAAATATAGGTCATGAAATCTCAAAGACATTTCTGTTGAATTGTTATATGCAAAAATCCTTCATATCTAACAAAAAATAGGTGTTTGGGTTTTTTTTATTCTTTTAAATTTAAGTGTATGGATGAATTAGTGCTTTGTGTATCCTTTAATGAGACAGAAATTTATGGTTACGTAAGCTAACTTTTCCTTTCCATACCATCATTTTCCATAAAGTTATATTGGTTTAAATAATGGCTACTATATATGTATATTAAGAAATATTATTTTAATGAATTCCAGCATTTTAGGCAGTATTATATTATCTCCAATAATCCAATAACAAGATATTTTTCTGCTTGTTAGAAAACAAGTTTGAATTACCAGCTTTAATAAGCCCCTTAAGCTATGATTTTTATTTTTTTCTTAATCAAATTGAAAATATGCAGACAATGGACAGCTTAAACTATTCCTTAATACAAGTAAGACTTTTTTAAGATGTGAATTTGCATACAGATGAAAAGATACACTGTCACCAAGTTTGAAATGTGAAAAATTTAAATTATAGCATTTCAAAACTAAGATAATTTTAAGAAGTGACATTTTCATTATGAACATAAAATCTTTTAGCATGAAATTAGTATAAAAATAATCTTGTTTTTATATAAATTTTTGTCACAAAATGAATGCTACATATGGTTTCTAAAGGCATAGCAATTCATTATAAATGATGAAAAATAAAAAATAACCAAAAATGTAAAGTTAGTTTTTTAAATGATTTTCAATTATTAATCCCCCTCTGTGAGAAATGGCTTATTATATTTTGAAAGCAAACAATCTTCCTATGATGTATTAAGGCAAAAATGTTGGAAGCTTTTGAAATATCCAAAAGTCTTCATGTTTTTGTTTAATGACTGATTATAATTCTATTACCAAAAATATCATATATAACTAATTATGTCCTTCCAGATATAACATTTATCATCAGGTAAGAGTCAAGTGAGCAATACATAATCACTTCCTATTTCTAAATATTTTTCCTAATCTTTGACAAAAGCCCATTTCAATTTGGTTCAGCATCCTTTGAGTGCCTAGCATGTGCCAGAATAACAAAATTAGATTAGAGACAATAAATGCTTGAAGGAAATCAGATTATATTTTAGGAAATGATAGTAAATGGAAAACTTGAGACGTTTAAATAACTCAGTTAATATGTTGTATAATACATATTCACAATGTGTCTGGTTTATGTTGTTATTGTTTATCCTTATAAATTTTTGTACAATATCACTTTTTTAAATAATATAACTTGTCAAAAAATTACTCCTTTATATAGGAATATCATAGAAGGGATATTATCCTTCTAGGAGCTACAGTTTTGCAAATTGTTAATGGCTTGGGTTTTGACTTCAGACACGTGGATTTGAACCTGATTTCACGGGGCCTTGGACAAGTTACTTTATTGCTTCTAAACCTTGACTTTCTAATCTATAAAATCGTGCTAATAATGCCTAATTTAGAATCACTGTGAGGTTAGATGTAATCATAAGTATAAAATACTCAAAACTTCCTGGCATGGAGGAAGCAGTCAATATATGATAACTACAATTATGAGAACAAAAATGGTAACTTATCACATTTATTTGATGGAGCCAGAATTAGAATTCCTGCCTTTGCATACTGTCTCTTAAATATTTTCATTAGCTCTCATTAATGTCCCAACTGATATATTTCATGATAAATATTCTCTCACATTTCTAATTGCAACCAAGTTTAAAAGGCGCCAAAAGGCATAAAATCATCTATCTGCCCTGTTATGTGACTTCAATATATTTCCCAATACAATTTCATGATTCACCCATAAAAAGTTGTAGGTCTTCAAAATGGAACTGAGTCTGAGATCCCATTTGACTGATATAAAAATAAAAACACCTTAGATTTTTATAGTACCTTTTATCACAAAAAGCTCAATGTACTTTTACATATTTATCATTGTAACCCCAGGAGGTAAAGAAGGACATAAATTATTTCTCATTTTCAGGGGGCTTAACAGAGGCATTAGGAATTTAGGTAACATTTCTAAGGTTAATAGAGATAGTTTTCCGGGATGTCAGTCTTTCTGCAATCTGTTACTCTCTCTGGCATTAATTATGGCTATTGTTACTTTAGTTAGGCTCAAACATTAGTGTTTGGCATTAAGTATAGCTTATAATTCAGTTAATCACTTGATGAAATCAAGTTGAGTCAAATATATACCATCACAGTCTAATTAAATTAAAATATTTTGATTCTATGTTGAGACACTTTTATTATTCAATTTTATATATGCATACATTATTGTTATTTACCATTCTGTGTTAATTTCTAAGGGAAGATTTTAAAGGTTATTACTCATTTATGGCCTTGAAAGGAACCAGTTCCAATCTACTTATCACTCACCTCTCCCTAGGCTCATTCTCCCATCTCCACATATATTTTTATAGGCTATTATCTTTATTCCATTTACATAGGCTAACAGTATTTTCTGCTCTAGTTTTCTATTTAGATTGTGCTTGAAAAATCTATCAAAATAAATATCTAAAGGAATATAGAGGTAGACTATATAAAGGGCTTTTTATAATGTATTGTTTTGAATAAAACAAAATGTATAATGTCTACTTGACATTATAAAACATAGAATATCAGAAGAATACTAAAACTTGCTTATGGTTTATAGTTTTGCAGTTCCTTCCTGGGCTTACATTGCTATGAATTGATATAGATGGAGCTATAGCTGTGGACTTTCAGTAAGTGAAATGGAAGGAAACAACATTTTGCAGCCTGATAAAAGAATGAACCTTAAACTTTTAGAGATCTAAATTCATTGTAGGTAACAATAGAAAACAGACTTAATGTTTTTATTTTAAGCTTCAATAGGCATCTGTCTGCATCTTAAGTGTATCATATAATTTGATAAAATTGACCCACTCAAGGTCAAGCCCAGTCATGTGACTGCCAGACTTCTACGAGCAAGTGTAATTAGCACCAAGAAAAAACACATATGCATAAACACAGAACAGCCAGTGCTGCTGTTTATTGCCATTTCACACTAACCCCTCTTAACTCTTCATGTTGATGTGATTAAATAAAAAAATCCATTTCTCTGATAGAGCATTATGTATGTGCATTTTAAGGCTGAAGATACTGTTGTAATAGAAATAATATTTTATACCTTTGGTCATTGTCATTCTAGTATGAGAAATTAGAGAATATGGTTGCTTGAAATGTCAGTTTTTGTAAACATGAGTTGGAAGATGTAACATAAATGAATGGTGTTACAGACTGTTTAAGCTGTATGAGTAACAAATAGACATTTCCTTGAATTATTTTCACACAATTTACTGTGAATTTTTTCCTCTAGATGGTATTTCTAGATTCCTTGTGCAAACAATAAAAAACTTTCTTTTATGTCAGTGCTTATTATTTAACTTATAGAGTACTGACGTATTCTAGAATACTAATATTTCTAGATATAAAATGAATATGAAAAGATACACGTGTCTCCATATTAGTCATATCAAAAGGATACATGAAAGTTTGAGCCTCCTTGTAAGGTTTGTATAAAAGAGGAAAATATTCATATATATTATAGTGTTCAGTCCTCGGTTTTAAAAGATCTTTATATAAATCTCAATTGGGTGTGTGTGCATGCATGTCTGTGTGTGTATATGTGGTTTAGACCAAATAAAAGGAGGTTGAGAGGTGAAAATTACAGGAATTTGTTGGAGTATACCAGCCTGTCTATAGGAGAGGAAGTGGGCTACAAAGCATAGGAAATCAGGTTGGTTGGGTATTGTGGTGTCACATTATGCTGGCTTTGAAAGCCAGTAGAGGGAAGTGCAGATATACAACTATTGGAAACAGGATACACCTATTGACAACTGTGAATTGTAGAAAACGCCAGACAGAAAGATACCCAAAGGTAGAGGAATTAGAACCAACACATAAGCAGGGTTAAGAAGCTTCCGTCGAAAATTCAAGACTCCTTGCAATGAGGAGGCAGGGTCAGACTATAATATATATGAGGAAAAGACTGACAGGTATAGAAGAAGGGTTCATGACACTGACAATAATGAAAGTGTTTTGATGAGCAAAGTATTTCCACCAGCACTGGGAAAGAGATAGGGCTCTTAGCATCTAATGTTTCTGAGCCAAGGAGCCCACGGAAGCTGTGAGGGAGAGAAACCAGGGACAGGAGCCTGTCAGGCTGCTGCTCTGCGTAGCCCTGGACGCCTCTAAGATACCTTTGTGCCTAAGGGAGGGCTTTAAAAACACCGCTGGGAAAGTACGCACTCTGGCACTAAGCAAAGATCTCTAGATGTGGAGAAAGGAGGCATGAGTCCTAGTATTAGTTCTCCCGCTAACTAGCTGATTCTCTTCGGAAAGTCACTCTGACTAAACTTCATGATTCCCAGGAGACTAGATTAGTAATAATAATGTATGCTAGGTGGCATACTAATCCTCTACATGCATTAAATCAGTTAACCCTCACCAGAATCTCATCATTTTACAGATAAGGAAACTGAGGAAGTTAAGTAATTTGCCCAAGATAACACAGCTAGAAATCAAAAGAGCTGGGATTTCGCCCTAAATAGGCTGTTTCTAGAGCCCAAGTCCTTAGCCACTATTTATTAGAGTACCTTTAAGGTACTTCCAGATGTACAATTTTGTAATTTTAAAGAAATACAACAGAAATTACAATTACAGATGACATAACACTTGCAAGAGAACAAAACCCTCCGGAAAACACATATTACAATGAACATAAACAGATAAAGCTCTACTTTTTATTTCAGAAATAATCAGACTCTTATACCTTGCCATGCTCTCTACCGCTGACAAATAGGAGAGAGAGAAAATTTATAGTTGGATGATTTGTTCCTTTAAAGAGATTCAGGTCAAATATAATAGGATTTTGAGAAATATTTTTTATAAGATGTCCTTGGCTGTTCTAACCAGCGGGTAACATTCTTTTGCAGTTTAATTATTTAGCTTTTACATATTTTAAGCAGTCTACTCCATAAACATATAGTAAACAGTTATAAAGCCATTAAAAAGGTAGTGTTTATTATTTAATGAAATGTGAAGATATTTATGAAATATTAAGCATATTTAACATCACATAAAGGATGTTTACTAGAACATTAAACAATGGCTATTTTGAGGTAATGGGAGTTGGATTTATAGTTATTTTTTTCTTTACATTTTTTGCACTATTGGGTTTGTAAAAATTTTGAGCATGCATTCTTTTTCATAAGTCAGAAAAACAGGTAGTTTATTGTTTCAGAAAGAAAAAACTCTACAGCTCAAACTTGAGGGCCTATAGCCGCCAGGTGGGAACAGGTGCTAGATGCTGGATGGTAAGGACCAGTGACCTCTTAAAAGACAACTTAGATAAAGAGAGAGGTCAGAATAATACCCCTTGAGCTTTATAGTTTATAAACAAAATAATATTCACTTATAAAAACAAACTGAGATTTAATACACACGAAAAATAGATATGACAAAAATCTCAGAAATTGCTCTACCATTTTGTTAGACAACAATATCAGGTACAAGTATCCTGTCCAATTAAAATTGCCTAATGTTAATTATATACAATAACATAAATTGTTTCCTTCACTTACTGACTATCTGTATTATGGCCAAGGAATGTTCTTCTTTTCAATGAATTAATCATTTCTTTTTCCCTATTAAATCCTTTCTCAAATTGCTCAAGAATCTCATAAAATGAACCTTCATTCCCAGCCAGCAAAACCCTTAAAGTGATTTGCTTATATTTCTATGGCATATAAGTAAGTGAAAACCATAATACAGTAAATAATTATAATAAGATTGAACAAAAACTGGCTTCCAGGCAGGTACCATTAGTGAATTGCTATTTCAATGTCCTAAACAGTCACCTGAGTTAATTCAATTTTCATATTATTTAACTTTTGTCTTTAAAATCACTATTCAAGAGAATGGAAAACTGGCTCAATGTCTCAACTGTGACTGATGGCACAGTCTCTGAACATTCTTACTTATTTTGTTTTGCTATTTAGAAATAGTCTAATACCATGACCAAGAATCTAACAAGAGCTATCTAACAGGTATTATTTATCTTATTAGATTTATGACATTGGTAGAACTGGAAAAAAAGGTACTAAGAAAAAATACCAAAATAACAGAAACTTACTTTTTAATATGATGTATTTTAATGTGTTTTGTTATCTTTTAAGTTTTATAAACCACAGACATATATTAATTTTCAGATATGAATGACGACTGGTTTGAAAAAAAAAAAACTTATTTGTCATATACAGAGGACATAAAGTGCCGCTGCCCTCACTCATGCACTCATTTGACTCATGGTGCAGTCCTGAATAATTTTAAACCAAACATGACTGCGGCAATCAATTTTCGTCCAATTTATTGGGCATGAGTTAAAGCCAATTAAAAAACCATTTTTGTGCAATTCAAGAGGAAAACTGTATAAACCCATGAAAAACAAATTTCAGTCCTAGACATGAATCATCACTATTCTAAATATTGGGGTCAGTCCCAAATCAAAAAGAACAAATCCTAAAATTGCACAGTCCACACTGGAAACTGCATTTATCAGCAATGATTTTACACAAATATTAATTTTTTATAAGAAATTGACCTGAAAGGAAAATCATGCTCTTCTGTCTCATATCTGAATAATTTTTGCAATGAAATTAATAGGTAGTTTACAGCAGCACCTTGAGTTTCTGAATTAAGAACTGAGGTAGAAAGTCATCTGTGACCTTTATATAAAGAAAGCAAAACATTTTACCTATAATTTTAAAGTATCTTTCACCTATTAGACCATGTCTTCTTTCACATGAATATAGTGGCTCTCTTTTAAGGCCATAAAATGAAACAATCCCTGTACGCTCCAGATATTCTTAGGGTAATCAAAGCAGCAAAATTGAAACTTCTAGGTTAGAAATTACAGCTATAAAATACAGCCATACATTTTCAATCTGTGTATTAAAAAGGCCTTTCAAGTTCAGGGTTGTCTCAGTTAAAAGTATTCACGCAGACCTGAATGCTGGTTCTGCCTCTCCTGTGTCCTTGGTATATGACTTTGGGCAAGTTGCCCAACCTCTCTAAGCCTCAACTTTCTCATTCTTAAAATGGGTATTAAAAATAACCTACCTTTTAGGGCTGTTGTGAACATTAAGTGACTAAAGTATTTGTCAAGTGCCTGGCACAGAGTCAATCTTCATTAGATGACAGAACTGGATAAAGGAAAACCCAGTGATTCTCACACATGGCTGTGCAACACAACCTACCTGTGAGGTTTTTTTCTTTTCAAGTACAGATGCCTCCCCTTTACCTCAGGAGATTTCACTGTAATTCTGAGGTGTAATCTAAGCACATATGTGTATTAAAAGCTCCACAGGTGATTCTGATGAACAACTGATTTAGAGCAAAAATCAGTACAGGTTTTTCAGTTCTGCAATTAACATGGAGTTAAACAGTGGCTTGGAACTATTTTGGTTCAGTTATCTCTGCTGAGCAGATTAATTGGAATAATTGCCAATTTTATACTTTGTGTTATACTGAAAAAGATTTAACTAGGATATCTTGAAAAGATTTTATTTACATTCATATTGCTATGAGGTCACAGAATAAGTGTGATTTTCTACAACTTCCTGTTAGTAAAATGAAAGAACATGTGAGATAACCCTGGGAAATTGCAGTCATTCCACCGGCATAGATATATTTTAGGGTTTGTTATGTTTGTTACTTCTATTTAATAAACATAGGCAAATAAGCCAAAATTACTTAATCAGTTTTTTCAGAGTTATATTTTCCTTTTGAGTTAGTTCATTTTTAACTGTCCTACTTCAAGTATGCACTCTCCTCAATGATAAGAGATCAGGTGGTGCCATGCTGTTAAGAAAAAAAACTACCAGAAAAATATACAGGTTGGACTGACATGACCACCCCACAAGTTACTCACCATGATTGTATAACAGAAAAACATGCATTTTCCCTGAGAGCCAATTTTAAATATTAACAGCAATCAGGACTCTCCTTAATATCTTCCCATTAGTAGAGATTAATTTATTAGATGAACAACCTGTTACCTTGGAAGGGAAAGAGATATATCCTAGTAGATCTTGGGTATTAGCAATGTCAGTAAAGGTGGCAGCGTAAGCCTAGGGGAACAAAGGACAGCCAGGTCCTAGAAGTATCAAGAGGAGGTGAGGAAACCAATCAGATAGTTTCCACCATTTGTGCCTAGGGCAAGTCTGGATGCAGCTGGTACATTCTCAGACTTATGGCTTTTATAGGCCTTCTTGTTAGGAAACCAGAGTAATTTATACCTTGGCATATCTCTATACAGGAATTCAGAGAAATTCCAATACTGCTACACCACCAGACAGAGTTTTTAATTTAGAGTTTCTAGAGAACAAGACTATTGCTATACCCTCTCTCTGGATTTAAGAATGCAAACTGCATAGATTACCTAAGGGCTCATTGGGACAATACTTATTCTCTGAGGACTCCCTACCCTCGGGGTTTAGAAATGACTCTGCAATCTAAATATAATTCAACATCATGTATTGGCAAGCTGTTGGTAGATCAAGGAGATGTTGATCAAGATGTCAATGAGAGAGTTGGAATGCCCAGATTCTAGTTTTTAAACTTTTTGAGAATCACTATGTTTCTATATATAAAGCGAATGATAGTGTTTGCTTGTTTTACTTTGTAGGGTTATTGTAAAGCTAAAAGAAAAGTAAATCTATGAACACTGGAAAGTTTTTTATTGGCATAAGAAATTAGAGGAAAATAATTTTTAATGTATATAAATTTCTAGTAAATTATACAAATGCCTGTCAGGAACATATTTCCTTTTTTAAAATTAAGTAAACTTTTTCTTTTTCAATATGATTCTCGAAAGTTTCAAAATCAACTCATCAGACAACAACTCTATGTTAAAACTTCAAAAAGTGAAATTGCCTGACACTTGCTGAAATATCATGGAACACGAAAATGAAAATCTATAGAAAATGCAGAACCTTCCATTTCCTTTTTTGTTTATGAATATAATATTTTATCTAAGTCTCACCTTAGACAGTTGGTTTCCAAAACGTGGCTCTTTGAAATTTCAGAGAGGAGAGAGCCCCTTCTGAGTTTAACAGCAGAGAATTGCATTGTCACAGCTGGAAGCTGAACAGCTGTTGACTCTGACATTTTTCTGTTCCCCTGAGTGAGAGTTCAAGGACCCTCTCTGTGCCATCAGGAGGACAGCCAGTAAAGGGGTCAGAAACATGTTCCAGTGCAATTCAACTCCAAGGCCACCCTAGAGGACTGGAGAACAGATAACTCAGAGCCACTGTTGCCCAAATGGTAGAGATAGTCTCCCTGTTGAGGAAAACCAGCCTCCGTGAGAATCTACTTTGTGACTCATGGCCAGATCTCAAGGCTTATGTGACCTGAAGCACCCTTGATATTGGCCAGTCTCAGGAATTTGGTGTCCTTTTAGAATTTATCAATATATATCTCTTTTTCTCATATATATAGGAAATTTCCTTTTCACTCAGAGTGCATTTCTGGGTGCTTCTTAGTGGATACTAAATAGCTAACTCCATTTTGATTTTATAGGAAGAAAAACAAACAAAAAGAATATTTCAGAATAGCTGTCACTGCAGCACTATTTATTGTATCCACTAGAGGACTCCTCTCAGAATAACTCAAAATCTCTCCCTTCTCATTCTCTATGGCCTCTGGCATTTGATGCTCAACTAACTCTTGAGTTGGGCCACTGGCTATATATCAGTGTTAGAATGAAAACATTCCCCCTACTTTAACACCTCCTGCTAGTTCAATAAAGCGATGTTTAAATAACTGAACTGGCTTCAATGAACTGTACTTGCCATTTTTTCCTGCTTCTTAGCTAGATAAAATGGAGATAATTAGGAAGTGGATGAGCAGGTTTAATGAAAGCCAGTTTCTTTTGGTATACTCCTGAAGCAGCAATCATCATCTGTTTGGCTTTTGAAGAGCAACAATTATAATCACTTAAACCCCCAAGGGGAACAAAAATAGAATTTACATTAGCATATAAAATATACAGCTGGATTGGGCAAGCCTACAAAATTCTGGGGAAATCATTCTAATCTGAATGCTATTCAAACTCACAAGTAAAACGAGTTCAAGAGTATTTTACATACTTCCTTCCTATAAAATAATACTTATAACAATGTTGAGAGGATTTTCCTAAAAATGAACACAGGGAAATAAAAAATTGTTGCCAGGAGAGAATCCCGGAGGGAATAAGCTAAACTGTATTGTCAAGATATCAGAGAGCAAAATGCATAATGATGTTCACACAAAGTACTAATCACTCTGAAGTGAAGGTTTTTTACAGTAAAACTACACACATTTAGGAGTTTAAGAAACAAATTTTGTTCTGATCACTGGTACTACTTACTAATAAGGAAAATTTCAGATTAATAGTACTTCCCTTCTCCTCCATTGTAAATGTGAAAGTAATAAGAAGGAAAGTGAAATTGCTTAAGTTGATAATCTATTGTTATAAAACAGAACTGTTTCCTATTTTAAAATATTTTCATATCATTTCCTCTCAAACAATCTCTTTCTTACACCCCCCTTTCTAATTGTAGCCCAGATCACAGGCAATCTCCCTCATCATTTACATTATTTAATTACTTCTGCTTTTGTGTGCCTTTCACAGTTTACAAGATACTTTTTTTTTGGTAGAGCATAGAAGAATGAAAATGGGGCCTTTGCTTTATCCATTATGCTACTAGCAACAAAACACTAACATAATCAATATATTAAAGGCTTTCCCGGCTGTGCACATTTGTCAAAGGCAGTGTATCTGAGAAATTACACTAATGAATCTTGAGCAACTCAGCATCCTACACAGAAAACTTGTTCTCTCTCATCATAAGTACATATCAATATGTAAAGACAAGAAAAATATATACTTCATCTTTCTATATGTTATTTGAAAAGCCACTGTTACATTTCTTTAAAATGGAAAAAAAGTCAGTAAGCAAAATTCCACCTCCATTGAGAAGCCTTCCTGAATACCACACTAAAGCCAACCACAGGCATATTAGCGATAGCTTCCTCTGTGCTCCTAAAAGTACTTTTTACATATCTCTGATACCAATTATCTCACTACGTTATAACCATCTGTTGACATCTCTATCTCTTACACAGAGTATGCATTACTTGACAGCACAGCCATTTTTCCGAGCCAAGTATTATCAGGTTCTAGCACAGTGCCTAACACGCAGTAAGCATGTAATAATGTTTGTTGAGTAAAGTGTATCATTCACTGCATTCTAAGACATCAAAATGTTGTGGTATTCATGGTAGGAATCAAACTTACATATTAATATCATCTCTGCAACAATATCAGATTTAATGATAAATTAAGCACTAAGAAATTAGAAATTCAAAAGTCTAGATTTCTGTAGCAATCTTAGCTCTAATTATCTTTAACAAAGGTTCGTGGTAGTATTTTAGATTTTGTTAAATATTTATAATGTTAATCAGCTCTTTAAACTACCTATCCCATAGTTAATTATTTTTACTGAAAACACTTGAAAAGCTGAGTTCTTAGTTCTTAATGGTAATGACCTCAGGTTTCATTAACTTTATAATCTCTGTTTTTAAAAAATTAAAAGCATTAACATTGCCTTCTCAGCCTTTGTCAATGTCTGTCAAGCGAGGCGGTATCTAGCTTGTATTACTCTGCCCTTTATGTAATGCTCTGAGAGGCTTTGAAAATCTACAACAGATAAGTTTACTTTGAACACAAAATGTGATGATTTCATATTCAAAAGGATTTACAGGGTTAATTGTGGTGCATAGCTTGAAGGATTCCAGGACCTATGCAGGACCTTTCTTAAGATCCTTTGTCTTTTTCTCACTTTAAACATAGTTCACATTTTTCCTACCAGTTTTCCAAGTGAAATGATCATTTCGTACAGTTATGACAAAACAATAATGGAGAGGTAGAAGAAAATAGACTCCAGAATTTATCCTAAAATACTCCTGGATTTTTAGTTAGTAATAGTTAATATTCTTATCATTAGATAAAATTATGTTTTGAGGAGTTAATTATACCATAAATTTAAAACTGAACAACGAATAACTTTCCCTTTTAGCTTCATATTGCTATAACCATAACTTCTATATGTATAATTACATATATTCATTATTTATATAGACAGATTTGTGCACTTCAATGAATTTGAATGGAAAGAAAAATTGTATAGACGGTTGTATGATTTTAGTACATAATCATATAATATAAATTTCCACATCAAGGGATGAAACAGAAAATTATATGAACATTTTATTAGCTATTAAAAAAACTTGGCCTGAATTTTATTTAAAATTAGACCAGTAACTAAAATTAGTTTTGAGAGGGGTAAAAATTCAGGGGTTTTTCCAAAATCAAAGTGAAATAGAGTTGAGTGGTTGAATGCTAGAATACCGTAGGTTGAAATGCTCAAGCCTCATAATTCTCCCCTTAATAACCTGGTTCTTAAAATTCCAAAGTTATCTGAGTTAAAAAAAAAATCTACTAGTACTCTCATCGTAATGAGGCTTAAACATGATTAATTTGGATGGTTTCACTTTATAAAAAATTGAAACTTACAAAATGGATGTATCAATTTTTTTAAGTTATTCACTTAACAAGATCATTAATTCAAATACTATTTTAATGTGTGAGCTCTCTGCATTTAAAAAAAAAGTAAGGCAATTTTTTAAAAAAAGATTTACACAAAACAACTCAAGAGCCCATTTATTGCATAAAGTGCAGATAGAGTTATTCTGAGTGCTTTCATTTCTTCTCAGGTGAACAGTGAAATATTGAGCAGTTTTCTGTTGAATGTCAATGATGTCCTTAAACATTTTTTCATTGTTACTTAAAGAGGCTTGAATGAATTACCTTGATAAAATCTTAACATCTCTACTCCACATCTAAGCTAATAAACAAACCCAAGAATAGGCAATATTTATGTCCCAATCTCTCAAGTCCAAAGATTTTATAAACAAAAAAGATCAAAATTAGAGCATTTTGATGGGAAAGGATGTTTTCTGTGTATTTATTAGAGAGTCTATCATCTTTAATATTTAAAAAGGAATCATATAGTAGGGCCTTATTTAAAACTTTTTATTTTCTATGTCACTTACATGTTTCTTTAGTTCACAAAATGAGGGCAGTTTAAAAAATCCCCCTTAATCACTGTGATTAGAAGTTAATTGATTAAGTATATCAAAGTAAACTCTAGCTTAGAAAATACATATTATCGTAAAAAAATCAAATGATTTGCTACCTATAAAAATCATATAACATTTTATGACATTACCAAATGTAAGTGTAATCAAAATTTTAAAAGTCTTGAAAATGAAAAATTAAATCCCATTTTAGTCATTAAAATTTTTAAAATCACTGTGCTTATTTAAGTTCCCTTTTAAGGAAAATTGGGTACAGTTAGGTCTTCCTTTTATTTACTAGGTATTTTTGCTATTTATTATAAAATACTTTTGTCACTATAACTGAGTTAATCTTTCTCTCCTTTTGTTTTTGGAATAGAATCGAGAATATAATAAATTCTCCATAATTAATGTCCCAAAAGAGAAATAACCAGACAAACCAGGCTAATGTACCCAAACGCAATGTGGGTACAGTTAAAAATATTTCAGTGAAACTTTTTTCTTCAAAAATGTTGTACTGCAAAAGTGCCAAGATTGACAGGCAATCCCTACCCTCAGAATCTGTGGCAATTACATGAGCTTTATATGAAGGCCTTTTAAAATCTAGTATCTTTCTATTATTTGATGGTCATTTCGTTTGATTTTGGATCCAATTTTGGAGTCAGATAGATTTTTGATTCACATCCTCACTTTATGGTTTATGAGCTGTCTTACCTTAGGTACTCAGTTTCTAGGTGAAATAAAAGCTACCACCTAAAGTGTTTTGAAGATTAACTGAGATACTGCATATAAGGCACTTACATATATGATTAAATCCATGACTGAGTCATAGCAGATAGACAACACATGTTAACTATTAAAAGTTAACTTCTTCGAGATTTTAGATTGTATATTTGATATAGGATACATACTACATTTAATACCAATTAGAAACAGTAAATGAACATTATTTTTGCATTTTTAAAACTCTAATGTCACTTCAGCCATTCTTTTTTGCCTTTATGCTTGCAGGTACATTGCATTCCCTGGATATGGTACAAAGGGCAAAACCTGCAATGTACCATTAGATAACCTGGCTGCCATCCACCGCCACTTCCTACATCTCGCTTTTCTCTTTTATGCATGAATACTTTTTCACTTAAAGTGAGTCACTGTCATTGGAATCAATGACTTTCTATGAGAGTACTGCTTAGTTGAAAACACTTAAGAATTTTGTACTTCTGAACATTATAAGCTTTCTGCTATTTGTAAAACTTATTCTAATAAACTGAGGTTCAAGAAAAATATCAGAACATGACCACTGTATTTCCAATGTGCCAATAGCATAAATAGAACATTTATAATTTTGGTATAAATGAAATTATACTGAAAATAAAAATGTTCATATTTTGTAGGAAAAAATTGGTAAGTGTACTTTTACATTTTAAATTTCCATATTAAGAATATTTAGCAAACCTAAAATTGGCACAGAATTATGGTGAGGGAAAGTATGAGGAATATATAGCATTAAATATATAGCATTAAAGAGTCTAAATATTTTAAAGGCAGTTAAACTACATGCACCACTAATTATCATTTAGAAGATAATTTTCAATTACCCAGCTTATTTTAAATAATAATTTTTAATGAATTACTTCAACTAAAACAGTATTTTCGGTGTTTAGGTAAAAACTCAGTAAATCTGATGGCTTGTTTGAGATTATGAGTATGATTAAAATAACTCTGAATAAAGTTGTTCTTCTCCACATGTCGAAGTAATTTAATTTTACATATATACAGGACATATATTTATTTATAAATATCTATATATCAGTAGTAGATAATAAATTATTTCTTTGTTTAGCACTGTATACATATAGTTCAAGGTGTTTATTTTAAAACCCCAGGTAGTGTTAGTATAGTTCTGGATAAATTATAAAATTAAATCCTATGATAATTGAGTAATATGATCTAAAATTAATTATATAGTTAAGAACATTGCTAGCTGACTACCTGTGATCTATGGATATTAGTGGGTAGAACAAGCAAATTTCTCAACTGAAATTCTTGCTAATACAAAGACATAAAATACTATATTCTAATCTAAACTCTTCTTTTTTCACAAATTTTACTGAATTGATTTCTCTTGTACCAACAAATTAGTAGTTTAACCATTTTGGTGTTTTAGCTCTCAAATGAAAACTGTTTTAAGGATGGTTATTGCAAACATCTAGACTAAAATCAGTATTGATGACTATGGAAGCTGACTGCATAAGGTATCACTTTCCTGTGGTAGTTACTGTTGAACTACAGTAACTTCATGTAGAATAGGCAAAAAATAAGTCAGTTGTTAAAATAAGTTATTAAAATATATGCCCACTAAAATACATTAAGCTTTATTGCAATACAATCATTTTTTAAGTTATTTTCTGTGTTTCCTATGATCACAGGAAGTTCATAATTTAAAAATCTTTCTTTCAGAATAGGTCTTGAGAAATGTAGGCACATGCAATTATATCTGCACACATTAAATGAAAATTAAGAATGGGCTCGACAAAACAATTCCTTTCAGTGGGTATTTCTGTTTCCATCCCATCCTCCAAAAGAGAAAACTTAGACGGCCTTGCCTCATCAGAAAATGGGCAGGTCCATTCCAATATAGGGCATCCCAGTTCTCTCCATGGCAACAGCCCTGGATAAGTCAAAAGGCAACTGAAAGTTTTTAAGACTACTGAGCACTATTAATCCTTTTGTTAAAAGTGCAGAACAGGCCAAACAATGTAGAATTCTCCAGAGCAAAGGCTGTCTTTTACCAAACTTGGAACTGTTTACATTGCCACAAATACTGTGTTAGCTACCTATTCTTGGAAAATGAATGAGATAAAGGGGCAAAACCTGGAAGTCCATCCCTGGAATATACCTCCTATTTAAAAACAAAAGGGATTAGGAAAGGATGCTGAAGAAGGACTCTTAAATGAATGAATCTGTACACTTTAAAAAGTAGGATGAATGGGAAGAGGGAGGGGAGGAGAGGGCAGTGGGAAGGAGGGTTAATAAGCAATTCCTTTCTCCAGCCTCAAACCTTTTAAGACCGCAACTTTGCAAATGTATTATTTCATCATCATTTAGTATTTAAAATTTGTCCAAGAATGATGGCTTCAAATGTTGCTACCTGAGGAAGTGTGAGGAAGAATGGTCTAACTGCAGGAGAGGACACAGAGATAGTTGTAGTAGCTGAGGATGACCCCATTGTTTCTTTTCTTCTTCAGGATTTTGATCAGGAATGACCCGGCTAATGTGCCGAGTTCAGGAAGTCAGAGCTGCAAGGTTCTTTTGAAACCAGACAATAACCTAGTTCCCTTTGCCTCCCTTCCCTGCACCTCTCCCCTGCTTACTGCCAACTCTTACCCACTTTAAATGCATCAAGCCTATTACCATCCCAAGAATATCAAACATAAATACAGCACTTGCCCACTGACCGTAGTAGAGAGAAAAACAAAATTAGCACTACTGGTTTGTACGGGTTTCTTTTTGTTGTTGTTTAACCACCCCCTCCTCCCAGCCCCCAACCCTTTGTGTGTGAGGATTCCCCTTCAAACCACCCACAGACCGAGCAGACGAGAAGAAATGGTAATTTTCGGTTTAAAAGTTCACTTACCACGGCAACCTCATATTGCTTTGTCATGCTTTTTGCACTTAAATTTTCAAAACTGCTTGTGCTGGGCGCAGAACTGGGAAGGCAGGGCTAAAGTATCTCTAGTAATCACAACAAAAAGGAGAGAACATTCACCAATCAGAATTACATTTAAATATACAATCAAACCCCAGAGCAAGACGCACGGTTCAGAACACACCAGGGAGGGGGCGGGGGTGGAAAAAGCCAAACTAACAAAACAAAAGGTAAAGGGGAGAGTTGAGTGGTTGGAGGGGAAATTGATCCAAGCCGCCTTTTGACCGTGGACTGGCTTAAAACCACCACCACCGCCCCCCCCGCCCCCAGCACCCCCGCAATTACCCGAGTGACTGCACTTGCCTCCAGCCAGCTCGACTGCAGGAGAGGAAAGCCCCATCTAAGTTCACTAGCCCTGCCACAGTCTTCCACTGCCTGATGGGTTCCTTCAGGAAAACACTTCCAGAGGCATTCATCCACTTGAGGTCTGGGGTTGGCTGCTGCTGCGAGGCTGCTGCGGCCGAGGCTGCTGCGAGCAGCTGCTAGGATCCTTGCCGTCTCGTTCCTGCCTCTTTCGAGCTGCACAATAAGCCCCGGCTGGGTGCACCTCATTAAGCCAGCCGAGAGCCCCAGGAGCAGGGCAAGCAGTGTGACAGCGCTACCTCTTTGTAATGACTGTATGATGGATGCAACCGAAGGGTGGGGTCTGGGTGGGTCAACACTGTTAATGACAGTATGTATCATTCTGTCCGTCCTCCAGGAGAGGGAAGCCCCCTGCCCTCCCCTCAGATCTTGGGCTCTCTCTCGCTCTCTGTCTCTGTCTCTCTCCCTCTCCCCCTCTCCCTCTCTCTCCTATCTCTCGTCTCTGTCCCCTGTCACTCGCGCGCACACACACACGCACATACACTTTCTTCCCTCTTCCTCCACCTCCCTATGCCATTTTCTGCAGTCAGCGTTCAAAAAAAGTACGAAAACCATCGGGTAATTTCCAACTGAACCGATTACGGACGGCGAATTTATCCAAACACTTAAGGAAGGAGAAGATCCTAAAATTGAAAAACGAAGGCGGAAGGGGCGAGAAGAAGGCGGTGGAGTTGGGTGGAGGAGCGAGCGGGACGTTAACTGGCCAATAGTTTGCAACTGCCGGTCAACACGCGTAGCCGACTCCGCGCTGCTAGGGAGGCGCGGGACGCCGCCCCCACGTGCGCCGCGCTCCTCCCAGTGCCCTGGACTGTGTCGGGGGCGGGCTGCAAGGCGAGAAGAGCAAAATAAAACCAGCCCGAGAGGCCCTGGCTGGGGTGGAGACTGCAGGAGTAACTTCTGCACCCAGGCGGCGCGCAGCCAGTCGGGGAAGAACTCTGCAACCAGACGGAAAGAAAGTCCGACCCACCCGGGAGGGCTGCTAGGATGCTGGAGCGAGTGTCAGGGTCCGAGACTCCCAAGTCGGGCGAGGGCTTCTGCCCCCGGCCCTTGGGTCCCCCCTCTCGGACCAACACCCCCGTCCCGCTTCAGAGCGTCGGCCCCACAGGTGCGCAGCGAAGTCACCACGTTGGGGACTAGCCCCCGCCTCTCTCTCTTCCCTTTTTCTCCCGACCGGACATCCTCTTCACTTCTCACTCCACTCTGAATCTTGCCTGTGCTGGCCAGGCTGCCCCAGGGAGGCAAAAAAAAAGAAGAGAAAATATCTCTCCTTTCTCCCCCTTTAAGGGGAGCCTTGGATCTTTGTTTCACTGCCACCCCACTGACACCATCCCATTGACATTTTCCCCCCTTTCAGTTTTGTTAATGGTCCCAAGAACCTAGTTCACAGGCACCGATTTTTCTTCTATAGGAAAGCCTTACAGAATGATTTTTATTTCCCTATGTGGACAAGTACACTTATTTGACACTCAGCCTCCCGTTTCCAACTTAACTGTGATGCTGTAAGCTCTTCATGTGGCTACAAAGCACCTTCCAGATATCCTGAGCGATTTCTCCAGAACCGTGCGGATACTATTTATTTATATTTATTAGAGTTTATGGAGCACCACTTCTCTGACTCTGTGTAATAGACTTCTATGTTTTTATCATTGATGTCTTACAGCCGCTAAGAGAAAGCAAGAAGCATAGAGAAAACAGGGTATTTATGTCTAATGAAGCATCTCTCCCTTTTTATGTCAGCCATTTATTTATTAATCAGTTAAAATTTGTGTAGGTTGTGCAGCCTGCTCTACACCATGGGCTAGCACTAAAGATTTTATGCCACTTCTCAAAGAGCTTCTGATCCACGGGGAAGGCAAAATAACCTTCAGTTCTTAATTGCTTCTAACAAGAAACCACTTTTAATAGTTGGGAAGGAGAGACCTTGTCAGAAAGCTTTCAGCAAAGTAAAGGAACACCGTGGTGTTGACCTCAGTGGTTCTTTCAGGTCATAAACCTGCAAGGCCTCAGAAGTCTCCCCTCGTTTTTTTTTGTTTTTTTGTTGTTGTTGTTGTTGTTGGTTTGTTTTTTTGTTAAAGCAATTGCTTTTCCCACCTTTTTTTTTTTTTTTTTTTTTTTTTTTTTTTGTCTCACTCTGTTGCCCAGGCTGGAGTGCAGTGGCCCGATCTCAGCTCACTGCAAGCTCCGCCTCCCGGGTTCACGCCATCCTCCTGACTCAGCCTCCCGAGTAGCTGAGACTACAGGCGCCCGCCACCACACCCAGCTAATTTTTTATGTGTTTTTAGTGGAGACGGGTTTCACCGTGTTAGCCAGGATGGTCTCAATCTCCTGACCTTTGTGATCCACCCACCTCGGCCTCCCAAAGTGCTGGGATTACAGGCGTGAGCCACCGCACCTGGCCGCTTTTCCCACCTTTTTACAATTATATATTTTGAAGGTAGTACCAGACTTCTGTTCACATATTTCCTAGAATTAAATATAAAGGCAAGGGTGGGGGGCAAGAGAAGGCCAGTTGGAATTAGTGAGAAATCTAAATTAATTGACTAATTAATTAATATACTAACAGTAACACCAACTTAAGCTTGCCTAAAAGAAGTCCTTAGTGATATAACTTAATGAGTAAAAATAAAAATTATAGATAATTATATATGATGTATAATTGTATAAAATTAGCAAAATAATTGTTTTTATGTAAATAGTTCTTTGTAAGGGCTTCTGAAAACTGTTCAGACATTTCCTCTTACATTGTTTTAGTAATAAACTTGCATAATGAAGAAGATAAGTATAAAAGAGTTGGGAGTGGAGATAATTGATTTTGTAGTATGTTATTAATTGTAATCATAACAAAAGTTTATTATTAAAGTTCTCCATTTCTTTAAGACCTAGATGGGCAAGATACCAAATACTCTTCTTGGAATACATCATCTTGATTGAAAACTACTAGGATATTTTTGAAAAAATTGCTCATTAGCTGGCTGGGTAAGTTTGTTTGTTTACAATGGACTTTCCAACGATGGTGGTAGGCATCCTGGAAGATAGCCACTTTACTAAGTTCATTTTTCTCTGTTCTTGGCTGCTCCTCTAACCTTGAACTTTATTTAGTCAGGGAAAATGGAAGGAATGGGAATGCTAACTAATGGAAGAAAGATATTTTCTTTGAACTTTGAAAAACAGACTTAAGTAATTGAACCATAAATTTGGAAACCGGGCTTTTAACAAATGAAAATTTTAAGATGTATAAAAACAGCTCCCATGAGTATATGCACCAAATGTATTAACCTTGTGATATATAAGATTGCACCTGGGAAAAGTTAGCATCATTGGAGATTATTAAGACTTACCAACTCATTCAGCTTTAATAAGGAGAACTTGAGCCAAGTGTGGAACACAGTTGTACCAAATTGGCAAGAATTATACACTTAAATGTAAATACTTTTTTTTTTTTCTGGGAGGTAAAGATATTAAGCCCCCCAAAACACTTTAGATATATTTTTTAAAAACGGTCCTGCAAAAATGTTTGTCCTACCAAAAGTTTCTAGCCTATTCCATAATAACCTATATGACAGTACCACTTGGAAAAGATGTTTAGTATCTGAACAAGGTAATATGTTCTATTTCCTATTTTTGTTAATGGGATTATAGATGTGATGTATTTCAGGCTCTGCGTTATCTATGGCAGGAAAAAATTGAGGGCAAAAGAGTTTCTTTGGCATACATCAAGGACTACGTTGTAATCCATACAAGCAAACCAAGTCTGGAAAATATATAAGCTAGGTATTAAATAAATAATTCACCGTCTATAAATCTCCTACCAGTGGGTGAATGTTGAGAGTCATATAAGGGCTTCCGTGACTAATGGACTACAGTTGCTCATCCCAAGTGACCTTGGCTATCCTTTTAGAAACTTCTCAACAAGTTCTGCTGCATATAAGAATAAGATCGTGTCTAAGAATCCAGTAAGGATTTTAAAGATTGTCTTGCATGCTACCTTTGAAAAGCAAGTTCAATACTCAAGTTTTTCAGAAAGCATTTGTTTGCATGCTGTTAAGATTTCTTTACCCAAGTTAGACAGCAGTTTCTAAAGTCATATAGAAATTGGTTCCAATGCTTATAAACTGGGTGACTTGTACAATTCTCTTAATTACCCTGGATCACACTTCCTTCTTTAGTAAAATTAAAAGAACAAGGACCAACTCCTACAGTTGTGATGATTTAATGATACAAAGTGTAAAAACATACTGCCTAGTAAAATGTCAGTCCTGTTGAGACAGACGTTGTAATTTGCCTCACTCAACATGAATTCTTAACCTCCACCCTCCTTGTCTTACTCTAACTTAGAGACTGGAAATTTGAATATTTCATTTCCCAGTTTTCTTTGCATCTAGTAGTGGCTGTTTGACATAGTTATGGCAAACTAAATGTAAATACGGCTGGGTGCGGTGGCTCACGCCTGTAATCCCAGCATTTTGGGCGGCCGAGGCAAGCAGATCACCTGAGGTCAGGAGTTCAAGACCAGTCTGGCCAACATGGCAAAAACCCATCTCTACTAAAAAATACAAAAATTAACCAGGCAGAGTGGCACGTACCTGTAATCCCAACTACTCAGCAGGCTGAGACAGGAGAATCACTTGAACCCAGGAGGCAGAGGTTGTAGTGAGCCGAGATCGTGCCTCTGCACCCCAGCCTGGGCGACAGAGTGAGACTCTGTCTCAAAGAAAGAAAAAATGTAAATACATATTTGCTGAGGAACCTTCTGAAAATGCTTTTGTTTTCCTGATGAAAGACTAATAGCCACCACTGCCACGACTTTTTGCCCCATTTGTCCTACCTGCTTCTTCCTATGTGGTATATGTGATTTCTGGAGCTGGAGCAACCATCTTGCAGTTATGAACTAGCTGAAGACCAATCTCTGAAAGATGGTGAAGGAAGATAGGAAGAACCCGGGTTTCTGATAGCAAACTTGACTTGCTCAATTAGTCCTGGGCTGTTGACTTCTAGACATCTTGTTGTATACGAAAAAATAAACTGCTCTTTAGTTAAGCCATATTTAGCTGAATGTTCTGAATATTATGATACTGAAATATCTGCCACGATTGTTGTGGTTTTCTGCTTTTAGATAAAATCTGCCTTGATTATATGACTTTGAATGTCGGCCATTTTGAAGAATTTCAGGTAATAAACTTTTCTGAGACTCCACCCATGCACCTATGACTAGGTCACCGTTTTGGGTTTGGATGTTCTGCTCCAAGTATTGAACCTGGAGTGGGTTTGTAAGGACCTTTTTTTTTCTTGTTTTTAAAGTCCCACAACTGACAATTCTTTTTGAGGAAGCCCCATAAGTGTACTAAAAGAGACAGAATCTAACATTTATATTGTCTAAATATCTTTTCTCTTTCCTTTCATAATGTATTGTTGCTTTTGTTTTCAAATAAACATACTGGGATGTTTTTATTTTTGAATAAATTTATATTGAAATATTCAGAATATTCACTTTGGAAAACGATACTTATTTAATTGATGATCCTAGTTTGCTGCCATAGCTCCACACACTTTTTTTTTTTAATACAAGGTCTTGCTCTGTTGCTAAACTAGAGTGCAATGGTGCGATCATAGCTCACTGTAACCCCAGACTCCTAGCCTCAGTCTATAGTCCATTCTCAGCCTCCCAAAGTGCTGGGATTATAGGCATGACCCACCACGACTGGTTTCTACATAATTTAAAATGTCCTCTTTAGGAGTCAAGTTTACAATGTGAATCACAATTTAGGAGAATGTCAGCAATGTGACAATAGTATGTTCTCTGAAAGTTGGATTTAATCTAGGAAAATACCTAAAACGTTGTTCAGAATCAAATCAAGTAAATTAAGTGAGGAATCACTTAAAAACTGGATAATACAGGATTTTTCATTGCTGTTACAAAAAAAAACTAGGTATATACACAAAATAATAAGATCTAAAACATGTCTAAAATGTGTTATAGCAAGGATGGCATCCTTCACATAAGCATGTATCTTCCTAAGGGACTGCTTTGGAGGCCCACACACTTAGTCACATGTGTTAGCTAAACACGTCAGTCTCATAGCTATTTTCAGTTGTAATTTCTTTGAATAAGCCAGATGTTTCCTTTTCACCTTTCCCCTTCCATTCTGTCATAAATTTCTTATTCTGAAACAGACTCAGTGTTCAATTGATTCAAAGCTATTTTTGTAGTACCATCACTTTAGTTGATTAAAAAAATGTACAAGTAGCAAGACAGAATAGTGCCACGGATACGATAGTAAGACTTTGAATCAAAATGAATTTTATTTGAGCTCCAACCTTACTTCTTACTAGCTGTGTGATTTGAGTGGTTATTTAATCATTTCAGTCTGTTTTTTATCTGTAAAATGAAGATAAAAATAGTATCTCTTAGATAGTTGTAATGAATATTAAATAGGGTAATAAATATGGGGTTTGTGTATAATGCGGTGCATATAGTAAGTGATTAATAAGCATTACTTATGATAATACCATGTTAGGCAAATAGCAAGGTCTTTGAAATACTTAAAATGTAAAGAATATTAGGCCATTTATAGGCGTTGCTACCAGTAACTGCAAGTCTAAAAATAATTTAGCTAATTATGAGTTAATCATGGATAGTTAACATAGGCTGATCCAGATATTTATCTATCATTTTGTTTGATGCAGTAGAAAACATTTGGTCCTTTAAAATAAATAGGCCTAGTTCCAGTGTGTGATAATAGGTAAATCTCTGCCTATCTAAGTCTCGTTTTCCACAGTATAATGTAACTAATGACCATTTTCCCAGGGAAATGTTCTTAAAAAATAGGTAAGAACCTGGTAATTACTTCTCTCTCTCTCTTTTTAATAAGGAATAGAAACCTGGATGTATTTTCTAAGAACCAAGAAATCACAATTACCTTTGAGTTTACAAAAGATCTCCAGAGATACTTCATTACTTGGAGAACTAAGATCAGAGTAGAAGGTAGATTACTATTGATTTAGGTCATATATGTTTATGACATATCAACCAGATGATTAAACAGAAAATTAGTATTTTAGTGCAAGTTACTCAACTTCTCTGAGCCTATTACTTCATCTATGCAGTGAGTAAGTAGACTATGAATGTAGCTTTCAGTTGTTCAATTATTTCCAGTTAATTTGTTTCTAGTTAATTTTAACAAAATATAAAAGACAATTTTCTCATTTGATTCAACAAGACCTTCCCCTTGCTGACCTAATTGTATGAATCATGGAGGGGGGTAGAATGTAGGCATGGGGAGAGATGAAATAAAATCATTCAGTGGTTCCTGATTGATTAGAGTTGATTATGTGTTTAAGGTAGAATATTAAAAAGAATATTTTTTTCAGCATAAAGGGGAAGTCAAAGTCCTCTAAAAAGTATTTAGATTTTTAAAATTTCACATTTTACTAGGAGAGAAATATATCATGAATAATATATGTTAAGCTATGCCAGAAATAAAGTTCACCTAGAAATAAAATTATGTATGTTAGTTTTTTTCTTTTTGTGAGAGACAGGGTCTCTGTTGCCCAAGCTGGAGTGCACTGGTGAAATCACAGCCCACTATAGCTTTGACCTCCTGGGCTCAGCTAATCCTCCCACCTCAGCCTCCCAAATAGCATGCCACCATACCTGGATAATTGTTTTTAACTTTTTGTAGAGAAATACGAAAGTACTCATCCTCCTACCTCAGCCTTCTGCCTCGTCCTCCCAAAGTTCTCGGATTACAGGTGTGAGCCATGGAATACAGCCTTATATGTTAAATTTTAATTTAATCTTTTTACATAGAGTAGAAGAGTCTATTGTAGAGCTATTGTTCTCAAAGTGTGATCCACAGCAGGCACCGTTGTCACCTGGGAACATTAGAAATGTTAGAAATGCACATTACTGGGCTTCATCCAAGACTTACTGAATAAGAAACTCAGGCGGACCCGTCAACTTATGTTTTATTAATAGCAAGACCTTCAGGTTATACTGATGCAAGCTAAGATTTGAAAACCACTGCTGTAGGCTTCAGCAAAGGAGTACGTCTTTTGTAATTGAGATTGCAGTTTCTCCCATCCAGAGAAGGAGTCTCTATCTGCATTCCTGGAATCTGGCCTAGTTTTGTAAAGTGCTTTGACCAACAGAATGTGGTAGTGGTAACGACATGCCAGTTTGGAACCTTGGCCTCAAGAGTCCTTCATTTTTCCTCTCCCTTGGTACCCTGGTACCGCCATGTAAATGGTCCTAAAGTAGCCTGGTAAAACATGAGAGATCATATGGAGAGGAGTCCAGTTGTCCTAGCTGCGGCCATCCAAACCAGCCTAGAGCCAGCCAGTTCCTAGACATGTGAGACAGCCCAGCCAAGATCAAGAGAGCTGACCCGTAGGCCCATGAGCAATAGTAAATGTTTATTGTTTTAAGCCACTAGTGCAGTTGATATTGGAACCTATATCCTTTTGGTTCCAAAGTTCCTGTTACTACTCTCCCACACTGAGGAACTGGGAGGACTATAAATACCTTCCAGTGGAAACCTCTTATTTCTCAGGTAATGAAACCAAAGAAGTGTAGGAATAACTTGCCTAAACTCACTTACAATGTGAAGTTTTCAATCTTTATAATGCCAAATTCTCACCTCTGATTATGAATATGGAGACCCTGAGCAACAATGTCAGAGTTGTTTTGACCTGGGTAGATAATTGTCATTTTTAAATGAGTGTAATAGGTGATTCTGCTGCAGATGGGTCATAAATTATCCCGGAATGTCTAAGTCAAACTAGTTGTGGAGCCAGGACTCAAAATCTGGTCTTCTGATTCCCGGTGAGGCCAGCTTTAAACTACACCAGTGATTTCATCAGAGTAGGTAGATGGATTCCCTCTGGTGATGCAGGATTGGCAGGAGGTAGCATATAACAGAATCACCCTAAGGAGCTTCTTCAAACCACCCCTTCATGGTCCGAGAACCCCTTCCAAAGTCCCCTCAAATGGGAACCCTTGCTATGGTAAACTACTATTACTGATGGGTTTATGTTATCTTCTCCAGCCTTCAGGTATTCAGGGGTTACAAACAAGAGCAATCCGGCCAGGTGCGGTGGCTCACGCCTGTAATCCCAGCACTTTGGGAAGCTGAGGCAGGCAGATCACGAGGTCAGGAGATCAAGACCATCCTGGCTAACACGGTGAAACCCCATCTCTACTAAAAATACAAAAAATTAGCCAGGCGTGGTGGCGGGCTCCTATAGTCCCAGCTACTCGGGAGGCTGAGGCAAGAGAATGGCGTGAGCCCAGGAGGCGGAGCTTGCAGTAAGCGGAGATCGCACCACTGCACTCCAGCCTGGGCGACACAGTGAGATTCCGTCTCAAACAAACAAACAAAAAACCAAGAGCAGACCAAGGAAGGTTGAGAAGTTACTTCTGTACTGAGTGGTGCTGCCTCAATTTGTTTATCTGGTTAAATTTACTCTCACTCAGTATTATCTAATAAATAAAGGCTTCAGCGAGAATGGGACTCAGAAGTATTATGTTTTGACAACAGTAATTATATAATGACTAGCTTGGATCCTGCTCATATAGCTTTATACTATTCCCTAATGGGGCATTTAACTGCAACCCTACATTTAGATGACACCTATCTCTGGGTAATAACAATATATGAATCTTTATGTTGGAAGTTTTCAGCCTAGCATTGATTCAGCCTAAAGGTTCTTCTACTTTGACCATAATTTTCTGGTATGCAGTCTTCTGCCTTTTTCTCCTTTTGCTTTGCTAATGAGTATTAGATTCGTGTACATTAACCTACTGGTACCCCATGCACAGATATTATTCATCACCTGTCCTACAGCTCAATACTGCCTTTCAGTTTCTCTGATATTAAACCACCATCTACATGTCTGGATATCTGCTAATTTTTTGCTACAGGATTTACTTGCCAACTGCGTTTGTATCCAGTCTGCTCCTCTTCCTTTCCCCCCGACATCCTTCCCACTCATGAGGAAAAAAGATTGAAACGTTCCCTGGAATGTTCTATCCTTTGGATAATGAACCTCTTGCGTGGTTTCTATGTTCAGACATCCTGTCTTCATTGTATACTATAGGCTATCTCATTGTGGCTGTCACCCACACCACTGAAGCCTCAGAAATGAATGGCAACAGATGGGAAATGATGGAAACTTGGGCCATGTGCATGGTCCTTGGAAGACAGGGCAACGCAGGTATCCTGAGGGCAGTGGCTTTTTAAGTTTTGGAGTTCTATGGCTTTTTTTTTCTTTTTTCAAATTACACTTAAATTCTTGGATACATATGCAGAATGTACAGGTTTGTTACATAGGTATACACGTGCCATGGTGGTTTGCTGCACCCATCAACCCATCATCTACATTAGGTATTTCTCCTAATGCTATGCCTCCCCTGGCCTCCCAACCCCTGACAGGCCCTGGTGTGTGATGTTCCCCTCCCTGTGTCCACGTGTTCTCATTGTTCAACTCCCACTTATGAGTGAGAACATGCGGTGCTTGGTTTTCTGTTCCTGGGTTAGTTTGCTGAGAATGATGGTTTCCAGCTTCATCCATGTCCCTACAAAGGACATGAACCCATCATTTTTTATGGCTGCATAGTATTCCATGGTGTATATGTGTCACATTTTCTTTATCCAGTCTATCATTGATAGGCATTTGGGTGGGTTCCAAGTCTTTGCTACTGTGAATAGTGCTGCAATAAATATTTGTGTGCATGTGTCTTTCTAGTAGAGTGATTTATAATCCTTTGGGTATATACCCAGTAATGGGATGGCTGGGTCAAATGGTATTTCTGGTTCTAGATCCTTGAGGAATTGACACACTGTTGTCCACAATGGTTGAACGAATTTACACTCCCACCAACACTGTAAAAGTGTTCCTATTTCTCCACATCCTCTCCAGCATCTGTTGTTTCCTGACTTTTTAATGATTACCATCTAACTGGCATGAGATGATATCTCATTGTGGTTTTGATTTGCATTTCTCTAATGACCAGTGATGATGAGCTTTTTATCATGTGTTTATTGACTGCATAAATGTCTTTTGAGAAGTGTCTGTTCATATCCTTCACCTGCTTTTTGATGGGGTTGTTTTTTTCTTGTGAATTTGTTGAAGTCCCTTGTAGATTCTGGATATTAGCCCTTTGTCAGATGGATAGATTGCAAAAATTTTCTCCCATTCTGTAGGTTGCCTGTTCACTCTGATGATAGTTGCTTTTGCTGTGTGGAAGCTCTTTTTTTATTTATTTATTTATTTTTTTTTTTTTATTATACTTTAGGTTTTAGGGTACATGTGCACAATGTGCAGGTTTGTTACATATGTATCCATGTGCCATGTTGATTTCCTGCACCCATTAACTCGTCATTTAGCATTAGGTATATCTCCTAATGCTATCCCTCCCCCCTCCCCCCACCCCACAACAGTCCCCGGAGTGTGATGTTCCCCTTCCTGTGTCCATGAGTTCTCATTGTTCAGTTCCCACCTATGAGTGAGAACATGCAGTGTTTGGTTTTTTGTCCTTGCGATAGTTTACTGAGAATGATGTTTTCCAGTTTCATCCATGTCCCTACAAAGGACACGAACTCATCATTTTTTATGGCTGCATAGTATTCCATGGTGTATATGTGCCACATTTTTTTAATCCAGTCTATTGTTGTTGGACATTTGGGTTGGTTCCAACTCTTTGCTCTTGTGAATAGTGCCGCAATAAACATACGTGTGCATGTGTCTTTATAGCAGCATGATTTATAGTCCTTTGGGTATATACCCAGTAATGGGATGGCTGGGTCAAATGGTATTTCTAGTTCTAGATCCCTGAGGAGTCACCACACTGACTTCCACAATGGTTGAACTAGTTTACAGTCCCTCTATGTGGAAGCTCTTTAGTTTAATTAGATCTCATTTGTCAGTTTTGGCTTTTGTTCTCATTGCTTTTGGTGTTTTAGTCATGAAGTCTTTGCCCATACCTATGTTGTGAATGGTATTGCCTAGGTTTTCTTCTAGGGTTTTTATGGTTTTAGGTCTTACGTTTAAGTCTTTAATCCATCTTGAGTTAATTTGTCTATAAGGTGTAAGGAAGGAGTTCAGCTTTTGTTTTCTGCATATGGCTAGCCAGTTTTCCCGACACAATTTATTAAATATGAAATCCTTTCCCCATTGGTTGTTTTTGTCAGATTTGTCAAAGATCAAATGGTTGTAGATGTCTGGTGTTATTTCTGAGGACTCTGTGCTGTTCCACTGGTGTATATAGCTGTTTTGGTACCAGTATCATGCTGTTTGGGTTACTGTAGCCTTGTAGTGTAGTTTGAAGTCAGGTAGCATGATGCCTGCAGCTTTGTTCTTTTTGCTTAGAATTGTCGTGGCTATATGGGCTCTTTTTTGGTTCCATTTGAAATTTAAAGTAGTTTTTTCTAATTCTGGGGAGAAAGTCTTTGGTAGCTTGATGGGGATAGCATTGAATCTGTAAATTATTTCGGGCAGTATGGCCATTTTCACGATATTGATTCTTCCTATCCATGAGCATGGAATGTTTTTTCATTTCTTTGTGTCCTTTCTTATTTGCTTGAGCAGTGGTTTGTAGTTCTCCTTGAAGAGGTCCTTCACATCCCTTGTAAGTTGTATTCCTAGGTATTTTATTCTCTTTGTAGCAATTGTGAATGGGAGTTCACTCATGATTTGGATCTCTGTTTGTGTAATATTGGTGTACAAGAATGCTTGTGATTTTTGCACATTGATTTTGTGTCCTGAGACTTTGCTGAAGTTGCTTATCAGCTTGAGATTTTTGGCTGGGACAATGGGGCTTTCTAAATATACAATCATGTTATCTGCATACAGAGACAATTTGACTTCCTCTCTTCCTATTTGAATACGCTTTATTTCTTTCTCTTGCCTGATTGCCCTGGCCAGAACTTCCTATACTATGTTGAATAGGAGTGGTGAGAGAGGGCATCCTTGTCTTGTGCCAGTTTTCAAAGGGAATGCTTCCAGTTTTTGCCCATTCAGTAAGATATTGGCTGTGGGTTTGTCATAAATAGCTCTTATTATTTTGAGATACGTTGCATCAGTACCTAGTTTATGGAGAGTTTTTACCATGAAGTGTTGTTGAATTTTATCGAAGGCCTTTTCTGCATCTATCGAGATAATCATGTGGTTTTGTCATTGGTTCTGTTTATGTGATGGATTATGTTTATTGATTTGCATATGTTGAACCAGCCTTGCATCCCAGGGATGAAGCCAACTTGATCATGGTGGATAACCTTTTTGATATGCTTCTGGATTTGGTTTGCCAATATTTTTTGAGGATTTTTGCATCGATATTCATCAGGGATATTGGCCTGAAATTTTCTTTTTTTGTTGTGTCTCTGGCCTCATAAAATGAGTTAGGGAGGAGTCCCTCTTTTTCTATTGTTTGGAATAGTTTCAGAAGGAATGGTACCAGCTCCTGGTTGTACCTCTGATAGAATTCAGCTGTGAGTCCATCTGGGCCTGGGCTTTTTTTTGGTTGGTAGGCTATTAATTACTGCCTCAATTTCAGAACTTGTTATTGTTCTAGTCAGGGATCCAACTTCTTCCTGGTTTAGTCTTGGGAGGGTGTATGTGTCCAAGAATTTATCCATTTCTTATAGATTTTTGTAGTTTATTTGCATAGAGGTGTTTACAGTATTCTCTGATGGTAGTTTGAATTTCGGTGGAATCAGTGGTGATATCTCCTTTATCATTTTTTTATTGTGTCTATTTGATTCGTCTCTCCTTTCTTCATTAGTCTGGCTAGGAGTCTATCTATTTTGTTAACCTTTTCAAAAAATCAGCTCTTGGATTCATTGATTTGTTTTTTGAAGGGTTTTTCGTGTCTCTACCTCCTCCAGTTCTGCTCTGATCTTAGTTACTTCTTGTCTTCTGCTAGCTTTTGAATTTGTTTGCTCTTGCTTTTCTAGTTCTTTCAATTGTGACGTTAGGGTGTCAATTTTAGTTCTTTCCCACTTTCTCCTGTGGGCATTTTAATGCTATAAATTTCCCTCTAAACACTGCTTTAGCTGTGTCCCAGAGATTCTGGTCCATTTTGTCTTTGTTGTCATTGGTTTCAAAGAACTTATTATTTCTGCCTTAATTTCTTTCTTTATCCAGTAGTCATTTAGGAGCCAGGTTGTTCTGTTTCCACATAGTTGTGCAGTTTTGAGTGAGTTTCATAATCCTCAGTGTTAATTCGATTGCACTGTGGTCTGAGAGACTGTTTGTTATGGTTTCTGTTGTTTGGCATTTGCTGAGGAATGTTTTACTTCCAATTATGCAGTCAATTTTAGAGTAAGTGTGATGTGGTACTGAGAAGAATGTATATTCTGTTTATTTGGGGTGGAGAGTTCTGTAGATGTCTATTAGGTCTACTTTGTCCAGAGCTGAGTTCAACTCTTGAATATCCTTGTTAATTTTCTGTCTCATTGATCTGTCTAATATTGACAGTAGGGTGTTAAAGTCTCCCACTATTATTGTGTGGGAGTCTAAGTCTCTTTGTAGGTCTCTAAGAACTTGCTTTATGAATCTACTTGCTCCTGTATTTGGTGCATATATATTTAGGATAGTTAGCTTTTCTTGTTGTATTGATTTCTTTACCATTATGTGATGCCCTCCTTTGTCTTTTTTGATCTTTGTTAATTTAAAGTCTGTTTTATCAGAGACTGGGATTGCAACCCCTGCTTTTTATTTTCTTTCCATTTGCTTGATAAATACTCCTCCATCCTTTTATTTTAAGCCTATATGTGTGTTTGCACGTGAGATAGGTATCCTGAATACAGCATATTGGGTCCTGACTCTTTATCCAATTTTCCAGTCTGTGTGTTTTAATTGGGGCATTTAGCACATTTATATTTAAGGTCAATATTGTTATGCGTGAATTTGATCCTGTCATTATGATGCTTGCTGGTTACTTTGCCTGTTAGTTGATGCAGTTTTTTAATAGTGTCGATGGTCTTTACAATTTGTCACATTTTTGCAGTGGCTGGAACAGGTTTTTCCTTTCCATATTTAGTGCTTCCTTCAGGAGCTCTTGTAAGGCATGCCTGGTGGTGACAAAATCTCTCAGCATTTGCTTGTCTGTAAAGGATTTTTTTTCTCATTTGCTTATGAAGCTTAGTTTGGCTGGATATGAAATTCTGGGTTGAAAATTCATTTCTTTAAGATTGTTGAATATTGGCCCCCACTCTCTTCTGGCTTGTAGGGTTTCTGCAGAGAGATCCACTGTTAGTGTGATGGGCTTCATCTTGTGGGTAACCCGACCTTTCTCTCTGGCTGCCCTTAACATTTTTTCCTTCATTTCAACCTTGGTGAATCTGACGATTATGTGTCTTGGAGTTGCTTTTCTCAAGGAGTATCTTTGTGGTGTTCTCTGTATTTCCTGAATTTGAATGTTGGCCTGTTTTGCTGGGTTGGGGAAGTTCTCCTGGATAATATCCTGCAGAGCGTTTTCCACCTTCGTTCCATTCTCCCCATCACTTTCAGGCACACCAATCAAACGTAGGTTTGGTCTTTTCACATAGTCCCATATTTCATGGAGGTTTTGTTCATTCTTTTTATTTTTTTTTCTCTAATCTTGTCTTCACACTTTATTTCATTAACTTCATCTACAGTCTCTGATATTCTTTCTTCCACCAGATCGATTTGGCTATTAATACTTGGATATGCTTCACGAAGTTCTCATGCTTTCTTTTTCAGCTACATCAGGTCATTTATGTTCTTCTCTAAACTGGTTATTCTAGTTAGCAATTAGTCTAACCTTTTTTCAAGGTTCTTAGCTTCCTTACATTGGGTTAGAACATGCTCCTTTAGCTCAAAGGAGTTTGTTATTACCCACCTTCTGAAGCCTATTTCTGTCAATTCATCAAACTCGTTCTCCATCCAGTTTTGTTCCCTTCCTGGCAAGAAGTTGTGATCCTTTGGAGAAGAGGCATTCTGGTTTTTGGAATTTTCAGCCTTTTTGCACTGGTTTTTCGTCATCTTTGTGAATTTATCTACCTTTGGTCTTTGATATTGGTGACCTTCGGATGGGGTATTTGTGTGGACGTCCTTTTCGTTGATGTTGATGGTATCACTTTCTGTGTGTTTTCCTTCTAACAGTCAGGCCCCTCTGCCGTACGTCTGCTGGAGTTTGCTGGAGGTCCACTTCAGACCCCGTTTGCCTGGGTATCACCAGCAGAGGCTGCAGAACAGCAAAGATTGCTGCCTGCTCCTTCCTCTGGAAGCTTGTCCCAGAGGGGCACCTGCCAGATGCCAGCCAGAGTTCTCCTATATGAGTTGTCTGTCGACCCCTGCTGGGAGGTGTCTCCCATTCAGGGGGCATGGGGGTTAGGGACCCACTTGAGGGGACAGTCTCTCCCTTAGCAGAGCTCAAGTGCTATGCTGGAAGATCCACTGCTGTCTTCAGAGCTGCAGGCAGGAACATTTAAGTCTGCTAAAGCTGCGTCCACAGCCGTCCCTTCCCCCAGGTGCTCTGTCCCAGGGAGATGGGAGTTTTATCTGTAAGCCCCGGACTGAGGCTGCTGCGTTTCTGTCGGAGATGCCCTGCCCAGAGAGGAGGAATCTAGAGAGGCAGTCTGACTACAGCAGCTTTGCAGAGCGGCGGTGGGCTCCGCCCAGTTTGAACTTCCCAGTGGCTTTGTTTACACTGTGAGGGGAAAACGGCCTACTCAAGCCTTAGTAATGGTGGATGGCCTTACCCCCATCAAGCTCCAGTGTCTCCAGTCAATTTTGGACTGCTGTGCTGGCTGCAAGAATTTTAAGCCAGTGGATCTTAGCTTGCTGGGCTCCATAGGGGTGGCATCCGCTGAGGTAGACCACTTGGTTCCCTGTATTCAGCCCCCTCTCCATGGGAGTGAAGGGTTCTGTGTCATTGGCATTCCAGGCACCACTGGGGTATCAAAAAAAAACTCCTTCAGCTAGCTCAGTGTCTGCCCAAACAGCTGCCCAATTTTGTGCTTGAAACCCAGTGCCCTGTTGATGTAGGCACCCGAGGGAATCTCCTGGTCTGTGGGTTGTGAAGGCCATGGGAAAAGTGTAGTATGTGGGCCGGAATGCACCATTGCTCACAGCACAGTCCCTCATGGCTTCCCTTGGCTAGGGGAGGGAGTTCCCTGACCCGTTGTGCTTCCCAGGTGAGGCAATGCCCCACCCTGCTTTGGCTCACCCTCCGTGGGCTACAGTCACTGTCTAACCAGTCCCAACGAGATGAGCCGGGTTCCTCAGTTGGAACTGCAGAGATCACCTGCCTTCTGCATTGATATGGCTGGGAGCTGCAGAGTGGAACTGTTCGTATTTGGCCATCCTACCCTGGAATTCTGTGGTTTCTATGCAGCAAAGCTACCCAGAAGGAGCAGTAAGGTGTTGACAGGGAACAAGTGGCCCAAGACAGCAACTTTACGTTTTTCCTAAGGCATATCCTGTATTTACGCACGTCCAGAAACATGGTCCAGGGAAGAACACTGTGCTTCGTTTTAACCTTTACTCTATTGTCTATTTCTGATCTAACAAACTATCATAAACTTTCTGGCTTAAAACAACACAATTCAGCAACATAAAGTTTTGAAGGCCAGAAATTCCAATTGGGTCTTACTGGGCTAAGAGTCTTCTATTAACAATAGAGAAGAATCTGTTTCCTTGCCTTTTCCAGCTTCTAGAGGGCAGTCGCATTCCTTGGCTTCTGGCCCCTTTTCATCTTCAACACCAGAAGTGGCAGGTTGAATCTTTCTCATATTGCATCATTCTGACACTGACTCTCCTGCTTTCCTCTTGCACTTATAAGGACCCTCATGATTACCTTGAGTATGCACAGATAATTCAGGATAATCTCCCTATCTCTAGCTGATCTGATTAACTACAGTAATTCCATCTACAACCTTAATTCTCCTATGCCATATACAAATTTACAAATTCTGAGGATTAGAATGTGGACATCTTGGGTGGGGGGCGTTATTCTTCCTTCCATATCTATGTAGTGAGGAAACAAATTCTCATGGTAAACATGTATTTGTAAAAATATCTATTCTCTAGAATTCACAAAGACAAAATACAAATAAAAATGTGTCAGGCTCTTTGACCTTAGGGAATTCATATAATGTAGTGAAAATTCTAAGGAGATTGAGGAGGGAATTACTATGCAGTAGCCTGTATGAATGTACCTTTTAAAAAGTGTATGTGGTTCTGTAGTTCATGTTCTGTATGTATTGGTTTTCATGCTTAATGTGTATGAGGAAAGCATTAATAAAAACCCGACCTCCATACCCCAAATGAAGAAATGGTGATCAACTCAAATGAAATGGGTACAGGTATAAACACAAGGAACTGATCAAAAGATGCCTTTATAAAAAGTAAAAGCAGGTTTTTGCATTCTTACTATCGTGTAATAATTTTTAGTCTCAAACCTTCATCATTTCCTCTGGCTCCAACCCTGGATAACATCTATGCTGCTGATTTAGCAGCCAAGTCAGTAATTTAAGTACTAGGACTTATTCTGAATGCTAAATTATGTTTACAGAATCAAAGGATTTTCAAATGGAAGGGCTTATCTGGAATTTGGAGATGAGATCTATCCAAGTGCAGAGAAAAATCTTAAGTCTGAGAAATAATTAAATTACAACACTGTTTTTATTGAGCCCACAATCAGTTTGTTGAAAAATGTCTTTCTGATTTTTTCTTTCTTGTTCATTTTTAAAAGAAAAATTAGTATTGATTTTGTAAATATAACACTTGCTCATTATAATGAGTTCAAGTCATGCAGAAAAGTAAAAAGAGGTTTAAAAAAACATTCCAAATCCTGTTTTTTACCATTATTAACATATAATACATGCTATTTTTATAAATAAGTATTGAAGTAGAAAGAAGCCAAATGAAGCTGAAATGAATTGGAGTGGAATTCTGTACTTGAAATAAATGTTTTATTTAGTACAGAATGTAGTATTTTTTAAGAGCTCCCTCTAAAAGTTAAGAAGAGATTATTGAAAACATTAAAATATTGAAATTATAGCTCTAAAATTTACATATGTTAATTGCTATGGCATCAATTGTTTTCCTGTTCTGAAAGAAAAAAGACATTGGCCTTTTCCTTTTCCCCTCTTCCACCTCTTGATCTTGTTATTTATAATATTTATTTATATATTGCCAAGGTTTACACGTTTATATTCTGTTCTATAATTATTTAAATATATTTTCAATGGATTTGATGTTCACTCAAGACCTTTTATGCATATCCTCATTTCCTTACCTTTCAGTCATTTCTTCAGTAGCTGGATTTCATTATCAAGTAATGTGTACTTATCTGGTTTTTAGTTTGGTTGGTTTTAGCAGAGAAGGGTGCATGTTTGCAGACATCTATAAGCTCTATCTGTTGCAGTTTTATATCTTATATACATGGGTATTTTGTGTACCTTGAAAGTTTGTGATGTTGCATTATATTTCTTTTCCTTCAAAATTTCTTAGATACTTTCCAGTGGTGAGTGTTATGAATGTTACTGTGGAATGATATGAAACTAATTAATGACTTATCTCAGGGTTGAGTGTTTGTGTCAAGTTTCCTTGGAATATATGTTCCTTTTCAATCTGAAGATTAAATTTTTGCTTCATTTCAGAGAAAGTTTCTTCATTAGTTTTTTTTTTTTTTTTAATTTTATCTTTGGATACATTGATTTGTTCCTCTGTTGTGGTTTTGTTTTTTTTTTAATCTAAGATACATCGCTGTGTTGCACAGAATTTGTCAGTTCTCCAGTTCTGTGAGCTTTTTGCTGGTTGTTTAATTTCATCCTTTTTTAAAAAAAATCTGTATTTGCTATTGCTATCTCAATTCTTTCTTGCTTTTGAAATTTATTATTAGTTCTTTAATGATATTGTTTCCATCTCATATTTCCTTAAGTTTGCAATCCCACTCTTCTCCATTCTTCTGTTTTTAAATTCATTCAGCTTTGTAAATGAAAGAGAGTTAAAGTCTTTTTCAGACAAACAAATGCTTAGAGAATTTGCCACTACCAAGCCATCAATGACAAGAAATGCTAAAGGGAGTTCTAAATCTTGAAACAAAACCTCAAAATACACCAAAATAGAACCTCCTTAAAATAGAAATCTCACAAGATGTATAAAACAATAACACAATGAAAAAATAAAACAAGGTATTCAGGCAAAAACTAGCCAGATGAATACAACATTCCCTCACACCTCAATACTGATGTTGAATGTAAATGGCCTAAGTGTTACGCTTAAAAGATACAGAATGGCAGAGTGGATAAAAATCTACCAACCAAGTATCTGCAGTCTTCAAGAGAGTCACCTAACACACATGGACTCACATAAACTTATGGTAATGGGGTGGAAAAAGATATTCCATTCAAATGGAAACCAAAAGTGATCAGGAGTAGCTATTCTTATATCAGACAAAACAGACTTTAAAGCAACAACAGTTTAAAAAGACAAAGAGGGACATTATTTAATGATACAAGGAGTAGTCCAACAGGAAAATATCATAGTCATAAGTATATATGCACCTAACACTGGAGTTCCCAAATTTATAAAACATTTACCACTGGACCTACAAAATGAGATAGATGGCGACACGATAATAGTGGGTGACTTCAGTACTCCACTGGCAGAACTAGACAGGTCATCAAGATCAAAACAATGGACTTATACTATACTATAAAACAAATTGACTTAACAGATATTTACAGAACATTCTACCCAACAACTGCAGCAAATACATTCTATTATTTTTTGATTTTTAAATTATGGAACATCCTTCAAGATAGACTATATGATAAACCACAAAACAAGTCTCAACAAATTTTAAGAAAATTGAAATTATATCAAGTACTCTCTCAGACCACAGTGGAACAAAATTGGAAATCAACTCCAAAGAATCATCAAAACTATACAAATACATGGAAATTAAATAATCTGCTCCTAAATGATGTTGGGTCAACAATGAAATCAAGATGGAAATTTAAAAGTTATTTAAACTGAATGATAATAGTGACACAGCCTATGAAAATCTCTGTGCTACAGCAAAAGCAGTGCTATAAGGAAAGTTCATAACATTAAATGCCTACATGAAAAAGTCTGAAAGAACACAAATAGACAATTGAAGCTCACACCTCGGGGAACTAGAGAAACGAGAACAAACCAAAATGAAACCCAGCAGAAGAAAAGAAATAACAAAGAGCAGAAGTAAATGAAATTGAAAAAAAAAAGTACAAAAAACAAATGAAACAAACCTTATTCTTTGAAAAGAAAAACAAAATTGATAGACCATTAGCAAGATTAACTAAGAAAAGAAGATAGAACATCCAAAGCTCAATTAGAAAAGAAATGGAAGATATTACAGCCAATACCACAGAAGTATAAAAGATCATTCAAGGCCACTATGAGCACCTTTATGCACACAAACTAGAAAACCTAGAGGAGATGGATAAATTCCTGGGAATATACAAACCTCTTAGATTAAACCAGGAAGAAATAGAAATTCTGAATGGACTAATAACAAGAAGTTTGGTTGAAGCAGTAATAAAATATTGCCAACAACAAAAAAACTCCAGGACCAGATAGATTCACAACTTAATTTTATTAGACATTCAAAGAAGGATTGGTACCATCCCTACTGAAATGATTCCAAAAGATAAAGAAGGAATTCTCCCTAAATCATTCTATGAAGCCATTATTATCGTAATACCAAAATCAGGAAAGAACATAACAAAATGAAAACTAAAGAACAATATTCCTGAGTAACAGAGATACAAAAATACTCAATAAAATAATAGTTAACTGAATCAAACAGCATATCAAAAAGATAATACACATGTTCAAGTGGGTTTCATACCAGGGATGCAGGGTTGGTTTAACATGGGCAAGTCCATAAATGTGATACACCACATAAACAATTACAAATGAAAATCATATAATCATCTCAAGAGACACTGAAAACGCATTTGACAAAATCCAGCATCCCTTTTTGATTAAAACCCTCAGCAAAATTGGTGTAGAAGGGACATACTTTAAGGTAATAAAAGCCGTCTATGACAAACCCACAGCCAACCTTATGCTGAACAGGGAAAATTTGAAAGCAATCCCCTGAGAATTGAAAGAAGACAAGGATGTTCACTTTTACCACTTCTATTCAACATAGTACTGGAAGGCTGAGCCAGAGCAATCAGACAAGAGAAAGAAAGAAATGACATCCAAATTGGTAATCTATCTATCACTGTTCACCAATGATATGATTGTTTACCTAGAAAACCCTAAAGACTCATTCAAAAAGCTTCTAGGTTGGATAAATGAATTCATTAAAGTTTCAGGATACAAAATCAATGTACACAAATGAGAAGCACTGCTATACACCAACAGCGACCAAACTGAGAATCAAATAACTCAATTTTTATGAGAGCTACAAAAAACAAAAACTTAGAAATATAGCTAATCAAGAAGGTGAAAGATCTCTACAAAGAAAACTAGGTAACTGCTGAAAGAAATTACAGATGACACAAATAAATGGAAACACATCTCATGCTCATAAATAGAATTAATACTGTAAAATTGCGTTAATGAAGAATTAACATTGTGAAAATGCCAAAAGCAATCTACAAATTCAGTACAATTCCCATCAAAATATGACCATCATTCTACATAGAACTAGAAATAACAATCCTAAAATTCATATGGATCCCAAAAAGAGCATACATAGGCAAAATAATAGTAAGCAAAAAAAAAAATAAAAAAATAAAAACTAGAGGTATCACATTACCTGACTTCAAATATACTACAAGACTGTAGTAAACAACATGATATGATACTGGTATAAAAACAGGCACATAGAACAATGGAACACAATAAAGAACCCAGAAATAAACCCAAATACTTACAGCCAACTGATCTTCGACAAAACATACAAAAACATAAATTGGGGAAAGGACACCCTATTCAATAAATAGTGCTGGGAAGTCACATGTAGAAGAATGAAACTGGATCCTCATCTCTCACCTTATACAAAAATCAACTGAAGATGGAGCAAAGACTTAAATCTAAGACCTGAGTCCATAAAAATTATAGAAGATAACATTGGAAAAACTCTTCTAGGCATTGGCTTAGGCAAAGATTTCATGACCAAGAAACCGAAAGCAAATGCAACAAAAACAAAGAAAAATAGATGGGACTTAAACTAAAAAGTTTATGCACTGCAAAATAAATAATCAGTGGAGTAAACAGACAGCCCACAAAGTGGGAGCAAATCTTTGCAAACTATGCATTCAACAAAAGACTAATATTCGGAATCCATGGGGAACTAAAACAAATCAGCACGAAAAATTCGAATAATCCCATCAAAAAGTGGTCTAAAGACATGAATAGACAGTTCTCATAAGAAGATATACAAATGGCCAACAGACCTATGAAAAAATGTTCAACATCACTAATTATCAGGGAAATGCAAATCAAAACCAGAATGTAATACCACCTTACTCCTGCAAGAATGGCCATAATTTAAAAATCAAAAAATAATAGATGTTGGCATGGATGTGGTGAAAAGGAATGCTTTTACACTGCTGGTGGGAACGTAAACCAGTATAACTGCTATGGAAAATAATATAGAGATTCCTTAAAGAACTGAAAGTACAACTACCATTGAATCCAGCAATCCCACTACTGGGTACCTACTTAGAGAAAAAGAAGTCATTATATGAAAAAGACACATGCACACACATGTTTATAACAGCATAATTTGCAATTGTAAATATATGGAACCAGCCTAAGTGCCCATCACCCAATGAGTGGATAAAGAAAATGTTATACACACACACACACACCTTGGAATACTAAGCCATAAAAAGGAACAAAATAATGTTTTTTGCATCAACCTGGATGGAGTTGGAGATGATTATTTTAAGTGAAGTAACTCAGGAATGGAAAACCAAACATCATATGTTCTCACTTATGAGTGGGAGCTAAGATACACAAAGGCATAATAAGTAGATAATGGACTCTGGGGACTCGGGGAAGATTGTGAGACGATGAGGGATAAAAGACTACATATTGTGTTCAGTGTACACTGCTTGAGTGATGGGTGTACCAAGATATCAGAGATCACCACTGAATAACTTATTCATGTAACCAAACACCACCTGTTCCCCCAAAAACTATTGAAATAAAAAAAAAAGAAAGAGTGCCCATCCCAAACTAGCAAGATTGCAGAGAGGAATTGGCATACCATATATGTCCTGCTGATAGTATCGACAATGTTTTATTCTTTTATAAAGCAATTTGTGGTAAAAGCCAAAAAAAGATAATTCATTTATTACAAGAATACAATTGAATAGTTTTAGTATTTTCTAAGAGTTTTCAGCCATCGGAATTTTAGAACATTTTAATCACCCCATTAAAAAGCATATCAGCAGCCCTTCCCCTTTTTTCTTATCTCACCCCCAGCCTAGGCAACCTGTATTCTATTTTCTGTCACTGTTGATATACCCAAGAAAAATTTCTACATTAATGTTTATAGCAGCACTATACATAATAATCAAAGATAGTCCCCTTAAGTTTTGTCTTTGTACCTGTTTCTTCCTTGAGCTTCAAGAAGGAACATCCCTCATTCTTTTCTCTTTATATCAGTGCAGCATTTCTCTCCAAGGAAAGTGCTTCAGAAAATCCTCCCTCTTTCCATACTCTGAGCTATTTTTGTATCCTTGATCCAGCTGAGACATTCACTGGTCTGGAAACTGATTCCGAATAGACAAACAAAAGGTAGTATAGGTTAGCATTTTGAGGCACAAATAAGAAATAAACGAGCCCATTCACATTCTGCCTGATATGGTTAGACTTTGTTGTTCCCACCCAAATCTCATCTTGAATTGTAATCCCCATGTGTCAAAGGTGGGAGGTGATTGGATCATGGGGGCAGTTTCCTGCATTTTGTTCTCATGTTAATGAGTGAGTTCTTACAAAATCTGATGATTTTATAATGCAGTTTTCCCTGCTCTTGTTCCCTTCTCTCTCTCCTGCTGCCTTGTGAAAATGCGCTTGCTTCCCTTTTACCATGATTGTAAGTTTCCTGAGGTCTTCCCAGCTATGCAGAACTGTGAGTCAGTTAAACCTGTTTTCTTTATAAATCACCCAGTCTCAGGCATCCTTTATAGTGATATGAGAATAGACTAATACTCCACCTTTGCCAGTTACTAGGGAAATTACTTAAATTTTCTGAAATTCAGTTTTCTCTTCTGTAAAATTGAGATAATAGCATAATGTTCTCATAGATTTGTAACATCTAAATGAATCAATTCATGTAAAGTGCTTGTAGTGATACCAAATATTCAAAAAGTAAAATGTGTTAGTGATTTTGTTTTTAATTTTTGTATTGTGTAAAAAGCATATATCATAACATTTACTATCTTAACCATTTTTACATGTACAGTTCAGTAGTGTTTACATTTATACTGTTGCAATATAAATCTCTAGAACTTTTTTGTCTCTCAGAACTGAAATGTCTTAAAACAACTATAACCCCATAGTCCCCTTTCCTCAGCCCCTGATAATCACCATTTTGACATCTAGGAATTTGACTACTTTGGATACTTCATATAAGTGGAATCATATTTGTCCTTTTGTGGCTGCCTTATTTAGCTTAGCATAATGTTCTTAAGATTTATCCATATTGTACCGTGTAACAGGATTTCCTGCCTTTTAAAGTCTGCATAGAATTCCACTGTATCTTTATACCACATTCTGTTTATCCATTCAACTGTCAATGGACATATGGGTTATTTTCACCTCTTGGCTATTGTAAATAGTGCTGCTATAAACATGGTTGTGCAAATACCTCTTAAAGTCCTGGCTTTCAAATTTTTGGAATACATACCCAGAAGTGGGATTGCTAGATCATCATATGGTTGTTCTGTTTGTAAGTTTTTTAAGAATCATACTTTTTTCCATAGATGTGGCACCATGTTACAATCTCACCAACAGCGTACGAGGGTTCTGCCTTCTCTACATCTCTGCTGATCCGGATTATTTTCTGTTTTTAAATTGTAGTCACCCTAATGGGTATGAGGAAATACCTCATTGTGGTTTGATTTGCATTCCTCTTATGATTAGTGATGTTGAGCATCTTTTCATATGCTTATTGGCCATTTCTACATCATCTTTGGAGAAATGTCTACTTAAGTCTTTTGCTCATTTTTATTTTTTATTTTTAAATTTTATTTCAATACTTTTTGAGGTACAAGTGGTTTTTGGTTACATGGGTAAGTTCTTTAGTGGTGATTTCTGAGATTTTAGTGCACCCGTCACCTAAACAGTGTACACTGTACCGAATATGTAGTCTTTTATGTCTCACCACCTCCCAAGCTTCCCCCACTACATTTCCCAAAGACAATTATATCATTCTTATACCTCTGTGTCCTCATAGTTTAGCTCCCACTTATAAGTGAGAGAGCATACAATATTTGGTTTTCCATTCTTGAGTTACTTCACTTAGAATAATGGCCTCCAGCTCCAACCAAGTTGCTGCAAAAACATTATTTTGTTCCTTTTTATGGCTGAGTAGTATTCCAGGGTGTGTGTGTGTGTGTGTGTGTGTGTGTGTGTGTGTGTGTGTGTGTGTATACACATATATATATCACAATTTCTTTATCCACTCATTGGGTGATCGGCACTTAGATTGTTTTCATATCCTTGCAATTGTGAATTGTGTTGCTATAAACATGCATTTGCATGTGTCTGTTTCATATAATGACTTCTTTTTGTTTGGGTAGATACTCAGTAGTGGGATTGCTGGATTGAATGGTAGTTGTACTTTTAGTTCTTTAAGGAATCTCCATACTGTTTTTCATAGTGGTTGTACTGGTTTACATTCCTACCAGCAGTGTAAAAGTGCTCCCTTTTCACCACATCTATGCCATCATCAATTGCTTTTTGACTTTTAAATTCTGGCCATTCTTGCAGGAGTAAAGTGGTATCACATTGTGGTTTTGATTTGCATTCCTCTGATAATTAGTGATGTTGAGCATTTTTTCCTAAGTTTGTTGGCTGCTTGTATAGCTTCTTATGTTAATTGTCTATTTATGTCCTTAGACCATTTTTCGATGTGACTGTTTCTTGCTGATTTAAGTTCCTTGCAGATTTTGAATCTTAGTCTTTGCCGGATGCATAGTTTGCCAATATTTTCTTGTTATCTGTTTATTGTCCTGATTATGCTGTGCAGAAGCTTTTTAGTTTAATTAGGTCCGTTTATTTCTGGTTTTGTTGCATTTACTTTTGGGTTTTTGGTCATTAATTCTTTGCCTTAGCCCATGTCTAGAAGAGTTTTTCTAACATTCTAGAAATTTTATGGATTCAGGTCTTAGATTTAAGTCTTTGATCCATCTTGAGTTTTGTATAAGGTGAGAGATGAGGATCCAGGTACATTCTCCTACATGTGGCTTGCCAGTTTTCCCAGCACTGTTTATTGAATAGGGTGTCCTTTCCCCAATTTATGTTTTGCTTTGTTATTTATGTTATGCTTTGTTGAAGATCAGTTGGCTGTAAATATTTGGGTTTATTTCTGGGTTCATTATTATGTTTTATTGGTCTATGTGTCTATTTTTAGAGTAGTACCTTGCTGTTTTGGTAACTATAACCTTGTAGTATAATTTTAAGTCAGGTAATGTGATACCTCCAGATTTTTTTCATTTTGCCTGCTATTGCTTTGTCTATGCATGTTCTTTTTAGGTTCCATATTAATTTTAGGATTCTTTTTTCCAGTTCTGTGAAGAATGATAATGGTATTTTGATGGGAATTGCATTGGATTTATAGATTGCTTTTGACAGTATGGTTATCTTCACAATGTTGATTCTTCCCATCCATGAGCATCGGATGTGTTTTCCTTTTTTTTTTTTTTTTTTTTTTTTTTTTTGTAGTAAAAAGGATTGAGTTCTTGATTTGATTCTCAGCTTGGTTGTTGTTGGTGTATAGCAGTGCTCCTGATTTATGTACATTGATTTTGTATCCTGAGACTGTATTGAATTTGTTTATCAGCTCTAGGAGCTTTTTGGATGAGTCTTTAGAGTTTTCTAGGTATATGATCATATCATTGGCAAACAGCAACAATTTTATTATTATACTTCCTCTTTTCCAATTTCGATGCCCTTTATTTCTTTCTCTTGTCTGATTGCTCCGATGTGCCCATTTTACAATTAGGTTATTTGATTTTTTATTGCTGCATTGTAGTTCTATATGAATTCTGGATATTAAGAACTTATGTAGTAGCTGATATATGATTTGCAAATACTTTCTCCCATTATATGGAATTTTTTCACTTTGTTGATTTTTTTTTGTTGAACAGAAGTTTTAAAGTTTGATATAGTGATTATTTTTAAAAGGTGCTCTGTAAATTCTATGTATAACAGTCTATCTTTGGAACTTCATATATGTCTCAGGAGAAACTTCTAACTTAATGCCCTATAATATATATATATAGTTGGTTCCTTACTGATAGGCATTTAAGATTTTCAAATATTTTGCTATCACCAACATTTCAGTACTTCTCTTTACATGTGTCATTTTTCATTTGTATGACAACATCTGTAGGAAAAATACCTAGAGGTAGAATTGCTTAATAAAATGATTTATATTTTTAAAATGTTAACAACATATGTCAATTTACATTCCTACTGACAAATTATGAGAACACTTATTTTCTGACAAACAGAAAAATATAATACAGTGTGTACGCAAACATCCTGATTTGCCAACCTGGTAAATAAAAAATTGTATCATGTTGTTGGAATTGTATCTCATTTTCCTTTTCAATTGCATTTCTCACATTCTAAGGGAAAGTGAAATCATTTCATAATTTGAGGGCCTTTTTTTTCTATAAAGTGCTTATATGTCTTTTGTCTATTTTGGGAGATTAGCTTTCTAAAAAATTAAAAAATATTGTTTTTTCTGTATTGAAGAAATCAACTGATTGTAGCATGAGTGGTAATGATGTTTTCTAAATGTGTTTATCTTTGACTTGTTCTAGGCTATTGATAATTATTTAGAAAATTTTGAGTTTGTTAGTTTATTTACATATTCTTAATGAACCTCTTTGTAAAATTCATACATAGAAGGGCTTTCCTCACTCTAAGATCTTTTATGACCTTCTGTTTTCACAATACATTTTTTTATCCAACTAGTATTTACTTCAGTGTGTATGCAACACAGATCCAAAGCTGTGTTGTCCAGGTATGTATTTGCACACTACTTATGAAAGAAGCCAATCTTCACCACCCCCCTACCCAAATGTTTAATGCTTTCTTTATCATTTGTTATGTTTCCATATATATTTTGGTCTATTAATATTTCATTGGTATATACATTTTTGAATTATATAAATATGTACACACCCATATGCACACATATGTTCATACACCAAAATTCTATACTCTCTAAAAATTCTTTTTATCTTATTGAAGTCTAATTGATAAATAAGAATTGTATATCTTGAAGGTGTATCATTTCTTCTTTATATTTAGTTTAGTATACTTTATAAAAAGTTGACATATAGTATTTGTACATATTTATGTGGTACATAGTGATGTTTCAATACATATAATGTATAGTGATCAGATCAAGATAATTACTACATCTATCATCTTGAACATTTATAATTTATTTGTATTGGGAACATTGAATATCCTTCTTTTAGTTATTTGAAACTATACACTATATTATTGTTAACTATAATTATCCTACTGTGCTATGGAAAACAAGAACTTATTCCTGTATCTGGATAGAATTTTGTATCCTTTAATAAATCTATCCCTATTCCCTCCTTTCCCTGACCTTCCCACCCTCTAGTATCCTTTGTTCTACTTTTTACTTCTTTAAGATAAACTTTTTTAAGCTTTCACATATGAATGAAAATATACAGTGTTTAATTTTCTGTTCCTAGTTTATTTTACTCAACATAATGTCTCACAGTTCCATTCATGTTGCTATAAATGACAGGATTTTGTTCTTTTTTACAGCTGAATAGTATTTCCTTGTGTATATATACCATATTTTCTTTATCCATTCATCTGCTGTGGGACACCAAGGGTGATTCCTTATCTTGGCTATTGTGAATAGTGCTGCAATAAACATGAGGGTGCAGATGTGTCTTCAATATACTGATTTCCTTTCCTTTGGATAAATGCCCAGCAGTGGATTGCTGGATCGTATGGTAGTTCTATTTGTAGGTTTTTAAGGAACCTCCATATTGTTTCCCATAATGGCTATACTAATTTACATTCCATCCAACGGTGTACTAACATTCTCCTTTCTCTGCATTCTCACCAGCATTTGTTATTTTTTGTCTTTTTGATAATAACCCTTTAATTGGGGTGAGATGTTATCTCATTGTGGTTTTAATTTGCATTTTTCTGATGATTAGTGATGTTGAGTATTTTTTCATATATTTGTTGCATTTCTCTGATGATTAGTGATGTTGAGCACTTTTTCATATATTTGTTGGCCATCTTTTTATGTCTTCTTTTATGAAATGTCTATTAAGCTAATTTGCCCATTTAAAGTCAGACTTTTTTTTTTTTTTTTTTTTTTTGCTATTGAGGTGTTTGAGTTCCTTATATCTTCTAGTTATTAATCCCTTGTCAGGCAGATAATTTGCAAATATTTTCTCCCATTCTGTAAATTGTGTCTTCCCTCTGTTGATTGTTTCCTTTGCTGTGCAGAAGCTTTTCAGCTTGATATAATCCCATTTGTCTAGTTTTGCTGCTGTGGCCTGTCCTTTTGAGGTCTTACACAAAAATTCTGCCCAGAGCAATGTCCTGAAGCATTTCCTCATAGAATTTTTATGGTAGTTTCATAATTTCAAGTCTTACATGTAAGTCTTTAATCCATTTTGATTTGGCTTTGTATATGGCAAGAGATAGTGGTCTAGGTGCATTCTTTTGCATGTAGATATCCCATTTTTCCACCACCATTTATTAAAGAGACTGTTCTTCACCCAATATATGTCTTGGCACCTTTGTTCAAAATGGGTTGGCTGTATATGTGTAGATTCATTTCTGGGTTCCCTTTTCTGTTCCATTGGTCTCTATGTCTGTTTTTATGCTATTACAATACATTTTGGCTACTATAGTTTTAGAGTGTATTTTGAAGTTTGGTAGTGTGATATCTGCAGCTTTGTTCTTTTTGCTCAGGATTGCTTTGGTTCTTTGGAGTCTTTTGTGATTCCATACAAATCTTGGGATTTTTTTTTCTATTTCTGTAAAGAATGTTGTTGGTATTTTGATAGGGATTACATTGAACCTGTATATCTCTTTGGATTTTATGGACATTTAAAAAATATTAATTCTTCCAATCTGTGAGAATGAAATATCTTTCCAATTTTTGTGTGTCCTCTTCAATTTCTTACATCAGTGTTTTATAGTTTTCCTCGTAGAGATCTTTTACTTTATTGGCTAAATTGATTCCTAGGTTTTTGCTTTATTTTGTATAGCTCTTGTAATAAAAGGGATTGAATTCTTGATGTATTTTTCAGATTTTTTACTGTTAGCATATAGAAATGCTACTGATTTTTTTGTTGATTTTGTATCCTGTAAATTTACCAAATTCATTGTTCAATTCTAAGAGTTTTTTGGTAGAATCTTTAAGTTTTTCTAAATATAAGATCATATCATCTGTGAGCAAGGCTAATTTGACTCCTACCTTTCCAGTTTGCATGCCCTTTATTTCCTTATCTTGTCTGACTGCTCTGGCTGGGACTTCCAGGATTTTGTTGAGTAAAAGTGGTGAACGTGGGCATCCTTGTCTTGTTCCAGATGTTAGACAAAAGACTTTCAATTATTTTTCCATTTAGTGTTCTGTTAGTTGTGGTTTTGTTGTATATGGCCTTTGTTGTTTTGAGGTCTCTTCCTTGTTTGCTTTGTTTGTTTTTGTGTATGTGTGTATGTGTGTGTATTAGTCCATTCTCACACTTCTAATAAAGACATACCACAGATGGGGTAATTTACAAAGAAAAAGAGGTTTAATGAACTCACATTTCCATATGGCTGGGGAGGCCTCACAATCATTGCAGAAGGCAAAGGAGGAGCAGGGCATGTCTTACATGGCAGCAGGCAAGAGAGCATGTGCAGGGAACTGCTCTTTATAAAACCATCAAGTCTGATGAGATTTATTCACTACCATGAGAACAGCATAGGAAAAGCCCACCCCATGATTTAATTACATCCCACTGGGTCCCCCTGATGACACTTGGGGATTATGGGAGCTACAGTTCAAGTTGAGATTTGGGTGGGGACACTGCCAATCCATATCGTTCCACTCCTGGCTCCTCCCAAATCATTTTTGTCCTCACATTTCAAAACCAATCATGCCTTCCTGCAGTTCCCTAAAGTCTTAACTCATTTCAGCATTAACTCAAAAGTCCACAATCCAAAGTCTCATCTGAGTCAAGGCAAGCCCCGTCCACCCACGAGCCTGTAAAATCACATGCAAGTTAGTTACTTCCTAGATACAATGAGGGTGCAGGCATTGGGTAAATACAGCCATTCCAAATGGGAGAGACTGGCCAAAAAAGGGCTACAGGATCCATGCAAGTCTGAAGTCCAATAGGGCAGTTATTAAACCTTAAACTTCCAAAGTGATCTCCTTTGACTCCATGTCTCATGTCCAGGTCACATTGATGCAAGAAGTGGGCTCCCATGGCCTTGGGCAGCTCTGTCCCTGTGGCTTGGCATGGTATATCCCCCCTCCCAGCTGCTTTCATGGGTTGATGTTGAGTGTTTGCAGCTTTTCCAGGTGCATAGTGCAAGATCTTGATGGATCTAACATTCTGGGGTCTGGAGGATGATGGCCCTCTTCTCACAGCTCCACTAGGAAGTGCCCCAGTGGGGACTCTGTGTGGCAGCTCCAACCCCACATTTCCCTTCTGTACTGCTCTAGCAGAGGTTCTCTATGAGGGCCCCACCCCTGTAGCAAACTTCTGCCTGGACATCTAGGCATTTCTATACATCCACTGAAATCTAGCTAGAAGTTCCCAAACCTCAATTCATGACTTCTGTGCACCTGCAGGCTTAACATCACATTGAAGCTGCCAAGGTTTGGGGCTTGTATCCTCTGAAGCCGTGGCCTGAGCTGTACCTTGCCACCTTTTAGCCATGGCTAGAGCAGCTGGGATGCAGGGTACCAAGTCCCTAGGCTGCACATAGCAGGGGGGCCCTGGACCTGGTCCAGGAAACCATTTTTTCCCTTCTAGGCCTCTAGGCCTATGATGGGAGGGGCTGCCATAAAGGTCTCTGACATGTCCTGGAGACATTTTCCCCATTGTCTTGGTGATTGACATTCAACTCCTTGTTACTTATGGAAATTTCTGCAGCAGGCTTGAATTTCTTCCCAGAAAATGGGTTTTTATTTTCTATTGCATTGTCAGGCTGCAAATTTTCCAAACTATTATGCTGTACTTCCTCTTGAATTCTTTGATGCTTAGGAATTTCTTCTGCCAAATACCCTAAATCATCACTCTCAAGTTCGAAGTTTCACAGATCTCTAGTGCAGGGGCAAAATGCCACCAGTCTCTTTGCATAGCAAGAGTGACCTTTACTCCAGTTCCCAACAAGTTTCTTATCTTTATCTGAGACCACCTCAGCGTGGATCTTATTGTCCGTATCACTATATGCATATGAATCAAAGCCATTCAGCAGGACCCTAGGAAGTTCCAAACTTTCCTACATCTTCCTGTCTTCTGAGCCCTCCAAGTCTCTAGGAATTTCCAAACTTTCCCACATTTTAATCTTCTGAGCGCTCCAAACTGTTCCAATCTCTGCCTGTTACCCAGTTCCAAAGTTGCTTCCACATTTTTGGGTATCTTTACAGCAGCACCCCACTACCCAGTACCAATTTACTGTATTAGTTCATTCTCACACTGCCGATAAAGACATACCCAAGTCTGGGTAATTTATAAAAAAAAAAGAGGTTTTCTTTTTCCTTTCTTTTAAATGAATGAGTTTAATATCTTCAGATGTTTCTTTGTTACATTTTAGTGTCCATTTCTTTAAGTTTAAAGAATGCCCTTATAATTTTTTTGTAAGACAAGACTGGTATTGGGGAATTTCCTTAGCTTTTGTTTGTCTTGGAGACTCTTTATTTCTTCTTCATGTTTAAAGGTTAGCTTTGCTAGGTGTAGTATTCTTGGTGAGTAATTCTTTCTTTTTTCCCCTTGGCTTTGAATATAGCATCCCACTGTCTCCTGGCCTGCAGGGTTTCTGCTGAGAAACCTGCTGAAAGCCATATTTTGGTGTCATTGAATGTGATATATTTCTTTTTCTACTGTTTGAGTAATCCTTTATATTTGATTTTTGCTAATTTGATTATGATTTTTTTTCTTGAAGATTTCTTCTTTGGATTGAATTTGATTGATGATATCCAAGCTTCCTATACCTGAATGGTGGTGGTGTTTTCCAGATTTGGGAAATTTTCAGCCATTATTTTCTTAAATATTTTGCTCTCTCCTGTCCTTTGAAATTTACTATTATGCAGATGTTAGTTTGCTTAACGTTGTCTCACATTTGATGTGTCAACTTGACTGTCCCAAGGGATGTCCAGGTAGCTTGAAAACATTATTTCTGTGTATATGTGTGGGTGTTTTCAGAAGAAATTAGCATTTAAATTGAAGTGAGTGAGATCGACTTCACAAACATGGGTGGGCATCATCCATTTTATTGAAAGCCCATATAGATCAAAAGGTGGAGGAAGGGCAAATTTCTTATCTCTTCTATAGCTAAGACATCCATCTTCTCCTGCCCTAAACCATCAGCATTTCTGATTTTGAAGCCTTTGTCCTTGTACTGGGTCTTATGCTATTGGCTTCTCTGTGTCTCGGGTCTCTGTGATTTAACTGGATTACACCACCAGCTTTCCTTAGCCTCCAGTCTACAGACAGCAGATTATGGAATTTTTTAGCTTCCATAATTGCATGGACCAATCCCTCATAATAAATCTCTTCCCATTTCTCTCTCTATATCCTATAGGTTCTGTTTCTCTAGAGAATTTTGATTAATGCAGGAGTTTATTCCATTTACATTTAACTAATTATTATTGATAAGGACAGATTTACTAATTTGTTGACTGTTTTGTTTTTCTTGTAATTCTTTTATCCCTCTTTTTCTCTCTTGCTGTCATAGTGTATGTTCTGCCTTTTTTTTTTTTTTTTTTTGAGACAGGGTCTCACTTTGTCATCCTGGCTGGAGTGTGGCATTGGCATGATCATACTCACTGCAACCTTCAAGATCTGGGCTCAAGTGATTCTCTTGCCTCAGCCTCCACGGCAGCTAGGATAACAGGCATATGCCACCACACCTGGCTAATTTTTAATTTTAATTTTTATAGAGACAGAGTATCACTATGTTTTGCAGGCTGGTCTCAAACTCCTGGCTTGAAGTGTTCCTCCCACCTTTGCGTCCCAAAGTGGTGGGATTACAGGTGTGAGCCACTGTGCCCAGTTGTTGTTTTATTTTTCTCTTAATTGATAGGCTTTGATTCGTGTCTCTCTTTTCTTTTCTGTAACTTTTATAGATACTTTGTTTGGTATGCTTACATAAAATATGTTATAGTTTTGGCTGGCCATGGTGCTTTACACCTGTAATCTCAGCATTTTGGGAGGCCAAAGTGGGAGGAGTGCATGAGGTTAAGAGTTTGATACACCCATCTCTACAGAAAAGTAAGCCAGTGCAACGTAGTGAGACCTTGTCTCCACAAATATATATATATATTTTAAAAATAGCTGATCATGATCATGTGTGGCTGTTGTCTTAGCTGCTTGGGAGGCTGAGGAAGAATTGCTTGACTCCAGGAATTTGAGGCTGCAGTGACCTATGATGATGTCATTGATGCTATCGTACTATAGCCTGGGTGACAGAGCAAGAACCCATCTCTATTAAAATAGTTATATAGGCCAGGTGCTGTGGCTCATGCCTATAATCCCAGCACTTTGGGAGGCCAAGGTGGGTGGATCACTTGTGGTCAGGAGTTTGAGAACAGCCTGGCCAACATGGTGAAACCTGGTCTCTACTAATAATACAAAAATTATCCAGGCATGGTGGTACTTGCCTGTGATCCCAGCTACTCAGGAGGCTGAAGTAGGAGAATTGCTTGAATCTGGGAGGCAGAGGTCTCAGTGAGCCAAGATTGTGCCACTGCACTCTAGACTGGGCAACACAGCAAAACTCCATCTCCCACACGCCCCCAAAAATATATATACATATATACATATGTATATATAATGGTTTAACTGTATATTTTAAGACATTAACAACTCAGCATCATTTGCGTATAAAAACTGTACATTTTTGCCTCTTCACCTTTATGGCTCATTGTGTACTATTAGTGTCACAATTTACATCTATTTATATTGTGTATCCATTAATATAATGTAGTTATAGTTATTTTTAATTTTTATGCTATTATTAAAACTGTTTTTCCCATCACCATTACGATAGTATAATATTCTGATTTTGCCTATAGATTTATCTTTACCAATGAGTTTTATACTATCCTATGATCTCATGCTGCTGCTTAGTGTCCTTTCACTTTAATTTGAAGAACTTTTTTTAGCATTTCTTGTAAGGCAGGTCTTGTGATGAACTCCTCCAGCTTTTGTTTGCCTGGAAAAAGCTTTATGTCTCCTTTGTTTCTAAGGAGAGTTTTGCTAAGTATGGCATTTATAGTTGGCAGATTTTTTTTTCTTTCAGCACTTAAGTATATCATCTTACTCCCTTCTGTTCTGCAAGGTTTCTGCTGAAAATTCTGCTAATAGTTTTATGAAGATTCTCGTATACATGTCATTTTTCTCTTGATGCTTTCAAAATTTTCCTTGTCTTTAATTTTTGACAATTTGATTATAATTTGTCTCTGCTTGGGTCAGTTTGAGTTCATCTTACTTGATGTTCTTTATGTTTCCTGGATTTGGATGTCTATTTCTTTCTCTGGGTTTGGGATGTTTTCAGCCAATATTTCTTTGAATAATTGTTTTCCCCTTTCTCTTTGTCTTCTCCTTCTGGAACTCCTATACTATGTACAGTGGGCTGCTTTCTTGTATCCTTTAAGTTCCTTAAGCTATCTTCACTCCTTTTCGTTCTTTTCTCTTTTTGCTTCTCTCAGTCAGTGATTTCCAATAACCTGGCTTTTAGTTTGCTGATCCTTCCTTCTGCATCATCTAATGTTCTTTTGAAATCTCTGTATTGAATTTTTCAGTTTGGTTATTGTATCATCCAGCTGTATGATTTTTGTTTGGTACTTTAAATTATTTTCTATCTCTTTGTTGAAATTCTCATTGTGTTAAACCCTTGCTCTCCTAGCCTTGGCAAGCCTCTTTATGAGAATTTAAAAAAATTCTCCATCAGATTAATCATACACCTCTATTTCATTAGAGTTGGTTTCTGGAGATTTATCTTAACTTTTATTTGAAGCATGTTTCCTTGTTTTTTTCATTTTCTTTGACTCTCATGTTGGCTTCTGTGTATTAGATAAATCAGCCACCTTTTTCAGTGTATTAGTCCATTCTTTCACTGCTGTAAAGAAGTTCCTGAGACTGGGTAATTTATAAAGAAAAGAGGTTTAATTGGCTCATGGTTCTACCGACTGTGGAGAAAAATTAGCAGTTTCTGTTTCTGGAGAGACCTCAGGAAGTTTCCAATCATGGGGGAAAGCAAAGGGAGAGCAAGGTGTCTCATATGGCAGGAGCCAGGGGCAAGAGTAATTGAAGGGGGAGGTGCTGCATACTTTTAAACAGCCTGCTCTCATGAGAACTCACTATCTTGAGAACAGCATCAAGGGGATGGTGCTTAACCATTCATGAGAAATCCACCCCAACGATGCAACCACCTCCCACCAGTTCCCACCTTCAATATTGGGCACTATGATTTGACAGGAGATTTTTTTGGGGACACATATCCAAACCATATCACTGCATCATCACATACTGGCCTTATAGGGGAGATGACCCACATCAGCCTGACGAGTGATGCTCAGTACTTACTGAAGCTTTTTGCTCTCCCAAACCCACCGTATTTGTTCTTATCAACCCCCAGGAAACTAGAGCATGCTATGTCCTGTCAGTGGCCTACAACAGATGAGTTGCAAGCCACACTGTCAGGCAGCAGTTGGAAAAGTTAAGGTGGGGAGAGGCCAGATGGATAGTATTTCAACTCTTTCCAGGTAGAAGCTGAAGACTTCTGTTTTATTGCTGGAGCAATCCAGGGGGATGAGCCACAGAGTGCTTACATACTCATTCACACCCTTAAGAGAGTTAGCGATTGCCTTCCCCATAGTTCCTAAAGACAGGCTAGTTAGAAACCAACCTTTGGGCAGCAGCCAGAAAAGTTATTACATTAGATGTGTAGTCTAATTTCTTTGAGGAAGAAGTTGGGAGCTGGAATTTATTGTCTGTTTGCTCTGCATTGAGCCAGGAGGAAGTGCTACAAGAAGTGTGCGTGCATCCATTCTAAACTACCTCTTTTTTCTTTGTTGGTCAAGGGGACTAATGAATGCTAGGCTGCTAGCTCACAGAGACAGGTGAGTTAGGAGCCAGTTGCTCAGGCCTCAGCTGGAAAAGTTGGGGCACGAGATGTGACTTGCAAACTCATTCCTCTTCAGCTGGAATTTAGTAGTTCTCTCCTAATTGTATGGCACTGTGCTATGCATGGGGTTTATGGCAAGAGTGTGACTCAGCTTTTCCTATCTGTTTTGATATCAGTATCCTCTCAGTCATCCAATCTGCTAGAGTCTCTCAGTTAGTTTCTGTATATTTCACAGAGGAAATTGATCCATGTGTACTGTTTATTCAATATGTCTGTAGGTTGAGGGAAGTATGAAGCCACCTATTCTGCCACCTTGATGATGTCTCTCTCTCTCTCTCTCTCATTCTAATTTAACTATTGTAGTTTTTCAATGACATAATACCTGGAATTGGAGACATTCTCTACTCTTCTTTCAATACCTTTATTTTTCAGAATTTCCTGGCTATTCTTTTTTGATTATTTTTATATGAAATTTAGAAGCACTTTCTGAAATTCAAAAAATATTGTCTAGCTATTTTTATTGGGATAAAGTTAAAATTTAAAAATTAAAGAATATTAAACTATTTATAAACTTAAATTTTTCTTTCCAGGGACATGATATGTCTTTCCACATAATTGCCTCCTGTTTTGCATCCATCAGTGGCATTTTAAGGTTTTACTGATATCAAGCTAATATATTTCTTATTATATTTATTCCTGATGTTTGTTATTATTTTAAATTGTTGTTATTTTAAATTGGATATTTTTTCATTACATCTTCTAAATTGTTGTTTGAATATATAAAGCCTATTTATTTGTATATTAGTATTATACTGGTTGTCTTGCTGGTGTTTGAAATAGCTTTTTAGCTGATGCTCTTGCATTTTCTAGATTATCATTATTAGTAGATACTAAAATTGTTTATCTATTTTTTCCATTCCAATTTTTATACTGCTTACTCTTTCTGACATGTGTTTGCATCGGCTAATGTCTTCACAATAATGATTCCCCTCCATATGTTGCCATGATTTGCTCTCTTACTGGCTTTAAGTCTCTACTCAAATGTTATCTTAACAGAGACGATATTCCTGATCACTGTATATAAAATAACAATGTTACACCCTTTACTCCCATTTGTCTCATTCCATCTCTATTACCCTGCTTTATTTTTCGTCCATAGCTGTTTTTTCCATCTAGTATTTGTTTATGTATTTATTGGTTTTTTCTTTATACTGTAGTCTCTATGAAAGTATTGCTATCTTTTAGCAGCAGGAATAACTTGAAGTGTTAATCTAAATTTAGATATTAACAATACTTATCTACAACAAACATTTTAATTAACCTACTTATTCTACTAATAGCATCACTCAATTTTACTTTAAAAATGAGAGTTCTCTCTGACAAAAATTTGTTGGAGTAATTTTCTGTAGTAAATGGATAGAAAACTGCTAGCCCTATTTGGTTGGTGCCAGGTTTTGAAGTAATTTAATTGAGCTTGTTCTTAAGTTTAACCTGTCGATAATATGCAGGGAAGATTCTCTAGTATCTCAAATAAACAAAGATAAAATCAGTCCTCTCTTAAATAGCAAATGGACTCTCAGAGCAATAGCATTTACATTAATCTACAACTTAGTTATAAAGTGTGTTTCAAAAACAAATAAAAACAAAGTTATTCACCACCTACACACCTGAAGAATATTCAAAAGTAAATGACAAAGCAATATTTTTTATAATACTATATTTTGAAATGAGAAAACAAACTGCTTTTCAGGAAGGAGAGTTGATCTTTGATTTTTTTTTAAAATTCTATAATATTTTATTTCTTGTTCATTTTGCTTTGTTTTGTTGGTATTTTTTCTTATATATAATAGTTGTACATATTTTTGGGGCACATGTGATATTTTAACACATGTATACAATGTAAAATGACTAGATTAGGGTAATTGGGGTATCTATCACCGCAAACGTTTATTCTTTGTGTTGAACATATTACAATTCTTCTCTTCTAGCTATTTTGAAATATACAATATTGTTAAATATAAAATGCCTACTGTTCTATTGAATGCTAGAAACTAATCTATCTGTGTAAATGTACTCTTATACCTATGAACCAAATCAGTCTTTTATTTATTTTTATTTTAATTTTTTGAGTCGGAGTTTTGTTCTGTCACTCAGGCTGGAGTGCAGTGGTGCGATCTCAGCTCACTGCAACCTCCATCTCTCAGGTTCATTCGACTTTCCTGCCTCAGCCTCCCTAGCTGGGATTATAGGCATGCACCACCACGCCTGGCTAATTTTTGTATTTTTAGCAGAGGCAGGGTTTCACCATGTTGACCAGGCTGGTCTTGAACTCCTGACCTCAGGTGATCCGCCCACCATGGCCTCCCAAAGTGCTGCAATTATAGGCGTGAGCCACAGTGCCCAGTCTAAATTAGTCTTTTAGATGTCACTACTATTGGTTGATTTATTTTGATGTTACAACACAGATAAAATAACTTGAAAATTTCTTTCTTATTGAGCCATAACATAAATCTATAAACTAAATTCTTTAAAAAAATATATATAATTTAAATTATTAATTTAAAAATTATAAAAGGTTATTTTTCCTTTTGCTCATTATCATAAAACAAAATAATTTTTCAGTGTGCAATAAAGTGTTTTAATTGTGTATATAAATCTATGCTTTTATGCAAATACGTATATGTAAATGTAAGTATTTCATAGGAAAACTAGCTGTGAAATGTTTCATGTGCAAAAATTAAACACTATACATATTCTAGTTAAATCTCTTTGGAGTGGATACATCACAAGAGGGCTTTCTTTTTTTCTTTCTTTTTTTTTTTTTTTGAGGTGGAGTCTTGCTCTATCGCCCAGTCTGGAGTGCAGTGGCGCAATCTTGGCTCACTGCAAGCTCCACCACAAGAGTCCTTTCTTAAGACAGTTATTGAGGTAAGCAATTTTGAGACGCTTTCATTTAAATAAACCCATTGAAAGCATATTTGTCTGTGTACTCCCCTAAGATTACATTAAAATCATAGACAAGAAGTTACAGATAAAAATTCACAAGGAAAAATAGAATGAGAAGGAGACAACTTATTTATTAATGTTGCAATTGTTATTTTGGGCATTTTTGTTTTAAATTTAGAGTTGCCATACTTAGTGAGACTGGGAGACAAGCATTATTTATGGATGAATTTAAGCACTTGGAACTACCTGCAAAATGGAATAAGCTTCCACCTAAGAAAGAGTTTCCTTTTCCCTTTATTCCTCCGCAATTAATCAGAGATGGAATCTTCACTTATGGAAATGCTGTTACAGGGCATTTAATTAGTATTTGTGTTTGTGTGTGTATGTTATGGAGCATGGATTGGAGCTGGGGGTTTTGAGTGACCAGATGATCTTGTACATTTTTATCCCATTGAGTATCTGTGATTCAAAAACTTTACAATCCCTTAATTATTTACAAACCTAGTGAATTATATGTTGTTGTTATTTTAAAAATCTGAACTATCATCTTTATGATAATTGATAGCAACTAGGAAATTAAATTTAAGAAAAATTTTGAGTAACTACTACTTTTTATTATTTTGTCTCTTATAGAAGCAGTACAATTTGATGATTGTTTCAAATGAAAACAAGACACTTTCAAATAACTTACATAGATACTTGAATTGTGTTGGATTTAGTGCTGCAACTTTCAGTTTACTAGCAAATGCTTGTGCTGTACTTTTATTTTTTTATTTTTTGCAATTTTTTAAATTATACTTTAAGTTCTAGGGTACATGTGCACAACATGCAGGTTTGTTACATATGTATACATGTGCCATGCTGGTGTGCTGCACCCATTAACTCCTCGTTTAGTATTAGGTATATCTCCTAATGCTGTCCCTCCCCCTCCTCCCACCCCATGACAGGCCCCGGTGTGTGATGCTCCCCTTCCTGTGTCCAAGTGTTCTCATTGTTCAGTTCCCACCTATGAGTGAGAACATGCGGTATTTGGTTTTTTGTCCTTGCGATAGTTTGCTGAGAATGATGGTTTCCAGCTTCATCTATGTCCCTACAAAGGACATGAACTCATCATTTTTTGTATTCCATGGTGTATATGTGCCACATTTCCTTAATCCAGTCTATCATTGATGGAGATCTGGGTTGGCTCCAAGTCTTTGCTATTGTGAATAGTGCCGCAATAAACATATGTGTGCATGTGTCTTTATAGCAGCATGATTTATAATCCTTTGGGTATATACCCAGTAATGGGATGGCTGGGTCAAATAGTATCTCTAGTTCTAGATCCCTGAGGACTCGCCACACTGTCTTCCACAATGGTTGAACTAGTTTACAGTCCCACCAACAGTGTAAAAGTGTTCTTATTTCTCCACATCCTCTCCAGCACCTGTTGTTTCCTGACTTTTTAATGATGGCCATTCTAACTGGTGTGAGATGGTATCTCATTGTGGTTTTGATTTGCATTTCTCTGATGGCCAGTGATGATGAGCATTTTTGCATGTGTCTTTTGGCTGCATAAATGTCTTCTTTTGAGAAATGTCTGTTCATATCCTTCGCCCACTTGTTGATGGGGTTGTTTGTTTTTTTCTTGTAAATTTGTTTGAGCTCTTTGTAGATTCTGGATATTAGCCCTTTGTCAGATGAGTAGATTGCAAAAATTTTCTCCCATTCTGTAAGTTGCCTTTTCACTCTGATAGCAGTTTCTTTTACTGTGCAGAAGCTCTTTAGTTTAATTAGATCCCATTTGTCAATGTTGGCTTTTGTTGCCATTGCTTTTGGTGTTTTAGACATGAAGTCCTTGCCCATGCCTATGTCCTCAATGGTATTGCCTAGGTTTTCTTCTAGGGTTTTTATGGTTTTAGGTCTAACATTTAAGTCTTTATTCCATCTTGAATTAATTTTTGTATAAGGTGTAAGGAAGGGATCCAGTTTCAGCTTTCTGCATATGGCTAGCCAGTTTTCCCAGCACCATTTATTAAATAGGGAATCCTTTCCCCATTTCTTGTTTTTGTCAGGTTTGTCAAAGATCAGATGGTTGTAGATGTGTGATATTACTTCTGAGGGCTCTGTTCTGTTCCATTGATCTATATCTCTGTTTTGGTACCAGTGCCATGCTGTTTTGGTTACTGTAGCCTTGTAGTATAGCTCGAGGTCAGGTAGCGTGATGCCTCCAGCTTTGTTCTTTTGGCTTAGGATTGTCTTGGCAAAGTGGGCTCTTTTTTGGTTCCATATGAACTTTAAAGTAGTTTTTCCCAATTCTGTGAAGAAAGTCATTGGTACTTTGATGGGGATGGCATTGAATCTATAAATTACCTTGGATAGTATGGCCATTTTCACAATATTGATTCTTCCTATGCATGAGCATGGAATGTTCTTCCATTTGTTTGTGTCCTCTTTTATTTAGTTGAACAGTGGTTTGTAGTTCTCCTTGAAGAGGTGTGCTCTACTTTTAAATAGAAGGCACAAAATAAAAAAGAAAGTCAGTATTTTAAAAAGCTAGAAAATTAGCTAGGGTGATTTTCTGTTTAGAGTTGGTTAAACCTAGTTTGAATCCCAAGTTTGTTATTTTCCAGTTGTATTACTGTTAGCACGTTGTTTATCCTTTTTTCAGTCTCAGGTTCTTTTTCTGTAAAACGAAGAAATGAAGTAGAAGTAGAATCTACTGAAGGGCTTTTGTCAATATTTAATGAGATTAAGCGTGTGAAGGATTTACCGCATTGCCTTGTAAATGCTTAATTATCATTGGCTATTAATAATAGGATGATGTTAACATTGTAGACAGCCCCATGCATAACAGATGTGACCTATGATAAGTCATGTGACATACCTTAATAAAGGTCTAGAGCTAAGAACCATCCAGAAAATCTCATTCGATAGACTTTCTATGGAATTCTGTAAAAACATGTGGGTAACAATCAGTTTCTCACTTTTCCCAGGAAAATGCCAAACAGATTAAACACGTAAAGATAATGTTTACTATTTTGACATTGTCCTAGGGAGGCTAGGTAAGAGGCAGTGTCTGTTCTAGAAAACCTGTATTTCTATATCCATTCAGTTATGCAAGTAGCTATTTTTAGTTTACATCACTGTGCAGGGGTTTGGCTGGCATAACAAGATGCTGAAGTGTTTTAAATGCGTGAGCCTGGTATTCCTGTGTGACTAAGTGCATTGTTTACTAATGACATTAAGTGTAGGGTAGCTCATTTAAAAATTGGTGTATTGTATAAAATGAACCCGATTTAAAATAAGACCATGTATTTTATTTAATCCAAAAATTAATGTTCCTGAAGAAAATGCAAACCAATTTTAACAGTTACTATATAATTCTAATAAAAATATCTGGCAAAAATGATCAGCAATTACTTACTGTTAAGCCTATTCTACTTGTACTGAATGGAGAGAGATTTAAAAAAATTTTAATTTAAGGAATATGTAATAGTAGGAGCCCAGAATCATTATGTTCACAGAGAGTAATGGTTTATTAACTACAATTCATATACCCTGAGACTAGGTGTGATTTCCTTTTGAGCTTTGACATAAAAAAGCAACAAGCAGTGCTAGTTTGCTTCAAAAGAAAGTGACTTCTGTTGTAACTTGCTGCTGTAAAACATTTTTTTTTTCCAGTTAGGCAAAAAAAGTAGGAATAATCTAGCAAATGGTTTCAAAAGGAAAAAAAAAAAAACCCAGTACTTAGAGTTGTTAACGTTCAGCCTCACCTCAGACATCAAGTTTTCTGATTATATGTAATGCAAAAAGCATATTCATAGAAATAAAACAAAGAGAAGGGGGAAATCAATTATTTCTTCATATACCATGAGAATACCTTTTTAAGCTTGCAAGCTTAACTAATGACACACTCAGAAAGAGCATTCTTCAAAATGGGTATAAAAATGGCCTGATTTGAAAGACAATGTGTCTGGCATGCATACCCAGTAGGTATTCAGCAAACTCTTGAGATTTCATGTTAACATAAGGAAATATTGTACTGTTCCTTGTAGGCTAAATTTTTCTTTACCTTTTAAAATCAGTAGCCTAATAATATTTTGTTCAACTGTACCTGCATCTAAATTTGAAATTACTTTGCTGAAAATTATAGATGTACTGTTCTGAAGCCACTAACCTTTTCCTTTTCCTTCTCATCCCAGCCTCATCCAAATCTTTTATAATTAGTTTTTAGAATACACAGCATAAACATTAATAAAACTCACTTAGGCACAGCTGTTTTATTCTGGTGTCAGGAAAGGTGTCCACCTTTGTTATAATGTTGACAATTTGGTTTAACTTCTTCAGCCTCTTCAAAAAGGAAATGTTGGAATCGAATGTGATTACACTTGTGTTAGCCTGGTAATCTCTCTAAGGTGTGTGGCTTAATTTAATTTAACAACAAATTGTTGTGTGTATAGGGGAAGGGCATTTGGGACAGACTCTTGATGATTTTTTCACAAAAGTCAATGTAATATATATTTATAAACCTGTAACTTAAATTCTTAAATTTGTATATCTGAAAGGTTCATAAATTTTACATTCTCAGATCCTCACCTAATGATATAGTATTTTTCAGATTATATTTAAGTTTTTAATATGAAAAATTTCAAACACAAAAAAGTAGAAGAGTAAAATAAATCCCCACATATTTATCACCCAATTTTAACAGTTATTGAGACTTTCCCTAGATTGCTTCAACATTTTACTTTGTAGAAGTATTTTACGTAAACTTTTCTTTCTTTTTTTTTTTTTTTTGAAGAATAACAAATATAGGAAAAGTCCCATATACCATAAGAACATACCAGTATAAGCATCTACATCAAGAAGCAGAACATCAGCAAAACCCCAGGATTTCTAATGCCCCTTTTGGGGCTGTTAAAAACCTTAGACAAATGCCGGGTGCAGAGGCTCACACTGGTAATCCCAGCACTTTGGGAGGCCAAGGTGGATGGATCACGAGGCCAGGAGATCGAGACCATCCTGGCTAACACGGTGAAACCCCATCTCTACTAAAAACAAAAATAAAAAAAAATTAGCCGGGCATGGTGGCGGGTGCCTGTGGTCCCAGCTACTCGGGAGGCTGAGGCAGGAGAACCGGGAGGCGGAGCTTGCAGTGAGCAGAAATCGCACCACTGCACTCCAGCCTGGGCAACAGAGCGAGATTCCGTCTCAAAAAAAAAAAAAAAAAAAAAAAAAAACCTTAGACAAACTAAATTTAACAGACCTTCATTGAACAATGAATGATTCGTGAATCGGGCAGCCCCCAGAACCTTTTTTCGCTTCAGAGAGATTCCAGTGCTGTCATGTGTGGTCAAAGAAGATTTATGGCTAGAAAAAGGAAAGAAACATACAGAAAATAGAAGTAAGGTACAGAAACAGTCAGATTGGTTACAGATCAGAGTTTGCCTTATTTGAACCTAGCTTGAAGAGTTGACTACCTTTGATTGGCTGAAACTCGGTGATTGGCACAAGAATAGGTTACAGTCTGTTTACACGTGCAGTTAGGTTATAGAAACCTTTAAATGAAAGAGTCAGCTTTATGTTAAACTTAATTTAACAGGGCTCAGAAAACAATACATAAAAACATGGTACTTTTACATGCTGAACTAAAGCGGCAGCCTCAATGTCTCTATGACCTTGCCCCGACCTTCTGTCTCTCAATTTTCTCGTTCCCAAACCACAGGACGAAACCGTTCTCTGAAATTCTCTTATCTACCTAAAAACTGGACCCACCAAATAGGAACGCATTTGCCTTCGATCCCCTCCCTGAAATTTGATTAGACGGAGAAGAATAAAACTCATATTTCAGAGGAAGAGACTAAGCATTAAACAGCATACCTAGGGCCCACACAAACTTTGTCCCAAACTGTTATTTGTTCTCTGGTCCCATTCAATTTCCAAAGAGAATCACTTACTTAAAATTGTTTGAGCATTGGGCTCGTTCATTTCCCCTGAAAATCATTTACTACCTCTCCCAATTGCCTAAACTCTTCATTTCTGTCTGCCCTACGCAGAGTGTATGTAAGCCTCAACCATCTGGCCCTTCTTGGAGTCTCATCTTTGCAGGATTCCATGTCCATATGTATGTTAATAAATTTGTATGCCTTTTTCTTTTTAAAATCTGTCTATTGTCAGTAATTGTAACAGATCTTCAGTGGGTGGAGAAGAAGCTTTCTCTCCATCCTTACACCCCCTCACTATGTTACTCCATCCAGATCCCTCCATCACTATTCCCAACTTCAGGAGTAACCAGTATTATGACCTCTATCAAAGCAGATTAGTTTTACCTGTTTTGGAAATTTTATATAAATTAAATTATATAGTATATAATTTTGCATCTGTCTGGATTTGCTCAGCATTACGTTTATGAGACTCACTCAGCTGTAGTTTGTTCATTCTGTTGTAGTATAGTATTCAACTGAATGTATAGACCACCGTTTATCCATTTTAAATCTGTTGAACATTTGGGTTATTTCCTGTCTTTGGTATTAGAAATAGTGCTGCCATTAACATTCCTGTACATGTCTTTGGTGAAAATATGTATGCATTTCTGGTCTATATTCATTTGCTAAAGTATCTTACAGCAAGTTACAGACATTGTTATTTTATTCTTACACATGAGCATATTTTAGTTTGCATCCAAGAAGTATGACATTTTCTCACATAATCATAATTGCTTGTTACCATCTGATGCCTTGTCCTTTATTAATTAAAATGCATTGTTAAATGGAGAAATCTCTTTTCTTCAGTATAGCTTTTGAATATAGCAAGCTGAAAATATTGAAGTTGAAATACTCCTAAGCTGATAGTAGTTTTCTCTAGTTTTGATAGACAGGTCAAATAATCAGCAAGTATTTATTGAGCTCCTTTTTGGTGGATCAACTAAGTCATGTTCTTAGCTCTATTCACATTCCTCAATACACTGACAGACCAACTGGAATTTAAGAGGAGAAAACCATTCCTTTTGATAAATTGTTAGTCATACAATTGTTTATATTAGGTACTACAAAATAATAATTCAACTCATAAAGAAAATTGACTGTGGAGCATGTTTTAATAAAGACTGACTTTAATGAAGAGTGACTTAAGTGACATTTTTCCTGTAGTGAATGTTATAGCTATATGATTCCTGGCAAATATTTAGAATAATTAGATATTATATTACATAAGATATATATTATATAAATATAACAATCTTAATATAATTTAAGTATAAATTAGTTAATATGTTATTATAATTAATTAATTAATAATGAAAACATTTAAGGGGTTTTCTTATGCAGATCCTGCATTTGATTTTATTTTACAAACATAATATCAATTGTAAGAGGTGATTTTTTTTGCTTGGGAACTATGACGAATCAAATAATTTGAAATATCTTTGCTCGTATACTCTTGGTTTATGTTCTCAGATGGGACCACTCTTTTGTTAATAGAAAACAGTTTTTTGGCTCCAATTTTCTACGTAATTTTTTATTCCAAACACTGAAACTTGTCTCACAAACTTGGCCTTAAGTTCTGATTTTCCAGTGCACTAGCTCTGTGATCAAGATCAAGCAGCAACTTCTCTGAGGCCCAATTTCCTTATCTAAATCATATGGTGATAATTCCTTCCTCTGTTTTTTGCATATTTATTTATAAATGTTGTACTATATATTAAGAAGGTTCTTCTAGAGGCTCACAATATGTATAAGAATTCTTTTTTCTTTCTTTTTTTTTTTTTTTTTTTTTTTTTTTTTTTCACCCTGGCCCGAGTTGAAGGGCAAAATCATAGCCAAAGAATCCTCCCACCTCAGCCTCCAGAGTAGCTGTGACTGCAGGCACTACGCCTGGCTAGTTTAAACAATTTTTTTTTTTTTTTAAGATGCAGGGTCTCACTATGTTGCCCAGGCTTGTCAGCGTAAGAATTCTTAGTATGATACTTTAATAGCTACAGTTTTGAAAATCAAAAGAATAGCAAAACTACAGAAAGATTAGTCAAACTTTCTGCTTTTGGTTTGAATCTTTTTTCTTTGACTTTTGGTCACTCAAAATAACAAAAGCAATGACAACAACAACAGCTATGATTTACTGAAGCTCACTGTGTACCAAGTACTGTATTCATTATTTCATGTAAAATATTTATAATTTTCACAACAATGGTGTAAATGGTATAATGACAATAATTAATAATAATAACTTATACCTCTATTACAAATGAAGACACCAAGGCTTAGAGAAGATAAATAATTTTTTCATTGTCACATAGCTGGTAAATAGCAGAAGCAGTTTCAAATTCTTTTTCCTTTTCTTTGACTAGGTCAAGATTTCTTTTACACAAAGTGAATTCACTTTTCACTATTATCTTTGCAAATAGAATTATGAGCTCTATGATGTAGTTATGTTAAGTTTCAGTAAATTTTTAAAGAAATGCCAGTAAATAATGCTGTTTTACCAACAGCATTTTACCAACAGTGCCATTTCACTCCATGAGTAGTTTCAGATTGTAAAAAATTAATATTCTTCCTATTAATGTTTGTAAAGAGAGCCTAAAATTTAGAAAAATTTTATATTACATATAAAATGTGTATATTTTCAGGAAATTATTTTTACAAGGTAGTAGCTTTAAAATATAGCTACTACAAAATAACTAGTTAAATATTATCTAACTTGATTCATCTTTTATGATGCATTGGGGCATTAATTAGATGTACAGAAGGCATCAAGAACCTTGACTAACTGCCATGCCACATTTTATATGGAATTATCAATGTACAGGATCTTAGCATTCATTTTAAAGAAAGGTATCATTAACGGCTCTGATGCAAAATGTCTGCTTATGTAATGAGGTGTCATGTGATCTGCTTATTCAGAAATCACATTGTTATTTATCTATATTCTCATCAGTCTAATATCAAATTATATTTCATCCTTCCCAGTTTCTTAGATGCATTCAATATAAAGAATGAAGCAAAAAGTTTGGATGGAACAACGCATAATGCTTGAAAACAGTTGCCACTTTGCCTTATACATTATAATTATAGCTCTAGACTCTTTTCTGATTAAATATTGGGTTTATAGCTAGGCACAGTGGCACCAGTATCTAATCCCAGCTACTCAGGGGGCTGAGATGGGAAGTTCAAGACCAGCCTGGGCAACATAGCAAAAGTCCCTCAACAAAGAAACAAACAATAAACTGAAAATTACTTACTTCTTGTGTGTCCAATAAAATATTAGTATTCTAAACTCAATAAAGATTGCCATGTGGAATCCATATTATTTCTTGGAGGAACAATTAATGTTTTGTAGCCCTGCTTGTCTGCTCCCTTGCCACGGTCACTGCTTTCGAAGGTCCCCAAGAGGTTGGACTCTGTGTTGTGTGTGTGGTGCGAGGGATGTGTGTGTGACTATTTTTGTTTGTGGGAGGTAAGGGGTAGAATGGAGTGGGGGTGAGGGTGTGATAGTTAATTTTAAGTGGCTGTTAATTTTAACTTGACTGCATTAAGAAATACCTAGAGAACTGATGAAGCATTACTTCTGGGTGTGTCTGTGAGGGTGTTTCCAGAGGAGACTGGCACATGAATCAATGGACCAAGTCAGGAATATCTGCCCTCAGTGTGAGCAGATACCATCCAATTGGCTGGGGGCCTTGACAGAACAAACGGGATGAGAAAGAATTTCCTCTCCCTTTCTGCCCCTCTCTCTCTCTCTCCTGGAGCTTAAACACTCTCCCTCTCCTACCTCTGGACATTGAAGTTCCAGACTCCAGCATTGGGACTTCAGGCCTTACACCAGCACCCACTGGGTTCTCAGGTCTTTGGTCTCAGGCTGAGAAATATACTCTTGTTTTCCCTGATTGTGGTGCTTTAGAACTTGGGCTGAGCCATGTACCCAGCACCCCAGGGTCTCCAGCTTGCAGACAGCCTGTTGTGGGACTTCTCAATCTCCATAGTTGTGCGAGCCAATTCCCCTAATAAATCCTCTACCTATCTATCATCTGTCTATTTATTTAAACATGTATCATATTGGTTCTGTCTCTCTGGAAAACCCTGACTAATACAGAGTGTTTTTGTGGGAAAGAAGTGAGAGGAAAACAGAATACATCAAAGACAGGAACTTTCAAATTAGTGTTGCTAAGTGTACAGAGGTACTTCTTCTGAGGTAATACTTTCCCATCATCAGAAACTTGAAAGCCTGAAGACCTTTGCTCAATATATTGTGTAGGGGATTTGGATATTTGGATTTACTGTCAAGGCCACTTATACATGTAAGAATCTAGGAATTCATGATTCTAAATGATAGGAAACTACTTAGAGGTCTTTTGCTGGCAATTATGAATTAGATTAAGTTCAAAGAGGGAGAGGTTTTTATTTTTCTTCTTGCATGGCTGCAAGAGCAGTTTCAAACACATGATAATAACAGTGCTTTGTCTTACAAGATGAAAGTTTGATTCTACTCTCCATTCTCTATTATCAAGAGTAATTCAATTAAAATTTTATTTTAAGCCCATCTTCTATCAGAGCTTTGTCTTTGGTATGCTTGCATTCTAATATATCCTATATAAGTCATTCAAACTGGTGAGCATCTCATTTGGCAAAAAGAATGCAGTTGTGTTTTTCATAAACAGCAGTTTGGAAAACTGGGTACAGAGAACAAACTGTTCACTTAGCATTGCAGTTACTTTGTTCTATTTCTCTGTGATATGCTCTAATTTTATTACCATAAACAAATGATAGGCGTAGGGATAGAAAGTGGAGTACAGGCCATATCCTGAATTGGCTTTCAATTGTGACTTGTTCTGAATCCATTCGTACATTCAAGAATGGCTATTCTGAAATTAAATTTGCTTGGCATTTCTAGGCTATCATTTTCTTTTGTTTTATGGAGCTTATCTTCATTCTGTGGGATGATATAATTCAGGTCTAGTTGGTCACTCTGTCATTTCAGTTGGTGAAGCTTTTCCTCATTGAGATTGTATTATGTTTAGGAACTCATTTTCTCTTTAGCTATGGGATGAAATGTCTGTCATTAACATCAGTTTTTCCTCAATTTTCATCTTTGTGTGGCCTGCATCAGCATCACCTGGGGTCATTGTTATAATACAGATTTCAAACCAGACGTATGGAATAAAAAATGCAGAGATCTTGATTTTTAACAAATTTCCCAGGTAATTCTTATTTAACCTTTCAAACCTTGTTCTTCTAAATTATTACATATATTCTCCCATTTCACTAGTTTTTCAAAGAAAGGTCCACTACTTTTACATCAGCCTGGCTCCCTTCCCTCGGTCACAGGTTTTCCTTACTGAGGCAAGTCCCCTTGTTGCACCATAAATCTTTCCTCCTAGTCGCCAGGTCTAGAATCTAATGTCTCAAAAGAATAATTTGATGGTTACAATTATTGATCAACTTGGCTAGGCTATGGCACCCAATTGTTTGCTCAAACATTAATCTAGATACTAGTCTATAGAAGTATTTTGTAGATGTGCTGAAGATTTATAATCAGGTGACTTTCCGTAGATTGACCTAGATAATGTGAGTGTGCCTCATCCAATCAGTTGCCTTGAAAGCAAAACCTGAGGTTTCCCAGAGAAGAAGAAATTCTGCCTCACGATGGACATAGAAATCTTGGCTGGGTTTCTAGCCTGCCCTATGGATTTCAAATTTCAAACTTGACAGTCAGTCACTTAAGGTAAAGCAATTCCTTTTTATTTTTTTAAAATAGAGATTGGGTCTTTCTATGTTGCCCAGGTGGTCTCGAATTCCCTTTCTATGTTGCCCAGGCTGGTCTTGAACTCCTGGCTACAAGTGATCCTCCCTCCTTGGCCTCCCAAAGTGCTGGGATTACAGGTAAGCCATTGCACCCGTCTGTAAGGCAATTCCTTAAGCTCAATCTCTCTTTCTTTCTTTCACTAGAAAACCTTGGTTGGTACAAATACTTTCAGTTGCCCATGTGACGCTCTATTTAGGAGCTCGTATCCTCAAGAACTCCTTTGCAGGTCCCTCATTATGTGTTTATATAATCAATAGATGTGTCTTCTGCCTTGAATCTTATATTATTGGTTGCCTCCCCTCAGCTGGTCTCTAACACAAAGCCTTATAGAGAACAATGAATTCCTTCCAGTTCATCTAATTCCTAATTATTGTTTGCTACCTGTATTTCTTCACTCTGATCTCCGTTTAATAGATTGAGACCACCAAAGCTGTACATGTAGGAAATGGCATTATTCACGTGACTCTACCTTTATAATGAAGGTAGTATCCCCAGGACCTTAGTTATTTTAGAATACAGGTATTTCAGATCCTCTCTGCTCCCCACCCTTTTCCCTTGTCTTCTCTGATTTTCCCAAGCAGATCATTATGCCTTGACTCTGAGCACTGATTTATCAATATAAATATCCTTAGTGTGATCAAATAGTTATATTTTTATTATTTATTTGTATGTTTATTATTACCTTGTTCCATGTCAATGTATGTCTCAAGTTTTTAAAAAAATTAAGTGTAATGAGATGAGATAGTGAGATGAGAAAACATTTTATCTTAACAATTATTGGCCTTAGAATTCTTCGCACAGTGAGAAGAGTTTCAGGGTAAAAAGCTCATTTGTGATAAATTGTACTTTGTGGCAAGGGTTTGGCAGTTGTCAAAACCGTATGTTACAGTTGTAGGCAGTATTACATAGTGGCTCAAAGGACAGGCTCTAGAATCACACTGTATGGGTTCAAATCTCAGCTCTGCCACTAATTAGCTGTGTGAATGTGGAAGAATCACTAGATCTTCTAGTTTCCTCATCAGTAATAAAGACAATAATATTAACAGTTACTTCCTCAGGTTGTTGTGAAAAATAAATATGATAATACTTGTAAAACAACACAGTGTCTGAAGCACATGAGGTACTCAATAAATGTTAGCTATTATTTTTTTCATCATTAAAAGAGGGAAAGTTGCTCTGCACAAGACAGAGAAGAGAAGGGGAGAGGAAGGCAGGGATTCTGGAGAGTTGGGGAAAACCTGTAATTATATTACAATAGTAAAGTGGCAAAAGAGCATTCAAAAATAGTTCAGGCTTAATATTCTTTGGGAAATTGAATAGCTGAGATAGAAGCTATTTCCTTTCTCCTCCTTCAAAGTCTACTAAACTCGTGAATGCTTTATGCCATCTGTGCATGTGTATGTGTATATTGAAGAGAGTGTTGAGTTTCATATCTAGATTCAAGCTTTGTGTAATATTGTATACATGGCAGTGCAACCAGGATGGCAAAAGTGGTTCTGAGAACATAAACCCTTCAAGAATTTGTTGTAATTTTTGCAAGTGTTTTTATAGGTTAGAAATCAGACTGTAAACAGATATGGAGGGTCTTCAGGTGACTATAGGAATTCATCCACCTTGAGCAAGCTACCTGCTTTATAGCATCCTATCCTACAGGCTGTCGGTTTTCAAGCCCTGTGTGGTATATGGCCACCTAGTCAGTTGAAACCAGTTCCTGACAGATCCATTTATACATGAACCTGAGTGAACCTTCCTCATTGCCATGCTGAAGTTTCCATCCAAGGACCAGCTGTGGCTTCATTACCATAACATGTGACCTATGTGCTGGCATGATGACTCTTTGCACCTGTGCAAGTGGCACCCCTCCTCTCTATGCAATGATGCACCCTCTTCCCTCTCCATTGTCCCATAAAACCCTCCTGTCACTTCCCCTCAGAGAGACACTGCTTTGGAGAATAGTCCCAGTGCTCTCCTTACTTTTGACAACTAATAAAACTATTCATCAAAACCCATGTTCTTGTGACAAGTCACTTGTTACCTGGAGAAAGAACGTCGGTTCTTTTCGGGTAACAAGATCAAGCCAAGTTTGCTCAGTTCAGGACAGGTGACCCCCAGCTAATATCTTGGTTAAATTCATATTTTTAAAATTATTATTGTAAAAATAGGACATGCTCTTTGTAGTGCTCCATATTAGTCTTTGAAGGGCGTCATAATTTAGCAAAGACTAGCACTATAAGGTAGGTTACTACTGCAACAGTCACTAAAAAGTAATTTTAATATTTACTTGCATCTATAGACCAAACATGAGGATCAAACTTATATTCCTAAACTATACTTTCTAAAATACCTCTTTTTTTAAACTGTACTTTAAGTTCTGGGATACATGTGCAGAACGTGCCAAATAAGTATACATGTTCCATGGTGGTTTGCTGCACCCCTTATTGACCTTGTTATTTCTCTGAAGACTCTTAGGAAACTCCCAAAACCTTCCCAGAAACCTAGATCTCTGGATCACTTATCTCCCACTCCAAGGTCTTTGTTATGTGTTAGGTTGGTGCAAAAGTAATTGTGGTTTTTGTCATTACTTTCAATGGCAAGTAAGTAGAATAGCCTCTATAGCTAAGGACACTCTCCATTCTCTCATTCTTACACTTTTGCATCACAAAAGAACAGGTCCAGCAAGGAAGGAATCCTCATGAGAAAGTAGGAAGGGAGAATCCAAATGGGCAATGACAAAACTATCTTTAGTAGGAAAAGAGAAAAGGAGAGAAAAACAGAATACACTCTCACATAAAAAACCCTTTTTTTCCTGATCATATCAAAAAATGTAAAAGAAAAAGAATCACCTGGAATCTAATCACCTATGTCTTTTAAGTTTCTTGAGAGGGCCTGAGCTTCGTGCATTAACAGGGATTAATGTTAATCATTTTTTGATAGTATGTTAATATTAAATATATAATGTAAGCTATATTTTAAGATACTAAAATCTTAAAGGATACTAACGAAATTGGGCCATTAATATACTAAGAAGGATAGCATAAGAAAAAGCAATTACAGGACAATTTCTCTAATACACATATATCATATGTGAGATTATGCTAGCCTCATTAAATAATATAGGGATTATAACCTCTATTTCTATTCTCTGGAAGACTTGGATATGATTGGAATGACTTATTCCTTGAATGACTGGAAGTCTTCATTAGTGATGTTATTTGGGTCTGGAGTTTTCCATGTGGCAAGATGTTTCATTTCAGATTCAATTTCTTTCATAGCATAAGACTACACAAATCATTTTATTTCTGCCTAAATCAGTCTTATAATTTGTACTTTCTAGAAAATTTTCATACTCATCTAAATTTTCAAATGTTTTGGCATGGAGTTGTTTATAATATACTCATATGTTTTTGGAATCTGCGTTATCTTTAATAATTTCCTTAACTGCATGTCTTAACAGTAGCAATTTCTACTAGTTTATCGTTCTTATCTATTTAATTCTGGAATAGAAAGGGAGCAGAACTTAGGTAGTGTGATGCCTCCGGCTTTGTTCTTTTGGCTTAGGATTGACTTGGCAATGCGGGCTCTTTTTTGGTTCCATATGAACTTTAAAGTAGTTTTTTCCAATTCTGTGAAGAAAGTCATTGGTATCTTGATGGAGATGGCATTGAATCTATAAATTACCTTGGGCAGTATGGCCATTTTCATGATATTGATTCTTCCTATCCATGAGCATGGAATGTTCTTCCATTTGTTTGTGTCCTCTTTTATTTCGTTGAGCAGTGGTTTGTAGTTCTCCTTGAAGAGGTCCTTCACATCCCTTGTAAGTTGGATTCCTAGGTATTCTCTTTGAAGCAATTGTAAATGGGAATTCACTCATGAATTGGCTCTCTGTTTGTCTGTTATTGGTATATAAGAATGTTTGTGATTTTTGCACACTGATTTTGTATCCTGAGACTTTGCTGAATTGCTTATCAGATTAAGGAGATTTTGGGCTGAGATGATGGGGTTTTCTAAACATATAATCATGCCATCTGCAAACAGGGGCAATTTGACTTCCTCTTTTCCTAACTGAATACTCTATTTCTTTCTCCTGCCTGATTGCCCTGGACAGAACTTCCAACACTATGTTGAATAAGAGTGGTGAGAGAGGGCATCCCTGTCTTGTGCCAGTTTTCAAAGGGAATGCTTCCAGTTTTTGCTGGAGGCATCACGCTACCTGACTTCAAACTATACTACAAGGCTACTGTAACCAAAACAGCATGATACTGGTACCAAAACAGAGATCTAGACCAAGGGAACAGAACAGAGCCCTCAGAAGTAATACCACACATCTACAACCATCTGATCTTTGACAAACCTGACAAAAACAGAAATGGGGAAAGTATTCCCTATTTAATAAATGGTGCTGGGAATACTGGCTAGCCATATGTAGAAAGCTGAAACCGGATCCCTGTGCGAACAATGTTTCCTGATAAACACCCACAGACCTTAAGCCAGTTTCACCAGGTTTACAGAGCTTGTGCACAGAACATTTTGTGCCCCACAGAACATTTTTATGCCCTTCAGTTCACCTTTTGATGTAAAGAGCCAAATTTTACCTCATTTTAACATTAGAATTTCACCCTAAAATGAGCCTAAAATATATGTTACATATATGTTTACTCATTGCACACATGCTTGACTTTCTTTGTAAATATTCACAAACTTTCCCCAAGCCTGCTAAATATGCACCTTAGACAGACTGGAAGTTGTAAATGCCTCTTTTCCTGTCTTCTTCTTTGACCATACTTCCATTTTACATTGGAGGCTGTGTATTCCCATCTATAGATTTTTTAAAAAATAGAAAATAAAACTCTCCCATTTTCCTCCACAGATTTCATGGTCTTGTGTTAACATTTCAAATCTGGTTTGGACAGTGAGTGCATTGACACATAGTGTGTGGCAGAGGGGCCCCTGGCCAGTACTGGGTCATGTCTTAAGAGGAATGAGGGCTCCTAAAATCCTTGGAATCTCTGAAGTGATGTGTCGTTTATAAATATTTGACTATATAACAATCCCTGTTGATTGTTCATTTTAAGATGCTACTACTTGTGTTCTCCAGATCACATGTTGGTAAATGCTGCTTTAAATTTGTTAGGTTTTGATGTGGACTACAAAATCATTAAATTCTGGTTCTAGTAATTGCCAAGGATCTTGTATTAGAATAATCATCCTGCATATAACAATTATAAACTGTGGATTAGGTTAAAAATCCACACACTTGAAGTCGTGGAGTTTAATCAAAAGCAGGGAAAATAACAATAAGAACAACAACAGCACCTGAAAAAAACTTGATTCTTGAAAGGAGAGACTGCCCTGAGTGAGATTCACCTTGATACAGACTTTTCCCCAGGTACATTTCCTAAGTTGGTGCAGTGCAGGGCAGCTAGACTTGAATAAAGAGCCACAGAACTATTGGCTTGAGATGTCAGAGGATGGAGTTCAGGGCTACCAGAACAGCTTGAAAATAATAGGCATAAATCTCATAAACCGGAGTGCCACAGTGTGGAGAGCCCCCAAGTTTATATTGTAATCTCTCCTCAAATCCTTGGCCAGCCTTTGAACTGGGCATGCATGAGAAAGACTGTAAACAGTTAAGTGGATATCAAGTTGGAAACCTGAAAAAAGATGAGCAGAGATTTCAGCTGCTGCCCATCACAAGGGAGGGAGAGAGACAGTTTGGAGTTTGGGTCCTACCAAGTTACTTTATGCTAGAGCAACAAACTCAAAACTCTTCAGAGAAAGGTAACAAAATTCCGTGTCTAAAATTTGTCATTCACAATGTCCAATAGACAATAATATTTTTTCTAATCATGAAAAACAAAACAAACAAACAAAAAAAAACAAAAACGGGAAAATGTGACCTTATAGTTCAGGAAAAAAGAAAGTAACAAATGGAAACCGAACCTGAGATAGTACAAAGCTTTTTATGCTTTAATTAAAGGACAGAGATTCTCAGATTGGATAAAAAGCACAACTACATTCAGTCAACAATAGATGCACTTTAAATATAAAGACATAAATTGAAAGTAAGAAACTGTGGCTAGGTGCAGTGGCTCACGCCTGTAATCCAAGCAGTTTGGGAGGCCAAGGTGGGTGGATCACTTGAGCCCAGGAGTTTGAGACCAGCCTGTGCAACATAATGAGACTCCCATCTCTACAAAAAATAAACAAAAATAAGCCAGGTGTTACGGCCTGTGCCTGCAGTCCTAGTTACTCAGGAGACTGAGGTGGAAGGATCACTCGAACCTGGGAGGCTGAGGCTACAGTGATTCGAGATCCAACTGCTGCATTCCTGCCTGGGTGACAGAGCAGGATCCTATCTCAAAAATAAATAAATAAATAGAATTTTAAAAAAGAAAGTAAAAAGCTGGAAAAAAGTATACAACGGAAACAATAAATGTAAGAAATATTGGCATAGCTAGATTAATGTCAGACAAAGAAAACATCAAAAAAGTAATTATTAGAGATAAACAGAAATTTCTAGATAAAAGGTCAATTCAACCTAAGATACAATCATAAATATATATACCTAAAACAGAGACTCAAGATAAATGAAACAAAATCAAAGCCAAGGTAGAAATAGGCAATATCACAAACATAGATAGGGATTTTAATATAGAACTCTCAGAAATTGATAGAACAAATACAAAATCAGTAAGAATCCAGAGGATCCAAAAGACACTGTGTCCGGAATTGGTGGGTTCTTTGTCTCACTGAGTTCAAGAATGAAGCTGCGGACCCTCGTGGTGAGTGTTACAGTTCTTAAAGGTGGCGTGTCCGGAGTTTGTTCCTTCTGATGTTCAGATGTGTTCGGCGTTTCTTCCTTCTGGTGGGTTCGTGGTCTCGCTGGCTCAGGAGTGAAGTGGCAGACCTTGGTGGTGAGTGTTACAGCTCTTAAGGCGGCGCGTCTGGAGTTGTTCATTCCTCCCAGTGGGTTCGTGGTCTCGCTGGCTTCAGGAGTGAAGCTGCAGACCTTCATGGTGAGTGTTACAGCTCATAAAGGCAGTGTGGACCCAAAGAGTGAGCAGTAGCAAGATTTATTGCAAAGAGTGAAAGAACAAAGCTTCCACGGTGTGGAAGGGGACCTGAGCTGATTGCCACTGCTGGCTCAGGCAGCCTGCTTTTATTCTCTTATCTGCCCCACCCACATCCTGCTGATTGGTCCATTTTACAGAGGGCTTATTGGTCCATTTTGACAGGGTGCTGATTGGTGCGTTTACAATCCCGGAGCTAGACACAAAAGTTCTCCACATCCCCACTAGATTAGCTAGATACAGAGTGTCCACACAAAGGTTCTCCAAGTCCCCACCAGAGTAGCTACATACAGAGTGTCCATTGGTGCGTTGACAAACCCTGAGCTAGACACAGGGTGCTGATTGGTGTGTTTACAAACCTTGAGCTAGATACAGAGTGCTGATTGGTGTATTTACAATCCCTTAGCTAGACATAAAAGTTCTCCAAGTCCCCAGCAGACTCAGGAGCCCAGCTGGCTTCATCCAGTGGATCCTGCACCGGGACCACAGGTGGAGCTGCCTGCCAGTCCCGCACCAGGCACCTGCACTCCTCAGCCCTTGGGTGGTCGATGGGACTGGGCACCATGGAGCAGGGGGCGGTGCTCCTCGGGGCAGCGCTCGTCGGGGTGGCTCAGACTGCATAGGAGCCCATGGTGGGGGGGAGGGTCAGGCATGGTGGGCTGCAGGTCCTGAGCCCTGCTGCTCAGTGAAGCAGCTAAGGCCCAGCAAGAAGTTGAGCACAGCAGCTGTTGGCTCAGGTGCTAAGCCTCTCATGGCCCAGGGCCGGCAGGGCTGGCTGGCTGCTCTGAGTGCGGGCCTGCCAAGCCCCCACCCACCCAAAACTCGTGCTGGCCCGCAAGCACCGTGCACAGCCCCAGTTCCCGCCTGCGCCTCTCCCTCTACACCTCCCCGCAAGCTGAGGGAGCCGGCTCTGGCCTCGGCCAGCCCAAGAAGGGGCTCCCAGAGTGCAGCGGTGGGCTGAAGGGCTCCTGAAGTGCCACCATAGTGGGAGCCCAGGCAGAGGAGGCACTGAGAGCGAGCGAGGGCTGTGAGGGCTGCCAGCACACTGTCACCTCCCTGACATCATCTACACAGCAACTGGTAGAACTAATAAATGAATAGAGCAGTCACAAAGGATAAGTTCAATATATAAAAATTAATTGTATTTTTGTATTAATATAAACCATTTTTTAAAAAAGATTCAGTTTACAAAAGCACCAGAAAACATAAAATACTTAGGAACAAATTTAATAAAATATATGTAAGACCTCTATGCTGACAACTTAGGAAGCAGTGCTGGGAAAAAATAAAGACCTAAATAAATAGTTTAAAGACTCACTATTGTTAAAACTACAATTCTCCACAAATTATCTATAGATTTAATGCCTTCCCCATAAAAATCCTGTCTATTTTTAGGCACTGACAAATTGATTCTAAAATTGACATACAAAATCAAAAGATCTAGAATGACCAAAACAATTTTGTAAAAAATAAAACAGGTAGGGAATTTACATTACTTGGTTTAATAATCTACTTTAAAACCATAGTAGTCAAACCAATATAGTATTAGCATAATAACAGACATTATAAATCAAAATAGTCTAAAAATAGATACACATGTGTACAGTTAGTTGATTTTCAACAAAGATTCAGTAATGTGTGCTTACTCATTCAAGAATATTAAATCTTCTATAGAACGGGGATTGGGAATCTTTTTGTTAAAGGGCCACAGAGTAAATATTCAAGACTTGCTGGGTATACTGTCTCTGCTGCAACTACTATACTCAGCTCAGCCTTTGTAGTAGGAATGCAGCTATAGATAATATGTGCATGAATGGTTACAGGTGTGTTACAACAAAACATTATTTACAAAAACAGATAGTGAGCCTGCAGGTCATAGTTTGGTTATCTGTGCTATAGAACGTAGGAAAAACAAATACAGTGGATAAATGAAGCTAAATTTGGTAATAGCCGTATGTATCCATGGGTTCAATCAACTTTGGATTGAAAATATTAGGAAAAATACTGCATCTGTACTGAACATGTTCAGACATTTTTCCTTGTTATTATTCCCTAAACAATATAGCATAACAACTATTTACATAAGTAATCTAGAGATGATTTAAAGTACAGGGGAGGAAGTGTATAGGTTATATGCAAGTACTATGCCATTTTATATCTAGGATTTGTGTTTTGGGTTTTGGTATCTGCAGGAGTTTCTTAGATCCAATCTTCCACATGTACTGAGGGATGACAAAGGAAGTGGCTTGTGACACATGTTAACACAAATAAAGTAAGTGGACTGGAACATCTGTGTTTTGTTCATACCTAAAAGGATAGAAGAGCTCAGAAGGACCACATGGGTACTGAATATTCATAATTTGTCTGGAATTGGTTCCTTCCAGTGGGTTCTTGGTCTCGCTGATTTCAAGAATGAAGCCGTGGACCCTCGCATTGAGTGTTACAGCCCTTAAAGATGGTGTGTTCAGAGTTTGTTCCTTCAGATGTTCGTAGTCTTGCTGACTTCAGGAGTTAAGCTGCAGACCTTCACAGTGAGTGTTACAGCTCTTAAAGGTGGCACGTCTGGAGTCATTCATTCCTCCTGGTGGGCTCATAGTTTCGCTGACTTCAGGAGTGAAGCTGCAGACCTTCACAGTGAGTGTTAACAGCTCATAAAGTTAGTGCGGACCTAAAGAGTGAGCAGCAGCAAGATTTATTGCAAAGAGCAAAAGAACAAAGCTTCCACAGCATGGAAGGAGACCCGAGCGGGTTGCTGCTGCTGGCTCAGGTGGCCTGCTTTTATTTCCTTATTTGGCTCCACCCACATCCTGCTGATTGGTCCATTTTACAGAGTGCTGATTGGTCCATTTTACAGAGTGCTGATTGGTCCATTTTTACAGAGTGCTGATTGGTGCATTTACAAACCTTTAGCTAGGCACAGAATGCTGTGGTGCATTTACAATCCTGTAGCTAGACAGAAAAGTTCTCCATGTCTCCTACCTTATTAGGTAGACACAGAGTGCTGATTGGTGCATTTACAATCCTTTAGCTACCAGAAAAGTTCTCCAAGTCCCCTACCCAACGCAGAAGCCCAGCCGGCTTCACCTCTCAATCCCCCCTCTAAACAGGATACCCCAACTGCTGCTGGGAATTTGGCCAATGACCACTCTAGCTACTTCCTGCTGGATAGGGGCAAAGAAGGGGCCCTGCAGTTGTAGTGTCCTCCAGAGGGGAACTCTTTAGGCCAGTGGAAGGGCCCCTGGGTCAGTCCAGGGGTCCTCCATAGAAGTTGTTAGTTGAACTCATTTGGGGTTCCATTTGTAAGACCATCTGTAGCTTGATGGCCTCGATTCCAGAGGAAACAAATTTGACAACAAGGTAAAAAATAAAGGGCCCAAAGGTGAGTAATAGCAAGATGTCTGCCACAGGACTTAGAAAGGAGAGAAGCCATGATGCCCAACTCCAGAGGTTGGTATAATAGTTTGAAAGGCATTGTCTGATTTCAGAAGACTTTTCCTGTAAATGCCTGGTGGCACCTCCTACTATCCCTGATTGGTAAGTGTAAAAACAACACTCTTCCCCTAAGAAGGTGCAGAGTCCTCCTTTCTCAGCAGTGAGGAGGTCTAGGCCTCAGCGGTTTTGGAGCGTCACTGCTGACAAAGAGTCTATTTGGGATTGTAAAGTAAGGATAGATTTCGTTATTTCTTGCAAACTGTCTGAGAAATCCTTTGAGAGTGTGTGGTAGTAGGATAATGATGTAGATAAACTGGCTATTCCAGTTCCTGTAGCAGTAGCCATTCCTAACCTTGTAAGTAAGGGTATTCGTTGTATGGCTGTGTGCTGACGGACTTGAGCTTTGAGGGGTAATGATAAGGTCTGATTTCCTGGGGCAATGTTAATGTTGGCGCTTAGAAAGACTAAGGTGCAGGTGCCTGTCAAGTTAGTGGGGAGGCATATATAGGTCGATGTTCCACATAAGAATATACCTTGGCTGGGTAGACAGAACTGGTTGTGTATGTTAAAAAGGTGTGTGAATTTGTTGTTTTCATTTTCCCATACTCTTAGAGTACTTGCCAAGGTAGGTCCAGTGAATGGCTGGAAAGGGGTGTTGGGAGCCAACTGAGTGGCTCCCTGTATTCTATTTTCCCACTGGAGAAAAAACTGTTTTACTAGGAACCATTTGAGAGAGTGATTGAGAGGGGATGAGAAGGCATTCACTAGTGGTGGGGGCGCTGCTGCAGGGGGTCCAGGGGTGAATGGTCATGCAGTGAGTATGTTTGCTGTTACAAAACCTGGACTGTTTGTTAAGCAGGGAGGAGGTGATGATTTTTGGGGACCCTGAGAAGCAGGCAAGCCATCTGAATGGAGAAGTTTGGGTGACTCAGAAGTTACTATGATCAGTTGGGGTTTGAAGTTGTAGGGTGTAATTACCCTGATGGGGTAGTAGGTGCCCCAGGGGCAGGCCTGATAACAGGTTGCATTGGATGCGTAAAGGGGCTTGGAAAGTTAAGATGGTATTCGTAGTTACAGGGCCGTGTATGGGCTTTTCACTGCTTGTGTAATAGGTGAGGTTGGAAATGTAAGAACGTTAAAGTTGGATTGCACATCCTGTTAGAGTATTTTTGGTCCTATCAGAGATGGGGAAGTCGGCTAATGATTACATATTTAGAAGTCAGAAAGGGTCTTTTCCTTCCTAATGAGGATGGTAGGTTAAATTGGTAAAGATCCAGTTTTTTTGTGGGAATGGGAGTGGCAATGTAAGCAGAGGTTGATAGAGAGTTACAAAGCCAACAGTCATTTGCCAGGGAAGGACTGGACTGGTTTAACAGAGAGTGGGTTAAGTTGAGAGTCTTGTAGAGGTAATAAGGAGCTTGGGGAAGGGGAGGGGTGATTGTATGAAGTATCCAAGGAAGAAGGAGGGATAGATAGGCAAAGAGTAAATAGGAAGGTAAAGAGGGTACTCTGGAAGACGAGATCATTTTATCCAGGCTGAGTTAAAGGTAGGAGTAAACTGCTGTCACAAGGAAGGAAGATAGAAAGAAGGTTGATGTGATTAGGATTTTCATCCCGGCAGGAGCTACAGTATATAGTCCTATCACAAAGAGTATGGTTAGTATGCTGCTTAATAATATGATGAAATAGTAAAAGGATTCCATTAAAGGGGCAAGGAGAGGTGTTAAATATAAATATTATGTAGGTTTTCACTTATCTTTTTTAAGGAGTAAGGGATTTTTCTTCAGGATCAGTGGTAGGAGCCTTTTTGGTCTGGGATGGTTCCTTCCGAAATAGGAGATGCAAGTCCTCCAATGGTTCACAGGTGTATCGAGGCTGGTCTGGCTGATCTTGGGACTCCTGAACTAACAGTCCTGCAGGTTCCTTAGGGGATGTCCAAAATTTAACTCAGGTGTGGTGAATCCAAGATTCTACTCCTGCCACCTTAACTGCCATAGGGATAGAGAGGAATACTGAGTATGGCCCTTCCCACAAAGAGTCCATAGATGGGGAGGTAGAGGGGAGAGATTTGACCAACACTAGATCTCCTGGTTGAAGCAACTCTGTTCCCTTTTCTCTGTGACATCCTTCAGGTAGGTTTTTAAGGTTTTGTTGATATTTTGCCAAAGAAGTTATATCTTTGACCAAGTTGGCTATTCCCTGATCAAGTAGGAGGTCGTTTGTGAGAAAAGGTCATCCGTACATCATTTCATATGGACTGAGCTCTGTTTTCTGAGGAGAATTTCAGATTCTCAACAAGGCCATGGGCAAAAGAGTAGGCCATGGGAGATGAGTTTCTTGTGTTAGTTTCCTTGAGTGCCTCTTGAGTGTTTCACTTGCCTTCTCAACCTTCCCTGCGGATTGTGGCCTCCAGGCACATGAAGGTGATATTGTATCCCCAGAGCCCTGGAAATTCCCTGAGTTATCGTGGCTTTAAAAGCTGGACCATTGTCGCTCTGTAAGCTTTGAGGAAGCCCAAATCTAGGAATTATTTCATGAATTAGGGCTTTAATCACTTCCTGAGCCTTCTCTGTCTTGCAGGGGAAAGCTTCTAACCAATTTGTAAAGTTATCAACACAGACCAACAAGTATTGAAATCTCTTTGACTTAGGCATATGGGTGAAGTCTAACTGCCAGTCCTCACCAGGATAGTGACCTATTCTTTGTTCCCCCAAAGGGGCCTTATGATGGACGAAGGGAATGTTCCTTTGGCACACCTCACAGGCTTTGACTACCTGTTGGATGGTCTGGAGGAGATTTGGCCTTGTAAATAGGGATTTGGCCATTTGACGAGTGTTTTCAATACCCATATGAAAAGTTTGGTGGAGGGTTTTAAGTATTTTCCACTGGCTGGCTTCGAGTATAAGTACCTTTCCTTCTTCTGTCATTAACCACCCTGAGGAGAGAAAACTCTGCCCCCGTGAAAGTCCCCATTCTGTTTCAGTTGGGGAATACTGGGGCTTAAAATCTCTTGGAGGGGGTTGTTCCATACCAAGGGTCCTTCAGTAGGTATTTCTAATGGGAGGTTCTGCCTGGCAGCAGTTTTGGCTTCAGCATCTGCCCAAAGGTTTCCTTCTGCCTTTTCTCCTTCACCTTTCTGATGGCTTTGGCAGTGTAAGACTGCCACCTCCTTGGGTTTTTGCACTGCATGCAATAACTCCATAATTTCCTTGTGGTATTTATTGGGGGTTCCCCCCAAGGTTAGGAACTCCATTTCTTTCCATATTGCAGCATGGGCATGTAGGATTAGATAAGCATACTTGCTATCTGTATACACATTTATTCTTTTTCCCTTTCCCAGTTCTAAATCTTGGGTAAGTGCCACTAGTTCTACTAACTGGATGCTGGTCCCTGGGGGAAGAGGCTTACTTTCAAGTATGGCTATATCACTAACTATGGCATAACCTGCCCTTTGTATCCCATTCTCCACAAATGAACTTCCATCAGTATATAGGTTAAGGTCAGGATTTGCTAAGGGCACTTCTAAGAGATCATCTCGGGCAGCGTAAGTTGGGACTATAATTTGTTGGCAGTCATGCTCGATTGGTTCCCCATCCTCTGGGAGAAAAGTGGCAGGGTTGAGGGCCACACACATACGTATTTGAAGCACCAGTCCCTCAAGGAGTAGCTCCTGGTATCTAAGTAGGCAGTTGTCTGATAGCCATAAACTTCCTTTGACACCTAGTATGTCATTTACATCATGAGTAGTCCAGACAGTGACATCCTTTCCTTGTATTATTTTGGTAGCCTCTGACACTAAGACGGCCACCGCTGCAACTACCCTTAAACAGTGAGGCCTGCCTTTCGCTACTACATCAGTTTTCTTACTTAGGTTTGCCACTGGCTGTGGGGTTGTCCCATGAGTCTGAGTAAGGACTCCAAGAGCTATCCCTGCTCTCTCTGTGACGTATAAAGAGAAGTTTTGTCCTGTGGGAAGACTTAAAGCTGGAGCTTGTACTAGGGCCTGCTTTAAGGGTTTGAAGGCTGTTTCTGCCTCTGGTTCCCATTCTACTTGATGATTATTTGCCCTCTGAGTCTCCTTGATTAGAGTATAGAGGGGCCTGGCTATCTCACTGTATCCGAGGATCCGTAGTTGGCAAAAGCCGGTGATTCCAAGGAACCCTCGCAAGTGTTTTAATGTTTTAGGGTGAAGATAAGCCAGTATAGGCTGTATTGGTTCCTTGCTGAGGGCCCTGGTCCCTCTGGCTAAGATTAGGCCTAGATATTTGAACTGCTGCAGGCAAAGCTGGGCCTTCGACCTAGACGGCTAATTAGCTAAAAGGTGCAAGAGACCTAGAGTAGCCTGCTGGCATGAGGCTTCTGAACTGGTAGCCAAAAGTAAATCATCCACATACTGAAGGACCAGAGTGCCTGGACTTGAGAAGTGGCCTAGATCTTGGGCCAGTGCCTGACCAAGGAGATGAGGGCTATCCCTACACCCTTGGGGCGAGATGGTCCATGTAAGTTGGGACGTGTGGTCTGTGGGATCCTCAAAGTCAAAGAGAAACTGGGAGTCAGGGTGCAGGGGAATACAGAAGAAAGCATCCTTGAGGTCCAGAACAGTGAACCATTATGTTTTCTCTGGTATTTGAGAGAGCAGGATATAGGGGTTGGGTACAATTGGATATAGAGGAATTACTGCCTCATTGAGGAGTCTAAGATCTTGCACTAGTCTCCACTGACCGTTCAGTTTTTGTTCTCCTAGAATTGGGGTGTTGCAGGGACTGCTGCATTTCCTTACTAAGCCTTGAGCTTTTACATGTTTAACAATATCCTGTAATCCTCTATGAGCTTCAGGCCTTAAGGGATATTGCCTTTGATAAGGAAAAGTAGTGGGATCTTTTAGCCTGATTTAGACTGGGCAGGCATTTTTTGCCCCTCCAAATTGTCCTTCCAATGCCCAGACTTCAGGATTGGTTCCCTCTTTAAGTAGGGGACAACAAATGGGTAACTTGTTCCCCATATTCATGTAGATAATAGCTCCAGCTTTGGCTAATATATCCCTCCCTAAGAAGCATGTGAGACTTTCAGGCATAACAAGAAAAGTATGTGAAAAGAGCAAAGTCTCCCAATTACAACTAAGGAGGTGGGAGAAATACCTGGTTACAGGCTGTCCCAGGATTCCTCAGATGGTAACGGACCTTGAGGACAGTCATCCAGGACAGGAGATTAACACTGAGAAGGCCACACCATTGTCCAGAAGGAAGTCAATTTCCTGGCCCTCAATGGTTAAATGTACCCAGGGCTCAGTGATGGTGATGACATGAGCTGGTGCTTGCCCCAGGCACCCTCAGTCCTGTTGTTGGATCATCTGGTTGGGGGCTTCTGACCCAGAGAACCTTTGTCTCCTGGGGCAGTGCACCTTCCAGTGATTGCCTCAGTATAGCGGACATGGATGAGGCAGTGGCTTGTTTCTTATTGGACAATCTTTTTTAGAGTGTCCTTGTAAACCACACTGATAAAAAACCCTACCAGGTGATTGGCCTGCTCCATTTTCTGTCGTCTCTGAACCACCAAAGTTTGTTTGTCTGAGGGCCATGACTAAGGCTGTGGCCTTTCTCTGATCTCGCTTTTCCTTTTGGGCCTGCTCCTCTTGGTCCCTATTATAGAACACCAAGGTTGCTAGGTTTAATAATGCCTCCAGATTTTGTTCAGGGCCCAGGGCTTGCTTTTGGAGCTTTCTCCTGATATCTGCAGCTGATTGGGTAATAAACTTATCTTTAAAATCAATTGATCCTCGAGTGATTTGGGTGACAGTTAAGTATATTTTCTTAAGGCCTCCCGTAGCTACTCAAGGAAGGCAGAAGAATTTTCTTCCTTTCCCTGAGTTATGATGGACATCATTGCATAATTCAGGGGCTTTTTCCTAATTCTCCTTAGTCCTTCTAGAACACAGGTCAACAGATGTTTACGACTCCAGTCCCCATGATCTGAGTCGAGGTCTCAGTGGGGATCCATACTGGGGATGGCTTGCTGACTGGAAGGGAATTTGTCCCTTTCTTCAGCTGTCATTCTATCATTTACTTGACTAAGATACCAGGTATCTCCAAACTCCCAGGCTGCAGCTAAAGCCACATTCTTTTCATTAAAGGCCAGGGTTTGATCTGCCAATAGCATGACATCTCTCCAAGTGAGATTGAAGGTTTGCCCTAGACTCTGTAGGACATCTATGTGCCTATCAGGATCATCTGAAAACTTCCCCAGGTCTGCTTTGATCTGCTTTAAGTCAGAGAAGGAGAAAGGGACATGTACCTGGGTTGGGCCAAATTCCCCTCCCCCTAAAGCTTGAAGGGGAAATTACTAATAGCCTTGGGGTTTTTGTGGTCCTTTGGAGATTTCTTTGCTTATTTCCTTCTGGGCAGGGGAGAGTAGAGGAGACTTATCATAATAGGAAGGGGAGCTATAGGGAGGATAGGATATGGGGGTAAGCTGAGAGGTCCTCCTGGGGGATGTAAATTGCAAGCTTTGCCTGGTTGTGTATTCTCCTTCAATGAAAAGAAAGCTTGGACATAAGGTATTTCCCTCTATTTGCCTACCTTCTTACAGAAAAGGTCAAGCTGCAGGATAGTATTATAATTTATACTTCCCTCAGGTGGCCATTTTTCCCCATCAGAGAGAGAATATTGGGGCCAAGCCATAGTGCAGAAAAAAATGAGCTGCCCTTTTTTCAGGGTTTGTGGGTCAAATTGGTCTCAATGCCTTAGAATGCATTTCTCAAGGGTGAGCCTGTTGATGCCTGAGTGTTTCCCATCTGAAAGACAAAACTACCCGCGGTTTTGGTTTGTTTGTTTCTACCCCTGCCCAAGAACCTGCAACAGTCCCTGGACCCTGCTGATCAGAATAGTTGCGCTCACTGATGCAGCAGCAGAAACACCCCCTGCCCAAGAATCCACAACTGTCCCTGGACCCTGCTGATTGGAATAGTTGTGCTTACCGACGCAGCAGCAGAAACACTAATTTTCCTCCTAGACCACAAGGAGGACCAAGGAAGGTCGGATTTAGTGGCCCTTACTGATGCATTCTAGAAAACCTGCACCCTTGCCTGTCCTCCTAGACCACAAAGAGGACCAAGAAAAATCGGATTTAGTGGCCCTTACCGATACATTCTTGAAAACCTGTTAGAGTCCTAAGTGTTCTCCTGTTAATATTGGGACTTTACCCTTGTCCTATAAAGATGTTATGCCCCAAAAATGAAGTAGAGGGCCATACCCTGAGGGAGGGGAGGGATCTCCAGAGTTGGAAGAGTGATGTCTTTTGTCCTCAGTATGTGAATAGGAAGGATACAATTTCTGAGGCTCCCCATATCCTAGCTTCAAGAATAGCTTTTGTTAGGCCTGCTTGTCTGAGGAGGGATCCTAAAATTCCAGATAGTCCCCCCTACGACGGGGCTTTGGGCAAAAATTATGTCTTTCTGATTGGTGAGCCCGGGTGCCTAAGGAAGGTAACAGAGTCCTAGAGTTTATACTAGAACACATTCTTACAGGAGAAACTAGAAAAGCACCAGAGACAAGGAGTGGTTTTTAGAAGCAAGACTAGCCTTGGAGAAGGGAGGTGAGAGGAAGTTTGTATGACAGGCATTCGAACCCAGGAGTCAAGGGTCAGGACAGATAGTATAGATGGGCAAGTCTTGCTTGGGTAACATGACTTTGAGAGTTCCGCTCATGGCCACAGGGTCAGCCAACTTGTTGTTGGGACCCTGGAGCTGAATGGCTTTCCTCTTTGTCGACCCTCAGCTCAGCCTGGAATTACAGGAAAAGCAGAAGCTGGTTCCTGGCAAACCAATGCTCCCAACTCCAAAGAGTCAGGGTTTGTTAGAGAGCCCTTTCCCAGAAAGCCTGACACCCATGTCTTTAGTCCAGTGGCTGTGCTAGTCACTTTTAAGTGGCTGACAGGTCCTCGGTATTTGGCCCCTGAATTCTAAGGAAAAATAGGACAGAATAGCAAGCGAAAGGGGTCCGATGGTACTCACCACTTGGTGATAATCAAGTGTCCCATCTGGGGCACCAAAATGTGTCTGGAATTGGTTCCTTCTGGTGGGTTCTTGGTCTTGTTGACTTCAAGAATGAAGCCGCGGACCCTCGTGGTGAGTGTTACAGTTCTTAAAGATGGTGTGTTCAGAGTTTGTTCCTTCAGATATTCGTAGTCTCACTGACTTCAGGAGTGAGCTGCAGAACTTCACAGTGAGTGTTACAGCTCTTAAAGGTGGCATGTCCAGAGTTGTTCATTCCTCCTGGTGGATTTGTGGTATTGTTGACTTCAGGAGTGAAGCTGCAGGCCTTTGCAGTGAGTGTTACAGCTCTTAAAGGTGGTGCATCCAGGGTTGTTTTTTCCTCCTGATAGGTTTGTGGTCTCGCTGACTTCAGGAGTGAAGCTGCAGACCTTCACAGTGAGTGTTACAGCTCATAAAGGTAGTGTGGACCCAAAGAGTGAGCAGCAGCAATATTTATTGCAAAGAGCAAAAGAACAAAGCTTCCACAGCATGGAAGTGGACCCCAGAGGGTTGCCACTGCTGGCTCGGGTGGCCTGCTTTTATTCCCTTATTTGGCCCCACCTACATCCTGCTGATCAGTCCATTTTACAGAAAGCTGATTGGTCCATTTTACAGAGTGCTCACTGGTCCGTTTTACAGAGTGCTGATTGGTCATTTTTTACAGAGTGCTGATTGGTGTGTTTACAAACCTTTAGCTAGACACAGAGTGCTGATTGGTGCATTTACAATCCTTTAGCTAGCCAGAAAATTTCCCCAAGTCCCCTACCTAAGCCAGAAACCCAGCCAGCTTCACTTCTTAGTAACACACTAAATAAACAGGAGCCACATGAGTCTCCCAATATTCATGTGGATTTAAATAGGTCACTTATTGATGATGGCTCCTCTAGCCTCAGTGTTCTTACCCAATAACACAAGTTAAATTTGTAGCTGCTCATCACCTTAACTGGTGAACCACGACTGTGTCAGTTGTACTTTCCCCAAAGTCTCTCTGGCGTAACTGTGTATGTAGCTGGCTCTAGACACCTTCCATCTGCTGAGTCCTGTTTTTCAAATCTCAAACAAACCATCAGCTGGAAACTCTGATGTGGCAGAGAGATTGAGCTATAGGACATATAAATACAGTATAACCTAAGATTCAGGTAGTATGGTCCTTCCATTCTGTTTAAATCCATTCTAAGTGTATTAATATACTCACCTCTTTCTTTTTGTGTCTTTGTTTTATGCTTCTTCCTTAAGCCATGTATTTTGAGTACAACGTTAATTTAGTCTGTGGACATTTCTGTTTTTCTGACCTGGAAGGTGGCTTCACTGGTAGGGTATCTGGAGGCTATCATTACATCAAGGTAATTTCCTGCATGACATGTACCAGGCAATTAAATGGGAAAGAGAAAAGCCTTCTCAACAAATGATTCTGGAACGACTAGATAAACAAGTGGAAAAAATAAATTTTACTGCCTAAGTCTATACTGTTCCCCAAAATGAATTTCAGATAGATCATAGGTGGAAATGTAAAAGATAAGCATATAAAGCTTCTAGAATGTAATGTGGGAAAATATCTTTGTGAACTTGGGGAAAGCAAAGGTTCTTAAAAAGGATAAAAATTTACTAATCATAAAATAAAATAAGTTGAAATAATAAAAATTAAAAGTTTTGTTCATCAAAAGACACTTAAAAAATGAAAAGGCAAGTTACAGATGGAAAGAAAATGTTCAGAAAATATATCTGATAAAGGTATTACAGTAAGAATTTACAAAAATGTCTACAAACCAAAAAACACATAACCCAACATAAAAATGGGCAGAAGACTTGAACAGGCATTTCATAAAATAAGGTATATAAATGAATGGCCAATAACATCAAATATTATTAGTCATTAGGGAAATGCAAATTAAAATTGCAATGAGTTTTTTTTTCTTTTTTCTTTTTGTTTTTTAGAGATGGGGTCTCACTCTATTGCCTAGGCTAAAGTGCAGTGGTGTAATCTCAGCTCACTGCAACCTCTGCCTCCCAGGTTCCAGCAATTCTTGTGCCTCAGGCTTCTGAGTGGCTGAGACTACAGGCATGCACTACCATGCCTGGCTATTTTTTCTATTTTTAGTAGAGATGGGGTTTTGCCATGTTGGTCAGGCTGGTCTTGAACTCCTGACTTCAAGCAATCCACCCGCCTCAGCCTCCCAAAGTGCTGGGATTACAGGCGTGAGCCACTGTGCCTGGCACAATGAGATATTAATATATTTCAAACCCATAGAAAGGCAAAAATTAAATTTAATTTCGAAGTTTAATTTAATAAAATTAAAATAAACATAAAAGAGGCTACTTTTATGTGCTACTTGGATACAGACCTGACAAAGAAGAAAGTGCATAAAAAATGTCAGGCAGATCAGGCAGGAAAATACTATGGGTGATTTCTAGGTCTGTTACAAGAGAGCTTTATTTTATTTTATCTTTTATTTATTTTATTTTTTATTTTCATGGGTACATAGTATGTGTATATATTTATGGGGTGCATGAGATACTTTGATACAGGCATACAATGTGCAGTAATCACAATTGGGTAAATGGGGTATCTATCACCTGAAGCATTTATCCTTTCTTTGTGTTATGAACATTCCAGTTATACTCTTTTAGTTGGGTATATTTTAAAATATACCCAACAAAATTATAGTTGACTGTAGTCACCATATTGTGCTATCAAATACTAGATCTTACTCATTCTATTCATTCTAACTATATTTTTGTACTCTTTAACCCTGCCCACTCTCCCCTTCCCTGACTACCCTTCCCAGCCTCTGATAGTCATCATTCTACCATCTATCACCATGAGTTCAGTTTTGATTTTTAGCCCGCATTCATGAGTGAGAACATGTGAAGTTTGTTTTTCCTACAAATGGGTGAGAATATAAGAAGAAAGGACAAAGTGTGTTATTTCACTTAAGAAAATGTGGTACACATGCACAATGGAGTACAATTCAGTCATAACAAAGAATGAGATCCTGTCATTTGCAACAACATGTATGGAACTGGAGGACAATTTGTTACCAGAAAACTTTTAAGAGAAACCTACCTGGCCCCAGAAAAAGTGTGTACGTGGTATTAGGGAGAGACAAATATACGAATTGAAAGGAAATTTCTTAATACTATATTCTCTTAGACATATATCCCGTGCACAATCTGAAAACATCCTAGTAAGGTTCTCTTGAATAAACAATCTTATTAGGAAGGCAAAATTATTTTAGGAAGGAATAAGGATGAGAAAAAAGAGAGAAGGTACAAATTATAGTGTGTCAGGGCTCAAAACGGGACCAGGACTACTTTACATGTCAGTACAATATTTTTCAACTGGTCTGCCTTTGCTTGAGGGAGACTTCAATTCCCCCTTCCCCACTTTCCCAACCTTGGGGTGAATGCCCAATCTTAGCAGCCTTGGGAAGAAGTCTGGATTATTTAATCAAACACATTTACTTATGCGTCATTAACTTTGGAAGATGAGCTGAGAGAATAGTAAAGTGTGGAGATTTGCATGCTAATGAATTCACTTCAGGTGATGCCATAGATATTTATGATGGAAGAACATAAAAAAAAGGAAACGCTTCTGATTTTTTGGTGGGCAGAATGTTGTATAATGAACCTCTCAAAAATGTCAACATTTACCATAAGCTTCATCCATAGAAGGACTGTGAGCAAAAGAGATTAAAAAGAAAGAAGGAGGAGAAGTCAGACATACATTTGGAAATGTATCTTATGTAATTACTTTTTGATAAAAATAAGTACAGTATAGTGATTGAGATACAAAGGATATAGAAAGTCTTGCCTGTGTTGAAAAGAAACCCTATCTGTCTATAGTTTTTAAGAGCTCCTAGTGTGCATGAGTTGGAGGTCTTTGTTACTTAGAGAGGCTGAGAGGAAAGAGGAGGGAATCCAGGAGAATCCGAGTCTTCTATCTTTACTTCAACCAGAGAAGCTGCGCTTTTATCTATTTTCTCTCATTGTACTTGCATGTAAAATTGTGTTTGAAGATAGTTTCCATGGCTAAACATCATTTTTTAAAAAGCTACCTTCTTACACCTTTGCTGTCAAAGTAGGTTGTAAATTTACTGTGAGCAAAAAGAACTTCTCTTGAGAAGTGATTAGTATCTTGCTTTCACATGGGAGGCAAGTAAATACATAAGTAAAAGTAATACATAATGGGCAAACATCATCAACAGATGAGTTACCAAAGAACAAATATAGTTAATTTATGAAAACATCTTTAACTTTAATCAACAGAGAAATGCAAATTAAAACAAAATACTATTTTTTTCCTGTACCAAATTATCTGAGATTCTGAATAAAGGAGGTTTTAAAATGTTAATACCATGAAATACAATACATATAGTGTAATTTATGCAATGTACTCAAACATTTCAGAAAAAAAATTATATCTATATTCACAGAGAGAGAAAAAGAGATAAAGTGAAGGCAAATGTAATAAAATGCTAACATTCAGGGAATCAGGTGAAGGGTATTGGGGGAATTCTTTTTGTTATTCTTGTTTCTTTCATGTTACTCTTACATTGTGTCAATAAATACATTCTCCAAAAATAAGAAAAAGATGATATGGTATTATAGATATATATAGTTAAGAAAATGATTAAAGTCAGTGAGTAAGTACTAAGAAAAAAATAGAAAATATTGACTATCAGTGAGGATGCCATGAAAGAGTCAATGTTACATACTGCTAGTAGAAGTAGAAGTTGGGACAACCCTTTGAAAAACATTTGATGATGTATATTTGAATTCTTTGACAATGTTCATTTCATTTTATTTGATTCATTTCATTTATTTCATATTCATTTCATTTATCTGGAAATCTCCTAAGGAAATAACATAAAATAGCTTCCTGTACAAAACATGTCAAATCTAGCATTATTTATACAGCTGAAATATGTAAGGAACCTCATTATCTTTCAGTAATCAGATGGTTATATCTATTATGGTAGAGCCTTGTGATTGGGTATTATATAATAGTAAATATAATGACGAAGATGGTAGCTGCCATATGCTGACATATAGTTACTGTGTATCATGAGCTATACTATGTCCTTTTCAAGCCTATCTCGTGTAGTTCTCATAACAGTCTTCAAATTGACATTCATTAACAGTTTATTTTATTATGAAAAACATTGCAGGGTATTAAATGTAACATTTTAGGTAATGGTTATGTGCTAATTTTATACTAAAATATAATAAAATAAAAACTTTTTTTTTTTTGAGATGGAGTCTCACTCTGTGGTCCAGGTTGGAGTGCAGGGGCATGATCTCGGCTCACTGCAACCTCTGCCTCCTGGGTTCAAGTGATTCTCCTGCCTCAGCCTCCCGAGTAGCTGGGATTACAGGTGCATGCCACCATACCCGGCTAATTTTTTTTTTTTTTTAATATTTTTGGTAGAGACGGGGTTTCACCATGTTGGCCAGGCTGGTCTCGAACTGACCTCAAGTGATCCACCCACTTTGGCCTCACAAAGTAAACATTTAAAAAGGAAAAGCTGTAGTAGAAATGATTTTAGTAGAAGTCTAGACATAGTCTTTATTTAAAATACCATAAAGTTGAAAACATTTTTAAAAGTATCAGCAGGTTAATTAAGAAATGTGTAGTTGGTGTTTATATTTAATCCTAATTGATTTCTGAAGACAAAAAATTACTATATTTTTATAACAACAGCAACATACATTATAATAATTGGTCTGAGAATATTTGATGCCTAGAAATGCTTAAATAGTAGATTTTCTCTGTTTGTATCTGCATTGTACTATAATCAATATAAACACATAATTTGAAAGACTTGTTTCTGATAAAACAAAAACAAAGTAAATGTAAATTATGGTATAGTATAAATGTAGTAGAAAAATGTGGTATAAAAAAAGATCATGTTCCCAGAATTTTAAAGAATATACATTTTTAGATGTAAAAGTTAATAAATTACATTTTAAAAGAAATTTTAACTTAAAAAACCTACAGTTGTGTTATAGATACATTAAATATATTACGTGAGAACTGGAATTTTTCAATGGGATAATGATATTGGCTATTACAATAATGCAAATGTTGAGTGAAATATCTTCTGATTTGAAATCGAGACTAAGTGTCATAATGAACATAACATAGAAATGAAAATATCTTTTCCAAATATATTTCATTAAAATTAAGCCCACAAGTATAATACATTTTCTAATTCTTTGTTGCCAAGAATCATGGATAGATTCAGAAAATAGTTTTAAATATTTTATAGAGCTACTAGGTATTTTATATCTTCTGCCCAAATTCTAAGTAGATTTAGGCTAATTTTTATTACATACCATAAAGTTAAAAACAAAAGGTAAAGAATGTAACCAACTGATGTCAATAAATAGAAAACCTAGCACGGATGTTCATAAAGGTGTACTGTTGAAATTATCCATCCCAACATCTTCACTCTCTGCATGAAAATTTGAGATCCCAAAAGATTAATGTTTTACAGTGCACCCCTTTGACTACAAAGTGGTGTCTTCATGAACAGTCAAATCTTTATCAAAGGTACATCATTAACATTGTATCTATTACCCAGATTCTCTTTCCTAAGAGAAAACAGTGGATGATTAGGAGAAAAGGATATGGTATCCATACTTCCTAGTTTTTATGAGACACTTCTTTTTATACCTACTATCTTGGTGTAATTATTGACAGCTCTGTCTTTCCTACTCAAATCTATCAATCTTGGTTTGGACACCCCAAGGTATTGGGTGTATTGAGTTTTTAATTTGGTTAAACTATGCTGATGGGGTAAAGTGGAGCAGAAATGGGAAAAGGTGGAGTGGCTGTTTTCTTTTGCTTACATTCTTCCAGCTAATCCAAGAAATTTTTTACAGACAGAGTCTCACTGGGTCACCCAGGCTGGAGAGCTGTGGCAGGTCCTCACTGCAGGAGCTCACTGCAGCCTCCAACTCCTGGTCTCAAGCAATCCTCTTGCTTCAGCCTCCACAGCTGAGGATTATAGGTGTGTGCCTCTGCAGTGAGCTCCAAGAGACATTTGGAAAGAGAATGATTGAACAGCTTTCCAGGATTGCATAAAGTTAGAAGCCCACTGTTTTATCACATTAATTTTTATTTCAATTGAACAATTGTGTGTTGTACTGCATACTTGACAGACTTGGGTTAAGGTCTCATTCCATTGATCAGGTTGGAGTGCAGTGCAGTGGCACCATCATGGCTTAAGCAATCCTCTTGCCTCAGCCTCTTAAGTAGCTGGGACTACAGGTGAGCTGGCTAATTAAAAGAAAAATTTTTTTTTTTTGTAGCAACAAGGTCTCACCATGTTTCCTAGGGTTAGGTTAATCTTGTTGTAAGCCAGTGTTTGGCTTTCCAGCTCAAGAACACTCATAATTGGACATATACTTATTCTGAGACTGTTAATGTATTTTAGTATTTTGCTTCTATCTTCTTTTCATTATAAGCTATGAACTTAGAAGATCTGGTGAGGCATTGAGGAAAAAAGAAGTAAAAAAAATCAAGAAATGACTTTCTGCTGGGAAGCAATAATTTAAATTACTGTGTTTAAGTTACTGTTTAGAAGGGGAGGTACAAATAAATTGGCACATGCAAATTATATGCAAATACATTTGGTCTTCTCAATTTATGGTCCCATAATTTGAATTAAAATGTTCTTTTAAAGACGATTATGTAGTCCTAATGTTCTGTAACAGCAAACCAAAATTTAGATTCCGTAAGGAGAAGCTTAGCATTATAAACAAGCTTCCATACTTGGGATTTTGTTAAAACTTGCACTAAACAAGTCGTTTGTTATGTAGTTGATATGTCAAATGTTTGTGTTTTGATGATAAACTCAATGCAATTTTTGGTGTTAAATTGGTGTTTCATGGTGGTCATAGTAATGAGTCATAGTTTCTGAGTAGACTTAACTTTTACTTTCATTTTGGCAAACAAATGGTTATAGATTCACAGTTATGTGAATAGATTGTTCCCATGCTAAGTGCAAAGGGAGTAATACTTGAAGAAAATCTTTGCCTAATTTATATATGTAATATTTTATACATATCTAATATATATAAAAAACCCATCAAGGCTGGATGAATATCAAAAAATTCTTCTGACTTACACTTTGTTAAAATATACATAAATTTATCAGCAGCTTCCATCTTCTTCCTCTACCCCTTCAATAAAAGGGGTATTGAAGGGCTTATATTCAACTGGCTTCTGTTTCCTAAAGAGAAGTGTATATTGTAAAGAAATGAAATTGGTTGTTGTTCATTTCTCTATTGAGAAAACAAACTTGAGGCCACAACTGAAGTGAATTAATGCTGTTATTATTGTGGAGCTTGCATTACTTATTGTTATGTCTGAGTGAGGAAAGTGGGAAGCAATGCCTTTCACAAAATGATAAAAGTGAAATGTGACTATATGTAAAAAAAGAATAGGCTGAAGGGCAAACCAAAAAAAAAAAAAAAAAATCACGAAGATTCGTTCATTTATACGACTTACTGTAGCTGACAATTTGTAATGGGTATTGGCATTAGTATGTGCAATTACTTATTTACTTCCACCAAACTGAAACTGTTCCCCCCACAGGAAGGTTTAGAGGAAGGTGTTTCAGCGTGGGGGGGTGGAAGTGGGGAAAAAAAGACAAAAGAGCTTATCCTGAATCTATTAGCTATAATGAACAGGTACTAAGAAGCAGACACTGCCACATAACATAAATTACAATCTAAATGAGATATCCATATTTACATAAGCAGTTCCTTAGGCACTCTAAGCTAAGTTCATGGGAGGAAAGTCTTCCAAATGCCATTCATACCACCAGGGATAATTGCAGGACTAGAAAGAAGCATCCATGCCATTGCTGGGGAAACAGAGAGTGGGGTTTTAATTTTCAGTTTGACTTACATGCTGTTGTCATATCATGGAGACTACAGTTGCAGTTTTACAGCATGGTTTTTCTTGGCTTATTTTAGAATCACAGAAAGAGTAAGCTTGCAAATCTTTTAATAAGGCAATTACATTCAGACAAAGATTAGATCTCAGTGGCACAATAGATTTTTGCTATATTATTCAGTATCTTTTTGATATTCCACTGTCACTAGACAAAGCTGTGAATAGTAATGTGACAAGTCTATTCAGAAGACAACAATGAGGGTTTCCTTAATTGTGTTCACTTGTATGCCACACAAACCCTCACTTAATTTTTTTTTGCCTGTTTTGAAAAAGCAGAAAGAAAATACCATTTAGAGTCAGAAAAAACACTGTTGAATCTATCTTTGAAATCTGCATTTTGTATTTGTAAGATTAAAATGTTGAGATAGTCAATCATTTAATTTTTTATTTGGTAAAAATATCTAATGATTCAAAATGTCAGTCTTAATATAGAAATGAATTACTTGGTATAAAAAGAACAAAAATCCATAAGAATCTAAAGACTTGTTTCAAAATAAGTGCTTTGGATGATGTGGGATATGGAAATGGAAAATCCATGTGTTAGTTTCTAATGGTTGCTGATGAAAAGAAACTTAAAACGAATATAATTATTTTATTTATTTTCTTAAAGGCTTGTCCTTCCCCCTCACAACTTAAAATTCCATAAAATATATTACTATAGAAATATAAGATATATGGTTATGTTTAGAAAATGCAATTTTACATTAATATATCAGTTTATTTGTGAGAAGGAAATCATATTTATATGAGCTAGCATTTTGTTGATTTTATAAATTAATAGTCATATATTAATTTTAAAAAATTGGATATAATGGCACCTATTTTAATTGTCCCAAGTTGAAATTCATTGGCTAAAACTTCATTTAACTTACAGTTCATAGTTTGAAACTAATGAGTTTATAGAGGTAATTATCCTTAAATGCTAACTCAAGCAGGACAAATGGAGACTGATCTAATGAAGAAAGAATTGGGTTCTAATCTTGATCCTACAAGGAAATTTTACATCTTGGTTTCATTTAATCTTTTTGTATCTATTTCCTCAAGAGTAAAACGGAAAATGTCTGATATGAGAATAGAATAGAAAACTAATAAGAAAATTCCTGCAAATATAAAAGCGCTACACTAAGGCCCTATAATATCAGGATAGATATAGAAGATCCAGGAAGGTCCTATATTCACAAATTTGGGAGATTCACCTACTGAATCATGGAAATAAATAAGAAGGACTATAAGATTGTAACCAATGGTTACTCTCAAAGAAACAGAAATAAACAAATGACTCTAAAATTTTCTAATGTCTTAGAAAATAATTGTTAAATTTATGTGATGAAATAGAACTTAATTATTCTGAGCAGCATTTACCATTTTTAAACACTTAAAAAAAGTTAATTTGATATTACTAGCAGAAGTGATCAATAAAACTTTCTGCTCACTGAAAAGCACTGCAAGGCATTTTGGTGTTTTTGCATAAAAATTAAAGAGAATACTTAGAGCAAATGTAATAAGTAAGATATGAATTAACTTCTTCTAATTAATTGAGATGTTTGCACAAACACTAATTGCAATGATTAGATGTCCTGAGAACTATATACCTTGATATTGCTACAGAAATCTGCCCTTCTATGTGTTTACCAACAGTTTGTCATTTTAATGAGCTTGTCCAATAGAGCTGAGATCACAATACTAGACTTGCATCTGGTGCTTCCAAAAGTTATTAAGAAAATAAAAACAATACTTTATGATTGTTAATTATGTGGGCAAATTAATATTCACAATCCTGGAAACCCAAATATTGAGTTTTTAAAAAGTGTTTCCCTAATGAAATTCAGGTCATCCAAAACAGTCCCTCACAAGATCTAAGTTTATCTTGCTGGTGTTCTTAATACAGATTTGTCATGGACATTAAAATCCCACACAAAATGTTTGATACTTATTGTGGAAAATCTTAAATGTAATTTTTCAGCATTATATTCTACCTCTACAGATTGTAATGAATGAATAAATTCTTTATTGACTTTGGCTCAAGTGGCAAGGCTATGTGACTCAGGGAATAACCAAGTGTTGGCAGAACAAAAGTGAAAAATCAATAGCAATTGATTATTTAAACTTGGAATTTGAGGGTACTCAGGCAGGATTTATTCTAAGCCAAGCCCCAGTAGGAACACTCTTTGAATCTATCTGATTTGTAAACTGTCTCCAATACTTCTTCCTATATAGTTAATTTGCAATCAGAATTGCTGTTTTTAAACTGGGGCATCTAATGTGTTGGTGAATGTTATATAGTTCCTGTAATTTATTTATTTTTGTTCATATATGTGTCAGTGTCTACCTATGTCCCATTACTTTTTTTCTTTTTGACTTCTGACCCTTCTCTTGAGATGTTTCTTCTTTATATTGTTTTATTTCAGAAACTGCTGAATTCCTTCAGGACTCCAGTACCCCTGTAGTGTTGTCATATTGAATTGTCGGGGGTGGGGTGTTACCCATCTGATCTCAGCCAAATCAGGATGGGACATCATTCAACTGAAAGCCAAGAGGGACACAATTGGAAAACAGTGCACCATGCTTTTTGTATATTGCACCTGTCTCTTGGGTGGTATGCTAAAAGTGGCAGCACTTTCAGAAAGAGAAAAGCTGGCAGATGTTGGCAGTGATTAAAGGGATGATTAAAAACTGGCACACTCTCTCCTTGAAAGTGTGTCTGTGTTTATTCAACTACACTTAGAACTTGGCAGGTCTTGGAGATCTGGCCAGACTGGCAAAGCTCTGGCAGGACCACTGTTACTCATAGTTTCTTCTTCCAAGATACTAGGATCAGATACTAAGCAATTAAATTTACCAAAATAATATATAATGTCATTAATATAATTTTTGTATGAACTAAGTAGAATATAAGGAAGTTACTTTCACAATATGGTTATTGAATATTACAAACACTAATACTTAAAATTAGAGATGTAGAATTCTGTGATACCATTAATCATACGTTTGTAAATATTTGGGTGTTTGCATGGAAACAATTTTTGTGTATAAAGTAATTTAAAATTGAAAGTGCACAAGTAAAATATTTGGCTTCTTACAATCATGATTATACTTTTTTTCTAGGAGAATCTGCCATTAATATAGCCATTATAGAGATTTTCAACACAATTATCCATGAGACACTTTGTTAAGGCAAATGAGAAACAAGCTATATACTGACCCTTCTGAAAACATAAAATGAAATGGCTTACAAAAGTTTGCAAGAATGATTCATCAATAGATAGTTTTGGGTTTTCGATTATTATTGGGAGTATAAAGGCACATAAAGCAAACTCTTTATGTGAATTTGTGAATCACTAATAATAAATTAGAAGTTGATGAGTCACTTTACAAATAGCTAATTGAGGAGAAAGAATATATTATTGCCACATATGTGATTGCCAGTGAAAAATATAGACTGATATTGAATGCAAAGGGATCTTTGAATTCAACCTTTCTTCCAATTTTTGAATTCTTTATCCAACATCCTTGATAAATAGTCATTTAATATTTTTGCTGTCAGCTATGTTTTTTTTTTTTTGCCACCTCCAGGCATGAAACCCATTGGATTTCTCTATTGCCAACACATTTCTATGCCTTTGGCCTACTGTTTCTCCTGTCTGGACTTCTTTCCTCCCCTGCAATTTCCAAAATATTATTTGCCTGGTAATATGAAATGCTTCCTTCTCCATGAAGAGGCTTTCCCAATTCTGTCAAGGTAGCTAAAAATATCTTTTGTTCTCTACTGCTGTTATGACATTTGCCATACTATATTGCTGTTATAATGCACACACACATAAAAATATTTGTAACTCTCACTTTAAAATGCTTGTGGTCAGCAATGGTAAAATTCATTTGTATATTTTTGGAACTTACCATATAGTCCCCTCTCGATAAGTATTTTTTGACTACACATGTGAATGAATGAATAATTTTAATTGGACCAGAAAGAACAGTCACAAAATTACATAAGCAAGAATTAAAATAAAATATTTGAGCTCATAAGATTAAAAAAAGGTACTGACATAGATGAGCTATTGCTGAAACAATCAGTATTATTTCATTTTCATTTTTTAAAGAGCTATATTAACCAAGGATGGCCCCAGGTAACTGAGTGAAGTGAGCCTAGAGACAAGTATAATGAAGGAAGAGTTTTCACATTGCTGAGAAGAATCAAAAGTGGACAAGAAACAAATGTTGATGTCCTGTAGCATGCTGTTGAAATTCATGTCTTTTGTCATGCTGGTACCCTCTCAGCAAATGATAAAATCCTCAAAATGATAAAACTTGTATTTCTGGCAAGCACCCATTGTTTGCCATTATTGTCCATCTTGAAAATAGAAATAAAGCTGTAAGATTTTGCTGAAATCAGTATATTATTACTTTTTCCAGTGTAGCTATAAGTGGAACTAAGGTTAATACATTTGCTAAGTTTCTTTCATTGTGAAGTTATTAGAATATGTTCATTTTGTAACTGATGTTTTATAATAAAACAAACACATAGGAACACATACAAAGGATTTTTTGCTCCTTAGTTCAGCTAAAATCTGGGTTGTTGTCTCATCACCAGGAAAAGTTAGGCACATGGATGCATTGAAGGGTGAGGAGAGCAGAATTTATTAAAATAAAGCTGTCTGTGAAAAAAACGGCATCCTGCCAACAAGCTCCCACCTCACAGATAGAATACCAGACCACCACACATGAGCGGCCAGGATCCTCCTGCTGAATAAGGCACAAATTCCCGGTGGCTCCACCCCATTCTCCCAGTGTGCAGGCAGGCCCTTAGTCTGAGTCACTCCACATTGATTTACTTCTCTTACTGCATGTGTTAAGGGATGGAATTTTTCACCGTGGGCATGTTTAGGCAAGCCCCCCGTGCAGAATGACCCCGTGTGGCATTTGGCTGTCTCCTGTCTCTGTCATTCCCCTCTCTTTTTTTTTTT